>NW_027466158.1:5000-30000 GCF_046127955.1 Nelusetta ayraudi
CGGGAAGCGTTCCAAGTGGACTGTCGTCTCTTTGGACCCCGTCTGGGATTTACTCAGCGGGGGCCGTTCGCCTCCGACACCAAACTGAGACTTTCCTCCAGTTGGCTCGACCCCTGTGACCTGCAGCAGGGGTCGAGTCAGTGGGCGGGGGGAGGGGGGGGGGGGGGGGGGGAGGGGAGAGGGAGTCAGGAGGAAGGGTTAGAGAGAGAAGGAGAGAGGAAACGGAGGGAGGAGCGAGGGGAGATGGACTGGTTGGGGACGAGAGGGTAAAGGGTGACAGCGAGACTGATGACGGGGGAGGAAGAAAGGGGTGAGGGTGAAAGTGGACGTCGGGGAGAGAGAGGAGAGAGATGGAGGGGGTGAGGTGGAGGAGGAGGAGGAGGAGGAGGAGGAAGAGAGAGAGAGGAATTAAACAGAAATGAAATAAAGACTTTTCTTCTTCTGCCGTCCTTTCCCCCATCGCCCCCCTCCTTCCTTCCCTCCCTCCCCTCCCTCCCTGCCCGCCCCCCCCACTTTACTCCTCCCTCCCTCCATCCCTCACTCCCACCAGCCCTCCCCTCAAGTCATTAATCTGCGCTGTTGCTTTAACTGGTGACATCATCGTTTAAAATCTTTCTCTCCCCCCGCACCGATTTTCATCATCCCCTGTGAGTGTGTGTGTGAGTGTGTGTGTGTGTGTGTGTGTGTGTGTGTGCACGCGGCTGAGTGTGTGCGTTATCAGTAATCAGCACCTCTCCGCTGTGTTTGCTGAACCCGTGGTTGTGATTCAGGCAGCAACTCGACCTGCGACCGCAGGAACATTTTAACATTTTTTCTCTCTGGATTTTCAATCTCGACCAATCAGGACGGAGCGTTTTGCACCGTACGTTTCCTCAAGGTGCCAGATTGAAATTGCCCGTGAACGACGTCTCCTCCCAACCTCAAAACGCCCCAAGGAGTCGCTTAGCCAGGCAACGAGATGGAGCCGTTCAGTGGTAACAATAAAAAAAAACAATATCTACAGATGTTGGAGAACTGAGAATAATTCAAACTTCTTCTGAGTTTGAATTTGTGTTTTAAACACGTAGGTGTATGTTTTCCCTCAACAAAAGATTTCAATTAGAAGATTACATATCACAATAACTGGGGCTGGCCGATGCTTCCTGTCAAGCCCAGAATGATGGCTCAACGGCTCAATTTGACCTTCTTCCTTCCCGCTGCACGAACCCGTTCTGCTCCACCCGGAAACCGCTTGTTGCCATGGCAACAGTCGGCTTAAAACTGCATCTTTTATTTCTGGAACAAGGAAACACATCTGCAATAATCGTCAATAATGCGTGCGCGGCGCCCCCTGCAGGTGACGCAGCCTCCCCGGGCCGAGCCGCAGGGCCACCTGCTGGGCGCCTTCGACGACAAGGCCTACCTGGCGGCCAAGCAGCTGCGGCCGGGCGATGACCCCTACAGGGAGCACGCCTTCAACCTGCAGGAGAGCGACCGGCTGGGCGGCGAGCGGGCCGTCAGGGACACCCGACACTACAGGTGAGCCGCCCCAGTGGGCCCCGACTGGGCAGACTGGGCAGACTGGGCCGTAAGATGATCACCCAACCCAGTCCCTCGTCCTCCGCCTGCCCTGAACCTGCACGATCCAGCCACTCCTGATGAATTATTCATGATCGTTAGCAGCGCTAGGCCCCACGCTTAGCCCTCTGTTCACAGCCTCCAGCTAAAAGTGATGCTCCGTTGGAGTTCCCACTCGTCTGATTAAAACGTGGGATTAAAAAAAACAAACATATTTGCACGCCCAGCTCAGGGGGGCGTGGTCACAAACCTGGACAAACAAACTAGCCGCATAAACAGGTATAAACAACCAACGTTGTGTCTCCGCAGGTGTGCGTCCGTCAACTACGACGCCGACCTTCCACCCACCAGCATCATCATCACCTTCCACAATGAGGCTCGCTCCACTCTGCTGCGCACCATCAAAAGGTGAAAACCACTTCCTGTTGACTCGTTGGTCTTTCCGCTGTTTTCATTCGTGTCCTCACTCTCCGTCTCCTCTCTGCTCCCGCTCAGTGTCCTGATGCGAAGTCCTCCGTCCCTCATTCAGGAGATCATCCTGATCGACGACTTCAGCTCCGACCGTGAGTTTCGCAACTCCGTGCGTGTGTGTGTGTGTGTGTGTGTGGGGGGGTGACCTGGAGAACCTCGTCAGAGTGAGCCTGACGAGGTTCTCCAGGTCCCTCAGAGCAGAAATATCAGCAAATATCTGGCTGCTGGAACGTGGAGGAGCCTCCACACAGCCAGAGAACTTCCTCTGCTCTTCTCTTCACGCATGATGACATCCCACTGGCAAGCACCCACACGCGGTTGCCTCCCTCCCACCCTCGCTGATTGTCGACTCATCATCTTCATGTCTGAGCAGGAGGATCCGCTCGTGGTTTCGCCTCCAAGCTGCGTCTTTGTTTGCGCTGCGACCTTGAGAAGCTTCAAAGTCAATCTATTTTTTTTCATGGCTAGCTACTTGCGTGAGTGTGAGCAGACCAATCAGTGTCCTTGGAGAAAAAAAAAAAAAAGGGGGGCGGAGCTGCAGCCAGGGTTAGGCCGGACGCTGCGGTTGCTCGGTCAGATCAGCTTTTCCTCGTTAGAAGACGATGCGAAGAGCTGATGGCGCTCGAGGCTTTTTCCCAAGTTCACGCTGCAGTTTGACTCCGCCCACCATCGATGCTTGCACCCAATGGGAGGGTGCAAGCATCTGTGGGCAAGGATTTTCTGTGGGCCTTTTTTCCCCTCGGTTGAACGTGTGAAATAACAGAAACTGAGACAACGGCGACGACGGGGCGTCAGACTGCGCCTGAAAAATACTTTGGTTTTTTTTTGTAATTGTTGCCCTCAGTCAGCCTGAAGCTAAAGAACTACAGGAGGCACAGTGAAGCACTTTGTGTAATTACCTCCACACAGATCGACTGTGTGGGAAAACACAGCAGCCTACAGACGTGCACGCACGCACGCACGCACGCTCGCACGCACGCGCTAAGCTGAGGAGTCGTAGGAGTCGTGACGCTTGACTGATGTCGGCTTTGCTCTCCTCCCGTGGCTGTGAGTCGACCTGAACTCCTCCTGGAAAATTTTCATCCTCCTGTAGTTGCGTTGTGTTCCAGAAATGCTGCCGTACCAAAAAGAGGAGAGCATTTAGTCACTATTAGTCACCTTCTGAAGTGTTTGGCCCACCAAGAGCCCTCTGTCTTGGTAAGACAAGAGGAAAGTTTGTGCTAATACACACAGCCCAGGAAATCAGCCTTGATGACGTCACAAAGGGAACAGATACCTGTCCCAGCGGTGGGACTCCACCCACAGCCAGCTGTGGTCTCTGCCCTCTGAGACCTCCTTGTTTTTGCCTCCTGTCATGCGTGTGGAAGGTAAACAGTGTAAACAGTGTAAACAGCGGGCTAATTGTGCTGCTTCCTGGCGATGTACAGAGGGCGTTGGGTGAATGTTTTACGCTTGACTGTTCTGTTGGAATCTTGGATGAGATAATAAAAATGTGAAGAGTCACACTTGGGCATTTTGTCAGCCATAGTTTTTATGCTTTTTCTTCATTATTTCTGGAGAGAAATCAGGCGCCTAGTGAAGGTCGGATGTTTGGTTGGATGGTTGGTTGGATGGTTGGTTGGTTGATTGGATGGTTGGATGGTTGGTTGGTTGTTTGGTTTGGTTGAATGGTTGGTTGATTGGATGGTTGGTTGAATGGTTGGATGGTTGGTTGAATGGTTGGATGGTTGGTTGAATGGTTGGATGGTTGGTTGGTTGGTTGAATGGTTGGTTGGTTGATTGGATGGTTGGTTGGTTGGTTGGTTGGTTGAATGGTTGGTTGGTTGATTGGATGGTTGGTTGGTTGATTGGATGGTTGGATGGTTGGTTGGTTGGTTGGTTGGTTGGTTGGTTGAATGGTTGAATGGTTGGTTGAATGGATGGTTGGTTGGTTGTTTGGTTTGGTTGAATGGTTGGTTTGGTTGAATGGTTGGTTGATTGGATGGTTGGTTGAATGGTTGGATGGTTGGTTGAATGGTTGGATGGTTGGTTGGTTGGTTGAATGGTTGGTTGGTTGATTGGATGGTTGGTTGGTTGGTTGGTTGGTTGGTTGAATGGTTGGATGGTTGGTTGAATGGTTGGATGGTTGGTTGAATGGTTGGTTGGTTGATTGGATGGTTGGTTGGTTGGTTGGTTGGTTGGTTGAATGGTTGGATGGTTGGTTGAATGGTTGGATGGTTGGTTGGTTGGATGGTTGGATGGTTGGTTGGTTGAATGGTTGGATGGCTGATTGGATGGTTGGATGGTTGGTTGAATGGTTGGTTGGTTGATTGGATGGTTGGATGGTTGGTTGAATGGTTGGTTGGTTGGTTGGTTGAAGTGTTGGTTGGTTACTTGGTTGGATGGTTGGTTGGATACTTGGATGGATGGTTGGTGGGTTAAATGTTAGCCATGTAGCTCTGAAGCGCCGGAGAGAAGAGAGATGCAAGTGCAGTGCAGGGGGAGGAGCTGTGCTGTGGTCGGTGGACGACCGCAGCCTGTGGGATTAAAAGGATGACAAACAGCCGGCAGTAAACTATCGCTGTGTAGATGATCTAAAAGGAATAAAACTCCTTATAAATCAATTCAGAGGGTTTTTCTTCTCAAGACTCGCATTGTGTCTTTGAGCATCTGGAGGCAATATGTTTGGAACAGTACAGCAGCGTCAGAGTTCTAAGTGTCGGGACTGAACGAAGCTGTGTGACAAGAAAAGGTGAAACCGGCTGTCGCATGTTTGTGGACGTAGTTTAGCAACGTTAAGCTATGATAAACTAATAACGGTGAGAGTTTGTGACTCTTTTACAGGTGCTCCTGCCTCATTCAAGAAGACAGAGCGGCCGCTTGCTAACTAGCTGTCCTAGCGCGCCGCTGGTTGTCTCGTTTGTTAGCCTCGCTAGTTAGCCACAGCTTGCTGAACTTTTCCAGGCCACAGGGCGGCGCTCTTTCTCAGCGTGAAGTCTGAAAATAGTGACGGCCCATCTGCAAAAGAAAAGACAAAACATTTGTTACTACTACTTTGTTTACGTCTCAATTCTATTGTCACTAATCTGCTACACAGCCCCCCCCCGCTGATGATTACAAGTACTGCTTCATTGATGTGAGCTTGAAGAAAGTGAGAGTGCACAAATTTGTTTGACATTTGGTTTTTTTAAAAAAAGGCTTGAATTCCTCTTTATCTGCCCTTGTGGATTAACATCAACATTTACCTCAAACCAGTTGCAGATTTTTGGAATATTTCCATCGGGGGGGGGGGGGTTAGATCAGCCCATTCCCAACTGGTGGGTCGTGATCCAAAAGTGGGTGACGGAGCTTTTTTGATGCTTTGTAGAGGCTTTTCTTTTCTTTTCTTTTTTTTTCTTTTTTTATTGGAAGCTAATGGTTGACATTTATTTTGCTGGACTCATAATTCAATTCAATAATTTCAATAATTTGTTTTTAACTAGACACGATAAAAAGCGGGCCAGCGTTTTTTATTTCCGGGGAATAGATTTGAGTGCCGTGGAAAGATTTTGGGTCGCGACTTCATAACAAGGAGGAAAATGTGGATCCTGAGACTTAAACAGTTGAGAGCCACTGGTGCAGACGGGTCCAAGTCCTGCCGACTGTTGGTCAGCACTGAGAGCTGATGGAGGGTGGGAGAGCGGAGTTAGAGGCCGGGCCTCGGGGGTTAAGCATCGCTCCGTCTGAAACTTTCATCTGATTAAGGCTGGCCTGAAGTGCCAGGACGCTCAAGGGCGGCGAGGCCGAGCCCAGACGACAACATGTGACGTATTCACAGCCTGAGACGACCGCAGGAAGTTTGATCCCCTTTGAATTTCAGCGAGGCCGGTTGAAATAACTCACGACTGTGTGTTCATGTTAAAAAAGCACCACCTGCAATGCATCATGGGACAGGAGCCCGTGTTGTGTCGTGTGGGGGAGGAAAATGTGTTGTTATTGTTGTTGTTGTTGTTGTTGTTGTTGTTGTTGTTGTTGTTTTCGTGCGCGCAAATTTTTTTTGCTTTTGTGTTCATTTTGTGTTCACTTTGCAATTTCTTTGTGTGTGTGTGTGTTTTTTTTTTTTGCTTTCGGTCACACACTCACAAATGCACAGACACACATTGTTTGGCTTAATGGCGCGACATCTGCTGGGTGTGTGTGATCTCTGACTTCCTGCTCGTCTTTCAGAGCCGTTCCCAACCCAACAACACACACACACACACACACACACACACACACACACACACACACACACTCGCACCAGCTGGTCTCTCCTTGTGAGCATCACCAGGCACTAATGCACTCCTGCTCGTTCACACACACACACACACCCACACGGGTCTCCTGTGACTTCACGGTGTCAATACAAACAGGCAGGTTTGTAGACGGGGCAAATTTAATCCTGCAGGATTACAACACGACAAACGAGCTTGTTTGTGTCGACACACGGCCGCCGTGTCGCCGCCGCCGAGGACGGGGGTCTGCCTGATCCTCCCGCAATCCCTCTGCAAGATCACACTCACTCCCTGCTGCTTCGGCTAATCCTCTCAGGCGCGTGTGTTGGTGTTAGTCTGTGTGTGTGTGTGTGTGTGTGTGTGTGTGTGTGTGTGTCTATGTGTTTACGAAGATGCGCATCCGCAAACGTCATGACGCAGTCGGATGGCTCAGACAAAATGCAAATTGTTAGACGGAATTTTCCAGCAAAATGAAACAAAAATTCTTGCGTTTGTGTGTCGCTGCTGGTGTGTTTCAGTGTGTGTGTGTGTGTGTGTGTGTGTGTGTGTGACTGAGAAAGAAAGATGTGGTGCAGCATCAACTTGCATTGTTAAGTGAGGTTGAGGAATGTCTTCCTCTGCCTGCGCGCGCGCGCACGCGCGTGTGTGTGTGTGTGTGTGTGTGTGTGTGTGAGTGTGTGTGTCCTCTGCCTGCTTCATAACATCTCGTCTCCTCCCGCAGCCGACGACTGCCAGCTGCTTTCTCAGATCCCCAAAGTGCGCTGCCTGAGGAACGGCCGCCGAGAGGGTGAGTGCGTCCCACGCTTCCCGAAATCTGATTCTGATTTGGATCTGTTGAGGGGTGGAGAGGGTGGAGGGGGTGGAGGGGGTTAAAGTGGTGTCCCTGTGAAGCTTGGCGGTTCAACCTAAAGATGGGCTAAATGCCGGGTTGCCATGGAAATAGATTAATCTGCGCCACATTTTTACCAGCAGGGGGCGTTTGAGTCGTGAAGACGCCTCATTCCTGATTTGTTTCTCCCTCTGGGGGCATTTTTTGTGTGTTTTTTTTTTTTTTTTTTATTTCTTCTACCTTCTCTTTCGTTCCTCCCGTCTCCAGGTCTGATCCGCTCCCGCGTCCGCGGCGCCAACTCGGCCTCGGCCTCCGTCCTCACCTTCCTTGACAGCCACTGCGAGGTCAACATGGACTGGCTGCAGCCGATGATCCAGAGGGTCAAAGAGGTGCGGCAGCAGAACCTTATTGCTTGACCGCACACGCTCCACTGAGGAACAGTTAGACGAGGGGCGAGGGGGAGGAGTCTCTGAGCAGGGCTCGCTGAATGCGATTGGACGAGCCTTCCCCTCCGTCCACGGCGGGGGTTTTGTTTTTATTCCATCTGAGAGAGGCAGAATTCTTTTCATTAAAAGAGAAAAGACGGAGTTAAAACCTGCGCCGAGGTCTCTGATGTTTACGTGGTGATGCTGATTTACTGAAGTCTGGAAACTGGAGGCGGAAACACACCACAAGTTCCACCGACGACTTTGTTCATGAATAATTTTAAAGACAGAAAAAAAAAAAATGAACATTTGTTCTTCGCAGCTTTTTTTCTTCCTGTATGTCGGACAGACTCGGATCGAAACCTTTAAAAAAAGCTGACAAAACTGGGGGAGCGGTTGTAAGCTCAACGTTCCGCTGAATAAAAGGTCCGATGTTTTATTCAGAGGGCGTCGACTCAGACTGTGCTGCTGCTGCTGCTGCTGCTGCTGCTGCTGCTGCTGCTGCTGCCGCCGCTCCGTCCTCTCCTCCCCGGCGGCCCCTGACTCATCCGGCTCGCATTACAATATCTCGCCGTGACATTCATGAGCGCGTCGGGATGTTTCGCCCTGACTGCGGCTGACTCCAGAAGTCAGCGGTATTCCCTGGGAGCAGGGCAGCCGAGGAGCCGCGTCCCGCTTCCCACCAGCAGCTGAGAGCTCGTTAGCAACGGAGCCGGCGCCATGACGAGCTCGTTAGCGACTCCGCTTTCTCATGAGAGGACTCGGGTCGCGTCTCGGGGTTGTGAATCTAAAACGAAAAGCTCACCTCTGTGTTGCTCTGCGCCGCTGGACAGATGATCAGAGAATCGGCTCGGAATGATTCCAACGCAGTGCATGATGGGAGAATATGTGCCCGGCGCAGGGAATTCTGGACATGATTGGCGGCAGCTTCTTGCTCTGACCTTTGACCCCCCCCCTCCCGGGCTGCACGTCTCTGTGCTTGTTCCACACTCATCTGAATCTGTGGTCGTCTCCCAGCGGCCGACTTCCGCAGTGTGTGTGTGTGTGTATGTGTGTGTGTGTGTGTATGTGTGTGTGTGTGTGTGTTTCGCTGTGATTCCACACCTTTCTTTCTAACAGGCGCCCGCCTCTCCCCCTCCCTCCTCCCTCCTCCCTCCCCCCTCCCTGTGCAGGACCACACGCGGGTGGTCAGCCCCATCATCGACGTCATCAGCCTGGACAACTTTGCCTACCTGGCGGCGTCCGCTGACCTGAGGGGAGGTCAGTGTGCGGACACACACACACACACACACACACACACACACACACAAACACACACACAGATGGTGTCCGTCACGTTCAGACAGGTGGTTCCCTGACCTGACCTGCCCTGTCTGTCTGTCTGTCTGTCTGTCTGTCTGTCTGGCCTCTGCTCGGGCACACAGGGTTCGACTGGAGCCTCCACTTCAAGTGGGAGCAGATTCCCATCGAGCAGAAGATGGCCAGGAGCGACCCCACTCAGCCAATCAGGTGCCTCCACTCAACTCAAGTCGCCACCTACCAGAGATGAAGCTGATTCCAGTCAACTTTGCTCTGCTTTGTCTTGTATTCATGACCGTAAATTCTTTTTATGGTCAAGTTTCTGATGGTCTCTATGGTCTCTATGGTTATTCTTATATATATATTTAAGAACTGTTCTAAAGGTAGGAATTGACTTTTACTGTACTGTACGCTTTTATTAAGGTCCTTATGGGCAGTATGTTGAGCTTTTACCAGTATAAAATCATAAATCAGGCCAAATTTCACACACTGGACCTTTGGGGGGAAAAAAAGAAATTCAAAGCATTTCTTTGAGCCGCAACGAAGTCACGGTTTTACGTTCAAGCAGATAAATGTCAGACAGCCGGGAGGAAAATCGTCCTCATCGCCTCCTCCTTCTCCTCTTCCTCCTCATGCAGGACTCCCGTCATTGCCGGCGGGATCTTCGTCATGGACAAGAGCTGGTTCAACCACCTGGGCCAGTACGACACCCACATGGACATCTGGGGGGGCGAGAACTTTGGTGAGGCTGCAGTGTTTTTCTCCCAGCTCAGTCTCGGAGCGCCCTCGACTCACGCCGCGTCCTCCTCCCGCAGAGCTCTCCTTCCGGGTGTGGATGTGCGGCGGCAGCCTGGAGATCCTCCCCTGCAGCCGCGTCGGCCACGTCTTCCGGAAGAGGCACCCGTACGACTTCCCGGAGGGCAACGCTCTCACCTACATCAAGTGAGTCCCGAGTCTCGGACCTGCGGAGGCCGTGGGAACTGGAGGCTTCGGCAGGAATGCAGCAGCAGCATTGTCATTACGCTGTCTGAGCAGGAGTGTGTGTGTGTGTGTGTGTGTGTGTGTTGCTGCAGGAACACCCGGCGGGCGGCCGAGGTGTGGATGGACGAGTACAAGCAGTACTACTACTCGGCCAGGCCGTCGGCTCAGGGCAAGGCCTTCGGAAGGTGGGTGTGTGTGTGTGTGTGTGTGTGTGTGTTGACGTGATCGGTCCCACGCCCTGCAGAGCCGGCAGCCTGGACACATTTCCACCCCGGAAAGCTCTGCTGAAGAATCTGTTAGAACCTCCGTGTTGGAGTTGCGGAAAAAAAAAAAAAAAAGCACAATAAAAACACAACAAGTGTCTTTCTTGTTCTTGCAGCATTGCGGACCGCGTGGCACTGCGCAGGAAGCTCAACTGCAAGCCGTTCCGCTGGTACATGGAGAACGTCTACCCTGAACTGAGGTGCGGCTGCTCGTGAACGTCCGCTAAACAGGAGAATTTACATCATGTGGGGACCTCACGTTATGGTGCAAAGTTCCAGTATCACACACAGCCATAACGATACATACATCGACGACGTGAATTATAGATGTTGTGGCTGGCTGGTTCAAGTCATGTGCGGTGAGTTTTTTTTTTTTTTTTAACACTAATTGCCATCTGAAGTGGCGGCGACGAGGAACAAACTAGTGGGCTCCCAGTGACTCGTGGGGACACTGTTTGTCCGTCTTTCTGTCCTTGACGTCCGACCGGTGACGCTGAATCAAAAGACGGATCACTCAAAAACCTTTATTCAAAGATCCCCCAGAGCCACGAGACCCTCCACAGCAACTGCAGCTGTTTGTTTTGTTTTTTCCCCTTCTCGTAAGAAATCATTTTCCAACTCCTCTGGGCTTCCAAGCTGCCAGGTTCCATAACAGTCGTCTAAATATATCCGATTACTGTGGGAACTCGGAGCGTTGCTCCTCTCATCTCCAGTGCAGCATCACCATGGAACATCCTGTACATCTTTTCACGACTTTGGATTTTGTGACTCTTGTGTCTGCCGTTGCTGCCCGCAGGGTCCCGGAGCAGGAAGCCGTGTCCAGCGTGCTGAAACAGGGCGGACTGTGTCTGGAGACTCGGGGCTCTGACTCTCTCATCCTGTCAGAGTGCCGGGGCATCGGCGGCAGCAGGCCGCAGTCGCAGGTCAGCGTTCTGCCATCAGGGGGCAGCGGTGGTCAAAGTTATTTCACGGATTTCTGTCTGATTTATTTTTATTTTATGCAGTGGTGGGCCGTCAGGGCCAGCAAGGCCTCCTCTGGCCTTCCCGTAAATACGATAATAAAGTTACTCTCCATAGCCTCTTCTTTTCACGTCATAGAATATCAACTTGATCGCCTGGCTTCCATTGTTGTGTATTACGGCAGAGTTTGTATCCAGCTAGCCTGCGTTGTCAGGTTCTATGAAACCTGCCTGAGACCTTGAGAATCAACATTGCAGGACAACCGTTGGTGGCGATCAGACCACATCTCCAAGAGCAGCTCGCTGGCTGTACGCTGAAAGTCACACGTGCGCGTCCTGCGATTGGATGAGAACCGGTTGACACCACAGCGAACCCACGATGGCTGAGAGAGAGAAGATAAAGATTTAGTTGCCAAATCATCTGCAATTTACAATGGAAATACTGCGGCTTTAACAGCAGCCGCGCCAACTTGTACAACTGTTTGATGGTTCAATGGTTTGTTTTGTTTTCCTCTCGTTGGTCTCTTATACGAAACAGCGACAATGCGCAGCTTATTAGACCGGTTTGGACAAGAGTTTGAGCTCACACATTTTAGTTTTGGTGGACTTGTTAAAGCTATTGGGCGCAGTGGAGTTCTGCTGGAGCCACACACCACCAAGGTGTTCTAGATGAGAACAGGAAATGTTGTTTATCATCGTCAACAATCAAAAATATTGAATGTCAAGTCAACTAAGGTCAGAGCAGAACAATGAGTAAAATAAATAAATAAACTCGTGGATCAAATAAATCATTACATCAGCACACTGTAGCTTTGTCAATTACACAGATGTGGTTTCAACAGACACGTGGCATAGCATTTGTTTGGAACCAAGGGAAAAGGAGAACGTCCACTTGGGCCGCCCTTTTAATAGGAGGCGTCCCAGGAAGTGGGCGTCGCCCCACTGAGACTGGTGCTGCAGATTTGAAGGCGCAGTGTCTCCTTCTGGAGAGGAGGGGGTGTGCAGGGAATGAATGGATTTCTGACAAAAAAAACTTTGTTGAGGAATCGCTTAAAATCTCCTTTTATTTGACAGCGTCAGTGGCCTTAGTTACTTTGTCTTAATTGTGATTTAAACGCTCCGGAGACTGAGGTTAGCTCGACTAGGTCCCCTGCATGAAGATGATGTGATGTCTAAGCGTGATTCTCTATGGATTCTCCAGCCATATTGAGGGTAATATGAGTTGTATTTATTTTGGTTGGACTAAATGTGACGTCGCTGATGGCCTAGGTGTGAAGTGCACGGCCCACCACTGTTTTTATTTATGTGCTGAGATCAGTAAAATAAAGTAAGGTTTATTTTCTTCATCTCTGATATTGTTTTTAACCCTAACCCGACTCCTAATCCTAACCTAGGTTGTGTTTTGTTCCTCTCAGAGGTGGGAGCTGATCGAGCCCCTGATCCGACAGCAGGACCTCTGCCTGGCCATTTCAGCCTTCACCGCCGGGTCAAAGGTCAAGATGGAGCCTTGCAGCACAAAAGAGCCCAGACAGGTGAGAGCCGCTGGTCTCCGCCACGTTCGTAGAGTGGCGGTGACTTCTGTTCAGATCCATTCCCACACACCAGCCAGTCTGGGAGGGTTTTTTTTTCCACTGGCTTGCGGTTCTTTGTATCTTCCCGCCGAGGGCCGCGAGGTCACGAGGTTACATTTCAGCCCCGTAACCTTGATCACTGAGGTTTCACGCCTGGGATCTCGGCTAATCCGCCTCGCTGAGATTCACTTCTAAAGCCTTTTTATTTGATCTCGGTATAATCCTGTCACCTTCCAAGTCTTTTTCCCTCTGGGTTTTCCCACCAGACAAAAATGTGAAATACCCACCATTGATTTGGGAAGCGTTCCACCTGTCGAGTCCAGCCAGCTTGTTGATTGCCAGTACACGTTGACAACCTGACGTTCAGTCTTGTAAAGAGCAGCCCCGCCCGCTCACACTGAGCGCTTCGTAAACCAATAGGTGTCCCGGAACTTCAGGCCTCCTCCGCACCCCCAAGGCCTCCGTCCCTGGAATCCCATGGGGCCTCTCTGGCTGCATGATTAATGAAGCGGTGGTGGTGGTGGGGGGGTTTGTAACAGGAACCATGTGGACGAGCCGCTGGGACCCTGGCCAGTCGCTCGTCTCCCTCGCCGGGTCCGACAGCTTGGAGCTCGCCGAGTCGGTGCGCAGCTCATTTAGATGCGAGATGCCTCCAAGAAGCCCCTCGTAAACCGATAAAGCTCAACCGGTGCCTGTTTCTCGTCAGGGGCGGCCAAGTTCAGCTTCATTTCTAATGGCCAAACGAGAATGGTAAACACTGCGCGGTGGGGACGTCAGGGAGCCAGACATGCTTTTAAATAACACTTGACCACGAGACCATCAGTCACGTTAGAATATTAGAACACGAGACCGTGCGTGCGGTCTGACAGCACGCATGCAACGTTGTAAACAAACAAACAAACAACAGTCAACGGTTGGAGAAAAGCACTCAGTGATGAAGGACAAAAAGCCCATTTGCAAGTTGTTCAACTGTTCTGCCCGGGTTCTCCAGGATACATCGCCACCAACAGTAGCGTATGAATAAAAGAGACCTTCATTTATTCAAAGCGCTCGTAAAGTGACCCTATAAAAGTGAATAAGTTTGGGCTGCCTGTGCTGCTCTAAACTCTGCCCCCCAGACCCGTCCAATAAAGATAAATCTACACAACTCTTGCAGAGCGACTCGGCTGCAGTCGTCACCCTCTCATCCTGCGCTGCGTGTCGACTGTGGCTTCAGTCAGTCGCTTCAGCTGTTTGACACGCTCAACCCTCTGACCCCCCCACCCCCCGTTTCTCCTGGCACGCACTGCAAAGTACTGATGAATGTTTGCAATCTGTCAAACACTCACATGCACATGCGCGCGCGCACACACACACACACTAGCTTGCTTCGACTTTCCCCGTCTCAGCTTTTGAAGATTTAACCATCCTTTCACCTTGACAAGTGTCCATATGGCTGCCTAGTGTGTGTGTGTGTGTGTGTGTGTCTGTGTGTCTCTGTGTGTCTCAGTGTGTTAGTTTGTGTGTCTCGCTGTGTCTCAGTGTGTGCTAGTGTCACTTGCTCAACTCGCTCAACTTCTCCTCATCCAATCAGCCTCCCCGAAAAACAAACCGCTTCGTTCTACCTGATGATTTATTTGAAACAGATTCTTCCCAGTTGTCTTCGATTGGGTCCAAAACGTTTTTTTGTTTTTTTTAATCATCAAGTTCACTCTGGAACGTTCACAGGGGGAGACGGGATTTGTGATTTCCGATGGTAAAAAGCAGTTGGCTCAGGAGAGGCTGTGCTTGACTTTGAAATACAGGCGCAAGCTGCTTTTCTTTCATCAACTTTGTGCACGTCAAGTAGTATCTTTGTCGTGCTGCTCTGAGGTTTTCGGACAAAAGTGAAATGTATCTTCCTCCTGTGATAGAAAAAAAATAATAATACTGGGAGTGCTTTGGATCCTGAGGGGAAAATGTTTACTTTTTGAATTCTTCCAGGGAAGGAAGGATTCATGGTTTGAATCTGGGGGTTGATCCAGCGACAATTCCAGAAACAAAAAGCACAAATCTAAACCACAAAAGTCAGAATTCGTAGTTTTTAAGATGATAATGATAAGAGAAAGAAGAATCTGTTCAAGAAAAAAAAAAAGATTATTTGCATCCATCACTAAATTCATTTCTTCTAATAAGGAATTCACTATGTGCTATTTCCTTGTCTGAAGCTTCATTTTTTTTTTTAACAAGCTAAAATATTTTAAAGTTGTTAATCCAGAGGTTTCCAGTCGGACTGTGGGCCCCACGTTACAGGTTTTCTGCCCCAGTTTGGCCAAACAAGCTGTCTGACATTCTGTAATTATTAGCAGGCAATAAAATGTAAACAATAGTCCCTTATTTTGGCAGGGCGCCCGTATAAAACCGCAACCATCAATTCCATACCTCATCAGTGTTGCTTTTAAAAGTGTTATTCTTCCACCTGAGCCAGTGGAGTGACTGTTTCATGAGCCACACGCGGCCAACAGGCCGCGTTCCAAACAGTTTATGAGCAGTAAAAAAGCTGCTGCTCGACCCTCCCCCCTCCCTCCTCCCTCCTCCAACGCTGCAGCTGCAGCTGGATCGCCCGTCATTTTTACGCCGTGAGCTCAGCGGCTCCGTCCATCCAGGTGCAGGGCCGCCTGTGCCGATCAGCTGTTGGGCGGCGAATAACGAGGCGCTGAGGGTCGACGGTGAAACTCGCTGACAGGCTTCGTCTGGCTGTTCTTGTCTCTTTGCAGAAGTGGAGGCCCAAAGGAGTGGCCCTGCAGCACACGGTCAGCGGCCTGTGTCTGGACAGCCAGACACCCGCCGGACCCCCGGTCATTGCTCAGTGTCGCCCCCAGGTGGCCGGACAGTCCTGGGAGCCGCAGATCATCAACTGACGCACGGTTGGGTTAGGTTGGGGACGGGTGCCTGCAGAAGGACTCAGGGGAACACGTCTGCACACTGGGGCTTAAAGAAACAAAAGAAGGAGGGAGAACTTTTTGTGAACTCCTCCCATTCAAGTCTGGCTGTGAAAAAAAAAAAAACCCACACACTTCTCTGAGGCGTTGAGGAGCAAGAACATGCAAGATCTTTTTTGTGTGTACAGAGCTTCATCCCTGCAGGCTGCTGCAGTTCTTCTACCTTATCTGAGATTTTCACAGAGAAAAAAAAACAAACCCCACCACCACCACCACCACCAACAACAACAACAGTTGCATATCTCACTTTCAATTCATTTCTGTATTCTCTGTCCTGCTCATTGGTTCGCTTTAAAACTGGAGGTGTGTGTCTCAAAACCAAATGCACTGTAGCGAGTGTGTTGGAAGTGCAGCAGAGATTCTTCTGTGCGTGGAGCCTGCAGCAAGATCTGAGCTCAGCGCCATTCTAAAGGCGCCACGCCAAAGCACTTTGGGGACATTATTTATTGTTTTTGCATGGTCGCACCCAAAGAATGTTTTTAATCTTCTGTCTCTCTCTAAAGTTTTATGTAAATACAGTATGTGAAACATATACTGGCCTGTTTTTTTTTTTTTTTTGTGTAAAGTACTCTATATGTTGTTTGAAAAATAAAATGTGGTTACAAAGTCATTATCATCGTGTTCATGGGGCAGCGGAGGAAGGAGGTCTCTGCTGCTGTTGTGTCTTACATGTGTTTTGTATCTGTGGCGGTGATGTGTAGCAATGACATTCACATCCAACGCCAGCGAGGAGTCCTCCTCCGCCTCTGTGGCCCCTGATGTGGCCTCTTCCATTGTCCCGCTGGAATAAAAATTGACGATTTAAGGGGTTCTCTTCTTCTCTTAAATTAAAAGGATATGAATTACACATTTGTTACACAGGCAGAATTAGTCGTCTGAACAAGATGTTTCAAAACTTGCTTATGCACAATGCAGGATTTTTAACATTCCACTGGATAAAGACTGACAGTTTTAAAGTAAGTAAGTTACCTTTGCTTAAAAAAAAAAAAAAAAGCTCTGCATCAAAAATAAACTAAAGTACTGTCCTAATCGTTAAATTATTATTTGAACTTAGAACAAATTAAAAAAAAAAAAAAAAAAAAAAAAAAAACACCGTTATTTTTGCATTCACAGTAAAGATAAGAATATACAACACAATCTGGAAAGAACGATCTATTGAATTTGTCAAGAAATGCTGCCATGGCCACCAGGGGGCATAATATCCCTGTACATATAAATCCCAAGCTGCACCTAATGGGTGACTTTGCAAAGTGACGGCTGAGGGGTGGTTGTAAAAATATAACCACAAAGAGGTTCGATGTGACAACTTATGAAAACAAAAGAAGAGTGGTGGGGAGAAGAGAACAGTGAGAGGCTCTTGTTCTGGCTCAGGATGCTATAAATTCACAATTGGCGCACAGAAATGTACTGTAGCGTTAAAAAAAAAAAAAAACAACAACAACCAAACAACCAAACAAACAGGCTTATTTTTTTTATTTTTTTTCAACAAAGTTGTTCTATTCCTTCTTCTTTGTTGGTTCTGCAAGCTCCTGGCCACAAGACAGGCCGCAGTGCAGCTGAGAAAGTTTGGAAGTTATGCCAGGAATGCAAGTTAATGCTGATAAACCTGCGACCTTCCAACAGAGGCCGCGGTTTCATCATCAGGGGTGAAAGGTCGGGGAAGGAGAAAAGCAAACTTCTCTTCCACAAACCTCCACGCGAATGATTGGGGGGTTTTCACTTAACTTGACTTCTCCTTAAAATGCACTCACGTCTTGCTGCTTTCCTTACATTTGAAATGTAGGAAGGGAAACGAGGAGGAGGAGAACTTCCCCCAACTAGCTGTTGGTCTTTTAAGCGACGTGAGGTGAGTAGTGGCAACTGGATTGCAGAGGTATCTTGAAAACGTTTTGATGGGAAGTGATAGGTCTTCAAGACACCTCAAGAAAGAAAGTTCGCTTTTCCGAAATTTAGTCCCAATTTGACTATTGTTTTTTTTTTGTTGTTGTTAGTTTTTTTTTTAAAGGACAAAAGACTCTCAAACACTTATTTTCGCTGTGACTCGTTTTTCTCATCGTGTTTATTTAATTCCATTATTAATTTGTTTATTATCATTTATCAGGTTTTATTTTATTCTCTCAATCCTTGCATGTCGCTGTCTATCCATCACCTGCATTCCGGCCATGCGGACCAATGGGAAGGTGCGGGGGCGGTCCGTTGCTAAGGAGGAAGTTTGGTTGAGTCTCCGCGTAGCAGCCATTCAGCGGCGGTGGCTGAAGCGATTGGACTGCGAGCGTCGCCCCGAACACTTTCTGTGGAATTTGAATAATTTTCGCCACGGCACGGTGCGTGATACGCAGGTGACGCCATCGACGGGGTCTAATTCTGGGTGTCAGCGGCGGCGATCACAGGTGGGTGACGGAAACCTTCGCGTCGTGGCGCTTTTGCAAATCAGCCTGCCCCGGCAGTGGTTGTTAGCTCCGCGGGCTAAAGCAGCGCTAGCCGCGGCTGTCGATGCGCTACGCGGCTGTTAGCTCCCGGCAGACCCCATGTCTCCGTGTGTGGCTCCCTTTTTCAGGCTAGCTTGCTCCGCCGCTAACGCCGAGCCTGGAACGGAGTGAGCGAAAAAAAAATAAATAAAAAAAATAAAAATGTGAGACGTGAGTGCTGCCCTTCATCCCGCGGCGGGTGTTTCGTGGTGGTGGTGGTGGAGGAGGAAGGGGGGGCACGAGCTGCCTCCTCCCCCTTCACCTGCCTCCCCAGGTTAGTTCGCGAGCTAACGTTAGCCAGGAGCTTGGACGTTGCTCAACTTACCTGGAGCCTGTATTCGCAACTTCGGGAGGACTTGAACATTAGTCAGCATAGTAAATAAATCAATAAATCAATAAATAAACGTTTTGTTGTCAGTTCTGGACCCGGTACGGCTTCATAAATGTCAAAAAGCCTGACTGGTTAGCTGATAGTTTGGAACGTCAGTTTCCAGCGCGGGTGACAGCGATAGTGTTGTCCCAGAGGAGGCTAACTTGGACTGGTGTCTGGCTAGAGTGCTGTGTTTATTATTATTATTATTATTTATTAATGTGTGTGTGTGTGTGTGTGTGTGTGTGTGTGTGTGTGTGTGTGTGTGTGTGTGTGTGTGTGTGTGTTTTGGCTAACTAAGTGTGCCACAGCCTTGACGTCAGTCTGGAGTGTTTGGTGTGGTGACAGCCGCAGACAGGTGTACTGTGTGACTCACTGCTGAATTTCTCACAACTGCGATCACGCGACCCCAGATTCTACAATTAATTTCTTTATTTATCGCTCCTTTTCCTTTTCCTTTTTTTCCCTTTTTTTTTTCTTTTTTTTTGGAGACATTTCCTGCTCAGGATCAGCAGGTAGGGCCGGCGCTGCTCGGGAGGTGAAAGCTGAAAGCCCTCCGGCCCTCAGGCGTCAGTGGAACGGACAGAAGACGGTGTGTAGTGATGATAGGAAGTGGCAGCCAGAGGTGTTGAGTCATCACCGCTCCCTTCCTTCAAGAGCGCCGTGGCTGGTCTGATAGCAACCAGGCCGTTTACCGAAGGAGGTGTATGGAAATGTGACGGTCCTTGTGCTATGTTATTGTGGACACTTGGCAATGCCCCCTGGGGGGGCTGGGGGGGGGGGGGGGACTGTCTGGCTCCGGCACCCGGTGGATGCCGCCGATATATTGACGTTCCTCTCGCAGTGAAGCGGAACTCTGGCGTTGCTTTGATGGCTCGCGGTTGCAGTGGCGGCACGTTTGGTTTTGCCCTCTGTGGAAGTTTCACCAGGAGAGTTGCTGGCAAGCACGGCTGTGGAGGATCAACTACTGAGTTTTGGAATTCTTTTGATGCTCCTCGTGAGTTTCTGTCTTTTTTTTCTTCTTCTTTTTTTTCTTTCTCTTTGGTGCCTAATCCGTAGCAGTGATTGCTCGGACATCCTGCAGTTTAAATCTGGTCTGTCAGCTGTTTGAGAGAGAAAAAAGAGTGTGTGTGTGTGTGTGTGTGTGTGTGTGTGTGTGTGTGTGTGTGTGTGTGTGTGTGTGTGTGTGTGTGTGTGTGTGTGTGTGTGTGTGTGTGTGTGTGTGTGTGTTCCGAGAGCGACTCTCTGCGCTCCTCAGCTTTGTGTTTCACTGGAGACGGAAAGCAGCTTGGATTCGCTGCGGCTCTGATTGTTCTCGGCGGAGAGGCCCTGCGCGTCATGGGCCGGGGGGGCAGGGGGGCTGCACGTGTGAATGCTGGCCAGTGACGCAACGTGGCCTGATAAACCTGCTGCTGCGCGGTGACGACGCAATCAAAAGGGCATTTGTACGCCGATAGCGGCGAGGCCGGCGGAGCTTCCAGGGCGAGGAGGGGGGCGCGAGGGGGGAGGGGGGGCGGAGCGACCCGTCCGAGCGACCCGTCCGAGCGACCCGTCTGCGTGTCGACTCGCTGGGCCTCCTCCTACCTCTTGTCTGTTGCCACCTGGAACGGATAGACGGCGTGTTGACAGTTGTTCACTGTTGGCGAGTTATCAATGACTAACAACTACTTTTTGAATAACTGAGTAAAAACGGGTAATTACATCATAATAACGTACTTTATCCAGTAACGATTTCGTTACGTGTCCGAAATCTTTTCATTGTTTCAACAATCTGGGCAGTGCAAAAGGCACCAGTGCTGTGCATGAGTTTGTCTGGTGAACTGTGCAGTTGGTGTTCGGAGGGCAAACATTCATTCATGCTTAGAGGACCGAGGCACTATTTTGAATTGCATAAAGTTCATTCCTGAGCAACTGTTACTTTATCTTTTCTCGCTAAAGCCATTAGTAATTGATTACTTAAGGGAAAAAACAAAGCAGTAAAGAAGTAATTGCGCTACTTTATTAAGGAGTAATCAGTAATCAGTAGTTGCATTACTTTTATGGAGCGATCCCAACAACGCTGAAGGTGCTATAGACCTGGACTCTGTGTGGCGGCTCCATCACGGAGCTCACTGCGGGGGTTCAGTTCTGAAATTGGGGGCGGGGGGTTTGTTGTTCAAAGTGGTGGAAAAGGCTACAGAGACGTATTTGTTTGAAACTGTTTTCCTAGTACGTAATTGGATCAAAACTATTATCCAATTGTTTTTCTTTGGAAGAAATGTTTTCATAAAATACCAAAATAAAAAGACAAATGAAAAGATTGTCATGTTCATCAGATCATCCTACTGTCAACATCCTGGTTCAGGAATTGAATGGATAAAATGATAAAAAAAACAAAACAAAAAAAACAACCAGTCGCCCTGCATCATCTTCCAGAAGACGTGTAGACACACACACACACACACACTCAGAGGTCTCACTCTGAGCTGATTGGGACAGCATCCAAGCGGTGCGCCCTGAGGAGATTCAACCTGAGGGGAGGTTTTACCTCTCAGGATCTCAAAGGAGCAGCTGACCCCGTTTCAACATAAGACGCCCAATATAGTTTGCGTTGAGGCTCAGAGTGGATCCGGACGTGTGTTTGTTGGTAAGCAGTCGGCCCTGCCACGGGCGAGGGAGATAGCTGGAGGTTCTGCGGCTGCAGACAGAATGTCAATAACCCGGGGAGACCCGGCCGCTGCATCCACCGACTATGTTTAGATGCAGGCGTAAATATAGACAGCAGGTCAACTCGGGAAACCAAGTTTGTTTCTGTCAGCGCCGTCTCGCTAGCAGCTTTCAGACCGCACTTTTGATTTGGCCGTCTTTGTCTTTTATCGTTTTATTTTTCTCTCTCTCCGGGTCAACAGCAAATGCTTTCAGCGGACAGGCCGCACGGGACGGCCGAGCAATAGAAAATCACTTTCAGTGCTCACAAAGCGTCCTTGAAAGATTCGCAGCACCGCCTGCATTCCTTTTTTTTGTTTTTTGTTTTTTAATGAATGCAGCGATGCCGACACTAGTATCGGGTTTTGGTGCTGATACCAGAGTTGAGCGGCTCTACTCGTACTCAGGAAATACGTGAAACCGCGGCACTGATACCAGTTGTGTACGTGCTATGCATATATGCTAATCTTGTTTAATGTGTGTTGGTGCTGCTGTGAAACTTGTGAAGATTGTCTTTTGTTTTTCGCCCGCTGTCGATCGTCTCGTCAAATTCTTGGTTCAGCTTAAAGGCGCTTTCTCGGAAAAACACGCTGAGGAATGTTGTTCAGATAACAGAACACCTGTGGGAACAAAAATCAAAGTCATTCTATAATGTGCAATGGCCTTATTAAGTATTAGTATCGGTATCAGTGAGTACTGAAATGCACGCACTCGTACGCATTCCTAGTTTTTTATTTTTTTATTTTTATTTTTTTATCGGCACGTTAATTCAAAATTGGAATCCAGGAAGTTCTCTTCCTGTCTAACAACCGCTCCACCTTTTTGTTTGAGGATTACTCGGGAAGACGGTGTTGTAAGCCAGGTGGGTGTTATTAGGTGTTTAGACAGCCTTGAATCGAGGTCCTTTGTAACGTGGCCCCGTCTGGGACCCAATCTTTTAGTCTTAATTAGCTCCGAGAGGCATTGCTGCTTATTCTGCTGTGGCTGTTCAAACGCTGGATGGGCCCAGGGAGCGAGCGAGCGAGGGAGGGAGGGAGGGAGGGAGAGCAGGGCAGGTGGGAGGGCGGGGGTGGGTTAGCGGGGGGGTGCGTCACTCTACTCTCAGAGTTGCCTTTCAGGTTTGTGCGGCGGAGGCCCGGGGACTCCTTTTGTCTGTGCTGGCGGTACACAGAGCTGATGATACCTGAGCCCTGTGGGCAGCAGCAGCAGCAGCAGCAGCAGCAGCAGCAGCAGCAGCAGCAGCAGCTCATGCTTTATTCAGCCCTGTGATCTCTGCTTTAATTAGGGCCGAACCCGGCACGGCCCACCCTGCCGCTCGCTGCAGTGTGTGTGTGTGTGTGTGTGTGTGTGTGTGTGTGTGTGTGTGTGTGTGTGTGTGTGTGTGTGTGTGTGTGTGTTTATCCATTTATCCATCCTCAATATTGCCCATTTTATTTACTTGAAAACCGATCGTTTCGTGCCATCTCTCTCAGGCCCGTGTGTTCTCTGGACCGCCTGATGTTTCGTCCGCGTCGCGTGTGCGGCGAATGTTGTAGCTGCCACTGTCATCGACTGTGTGCGTGTGTAATTAACTCCCTTCTCCAGTGATACATCTCCCACGCGCGTTACTCACACTTTGCATGTGCTCGACAGGCCGGCCAGTCTTCGATTCTGCCTCCGGTTTCGGGGCCGCGGTGCCGCTCGTCCTGCGTCGTCGTCGTCGCTGTCCGACCCGCAGGAGGTTTTGTTTGGCCTTGAATTGTGAAAGGTCAAGGTGGCTGCCCGCTTGTTCTGCAGGGTCCTGTGTAACGAGGCGGAAGGGGTGAAGGAAGTTCTCTTGTTTTGAAGTGCGATGACAGGAGCTCTACTGAATCCATAGCGAAAGCCAAAGTATCGCAATAGAAAAGTGGTAATGGAAACACATAGACTCTGAAAAACCTCTCCTAGATCGCCCAAAGGTTCTCAGGCTCTCATGGCGGTGGTTCTTCAGACGTATCAATACAGAGGTGCATTGCAAAAGTGTCATGGAAACACATACTGCTTTTATTTTTGTGTAAAAAAATGAACCCCGGTTCCGGACTCTGCTGAGTCGGCCTGAACAGGGAAAGTCCTTCTGCGCCGTGCGGGTCTGTTTGGATGGGCATCGGCTGCCAGCCGGTGCGTTTGTGTCGAATCACCGCGGGCGAGTCAGTGAAGACGGCGCGTTGCAATACGCCGCCGCTCAGATCTAACTGTGTCATCGCAAAAGGAGCCGGCCGTCGTCCTCTGCGACCCGGAGGAGGAGGAGCCAATGGATGACGAGCGTCTTCCGTCCGTCGTGACTGAGCCGAACATCACGACCGCGTCCAGCCTACTGCTCCACCCCAGAGAGAGACACACACACACACGACCTGTCGACATTCCTCTCAGATCATGAAGCAAGACAGGAACAGGTGGCCCCGCCCTCTTTAGGGGGCAGGAAGAGCCTGTTGTTTGCTTCCTGTGTTGCATCACCGACACAGCGAGTGAGCGCAGCCTGGAGCGCTCTGTGTTTACCGCAGAATAGCTGTTTGTGTGTGTGTGTGTGTGTGTGTGTGTGTGTGTGTGTGTGTGTGTGTGTGTGTGAGAGACAAAATTGCGGTACCAAATTCATGCACATGCACGCACGTAGCCAATGCAGTGTGTGTGTGTGTGTGTGTGTGTGTGTGTGTGTGTGTGTGTGTGTGTGTGTGTGTGTGTGTGTGTGTGTGTGTGTGTGTGTGAGACAAACTTGTGTGGCAGCAGGTTCATGCGCTATACAGTACGCAGCCTCGGAGCCACTGCTGTGTGTGTGTGTGTGTGTGTGTGTGTGTGTGTGTGTGTGTGTGTGTGTGTGTGTGTGTGTGTGTGTGTGTGTGTGTGTGCTGAGTCGACACGAGGGGAACAATCGGCTCACTGTGCCTCTTCCTCCTCCTCCTCCTCCTCGCTGTGTTTCAACACGGTTCTCTGCCAGCCTCTGGACCGACCAGCCTGGTTGGCCGCTGACCTGCTAGCCCGCTAGCCGCTGGCCCGCCGTGCCTGCTGCTCGCCGGGCCTCCCGGGACCCGCCATTATCCTGCAGTAATTGGCGCCGGGCTCCGGGCTGCGGCCTGATCAAAGGCTAGCGGGACGGTTGTGGAGCGGCGGTAATTTCTCACGCCTCGGCGCCCTTCGCTCGGCGCCAGCTCCTCCGGCCAGGCCTCGGACTCCTGAGAGACGACGGGACGCGTTGCGTTCGTTCCGATCACATCCTGTTTCTCAATGTGGACACGTGACTGGAACTGGTGCAAGGCTTCCTTTGGACTCGGCCTGTGTCTCAAAGTGATAAAGAGCCGACAGGGAAGATGAAGATGGCGACGATGACGCTGGTGATTGCATGGGGTGTCAAAGCGGGCCAGTCAGATTGTGTTTGTGTGTGAGTTTACACTTACTATTCTCTTATGCGCCATCTCTGTAATTTGTAAAGTCAAAAAAATTCCACTGCAAATTACCTAGCACGTTCCGCCAAACACAGACCTCCCGTGATAATGCCAGTCCTGTGCCAATCTGCATGTCAGTGGTTGGGGTGTGTATTTCTTGTTGTTGTTGTTGAAAACTGGAGGCTGCAGGGGAAATTATTAATGGCACAGTTCTCACAGCGTCTTAGGCCCAAGCGCAGTCTGGTATGGTGTTCTGGAAACCCATTGGAAGACCGAGCAAGTGAAAGTCTTGGAAGATGATCGGATGGATAGAAACATTTTTGTTGGCGGCCCGTTATCCCGACAACAGCTGCACACTGTTCAGAAGTCACGTTGCTGCGTTGACCTTTTATTTACAGTTCCCACGGCCGCTAACGTATAATGGGACTGTACACGTGCTCTCGTAGCGCCGTCGCAGCCGCCGTTGATTTTTTTTTCCTTTGCGGATGTGACGTTCGCCGCGTTGACATCAGATCTTGGTCTTAATGTCGGTAAA
>NW_027466158.1:35000-105000 GCF_046127955.1 Nelusetta ayraudi
CTGGAGCCTGTGGGTGAGAAATGAAGATGTGAGAAGGACAGTGGGGAGCCCCTTGGGTTTCATTTGATTAACTTACTGTCAAAACAAGCGTGTGTGTCAGTGTTTGTGTGTGGCTCTCTGGAGAGGCCGTGCTGCCGTGCAAACTGTGCAGGACTGGTGAAGGCACTTTTTTTTTTAAGCGTCGGCTTAATGAGGCTGCAGGTTTACTGCGTAATGACCCCGATTGGGCCGCATTCAGGTCAGACGACCCCCGAGTGACACGCTGCGAAACAGTGAATAACTCAGTATCGATGCGTGTGACCCGCTGTGTCCCACTGACGGGTTAGCGTCGGTAATTAGCATATTAATTAGCTTTTCTTTTTTTCCAAACGGAGAGACCCGTCATGCTTTGACCCCCCCACACACACACACACACACACACACACACACACCACCCACCCAGCCAGCCTCGGCCGTCCCGTTGGTATCCTGGAGATGCACTCTACGCACACATCCACACTTCCTGCCCCCCCCCACCACCCACCACCGCCCCCTTCCTGTCTGTTTTTATACGACTGTGCCAGGATACGAACCCTAAACCTGGAAAATTGGATTACCACGGCAACCGCATTTCTCACATTCCCCCTGCGGATGCTCCCTTTTGGGAGCAGCGTTGCCCCCCCCCCCCCCCCTCCCGCCCCCCCCCCCCCCCCCCCGCAGTAGCTGCTAGCCTCTGCTGCTGCTGCCGAGTCCGCCGGGCCACACGGTGCCGCCGCCATCGATTCGATTCGATCCAGTCGCGCCTCAGTGAGTGTTTCCTTGCTCCGTCTGAATGAACAGATGAAGGGAATCCCCCTTGCTCTTCCCCTCGCCGTGCTCATGCGCTGTGCTCATGGCCGTCGACGTTCGAGGGATGTACGCTGGAGAATTACGAGCTGTTCGCTCCGTTTACTCCGCCGCTCCCACACTCAGCGAGCCTCTCCCCCTCCTCCCTCCCTTCCACTGCCGCACTCATCCCCAGGATCCTTCTGCAAGGATTAATCAGTTTTCCATTCCTGGAGAGATTATTCAAATACTGTTACATCTACAGCGCGGCCTCCCCTCCCTGCCTGCCTTCCACCAGCCTCGCTCCGTCCCTGGCGACGGCAGCAGCAGCAGCAGCAGCAGCACTATTTTGTAAACATCAGTGTTTATTGCGGCTGCTAATGTCAGAACCTTGACACGCCAGGTGCAATGTTTCCCAAATACGTTGGATTTATTATTTTCTTTATAAATATACATTACTGGAAGACGTATTCAGGAAACAGTTTTTCAAAAGGGGGCGGGGCCTGGTGGTGACAGACCCCCAGAGTCCAAGATGGCGGCTCATTCATTTCGACGAAGTTGCCCGCCCAGCGCACACGCCGAAAAAGTTTTTGACTTCCGCATTAATGGGCCCATGGAGCGTGCGCAGTAGTGTCACTTCCCTCCATGCCTCTGTAAGTCACATGATCTGTTTGGCCAATTAGAACGATTCTGGACAACGTCACTTCCAGACACGTCAGGACGAGCTGAGACAGAGCAGCACGTACGACGTTGTGACGTCACGCTGGGAATAAACTCTTTTCTTCTGATTTTCTGGCCTTTATCTTTTTTTTGAAACGACTGAAAGACCATAACTGAAAAATCTACAATAGAAAGGTTTTTTTTTTGTTGTTGTTGTTTCTTTACAGTCGGTACTTTCTGAAAATGTCACTCCTGAGAAGCCACTCATCAGGCCTTTATCGCTAAAAACAGTTCAGGGAGCTTTTCAGGGTAATTGCCCCCCCCGCCTCTGCAGACCCCCACCTCCTCTGCTCTGCTCTGTCTGGTCTCCCGCTGAGCTGCCTCACACGACCGCCACCGCCCTCCAAGAGATGTGGGTCTAACCCAGGTCACCGTGTTGGCTCCGGCCCAGCAGAGGGCCCGTCATGTTCAGCCGCTCTCTCCAGGTGGACGCGGGCGGTCCTCTCCTGAACAAATCACCTCACCACGGCCCCCACCCAGCACCACACACTGCCCTTCTAATGCAAAGTCATGCTTACTCAGTTTCTCATACCTTCTCATTCTGAAGTGTTAGTGTTCCGGGCAGTATTATCTGCTCATATTCAGCCATATACTTCAGAAGTCACTGGACGGCGCTTCACAGATGGACAATGACCCGGAGCATACTGCAAAAGCAACCAAATAGTTTTTTTTTTAAGGCAAAGAAGTGGAATGTTACACAATGGCCAAGTCAATCACCTGACCTCAATCCAATTGAGCATGCAGTTCACTTGCTGAAGACAAAACTGAAGGGAAAATACCCCAAGAACAAGCAGGAAGTGAAGGCATTTACAGTAGAGGCCAGGCAGAGCATCACCAGGGATGAAACCCAGCGTCTATGAGTTCCAGACTTCAGGCTGCAATCGACTGCAAAGCATTTGCAAGTATTAAAAAGTGAAAGTTTGATTTATGATTGTTAATTTGTCCCATTACTTTTGGTCCCTTACAAAGTGGGAGGCACATATACAAACTGTTGTAATGTTGTAATTCCGACACCGTTCCCCTGATTTAGATGTAAATACCTTCAAATTAAAGCTGCAGGTCTGCTCTTAAAATACATCTTGTTCGTTCAATATCAAATCCATTGCGGCGGTGTTGAGAGCCGAAAAGATAAGAATTGTGTTGATGTCCAAGCGCCTTTGTGAATGGTGTGCCTTCTTTATACCGTCACTTCTTGATTGTTTTTGCTGCTCTTGCTGTGAATGTTTTTGCTGTAGTAAGCATTGTCACTTTGGCCCAGAGTCATCCCTACTTTATTTGCATGTGATCTTTTCGAATCTCCCGACTCTGAGGCGTCTGCGGCAGGAAGTTGGCCAGTATTTCCTGTGTGGGGCCTGACCGTCTGACTGCCGCTGAAGTTAGCCTCACGCTAACGGACCCGACTGACCCGACTTGAAGCTGGTTCCCTGGCAACCACTATCCCCTCCGCGGTCACGTCGTCTATGTGTGTGTATGTGCGTGTGTGTGTGTGTGCATCGGCCCCCTTGTTCTGCTGTGTGTCTGTGTGGACGGTGAGTTCTCCTGGATTATAGACCTTTAATCCCTGCCGATCCTCATCAGCTCAGAAGTTAATGGGCACGACTTGTTAGCGGACGGAGGGGTTCGCCGTCTCACGTGTTAGATGTGGCCCTTCACGGCTGAGCGGACCCCGCCCCCCGCCACCACCACCCCGGCTGGAGGGGAACGGGGTGTCGGCCAGGCCTGTTCTGTGATGGATGCACCTCTCACTTCCAGTTTGGATCAGCAACTTTTAATTGGGTCTCTCTCTTTTTTTCCTACCGTGTAATCTCCTCCCCAAAAGCCAAGAACACATGCATGCGCCGTTTAAGGGAGCGCCGTTAACCAGATTAATTATCCCCGCGTAGAGGTTTTCAGACTGGAATGATTCAGCAGAAGAAAGGGGGTGTGGGGGGTGTGTGTGGGGGGGAATACAGACGCACTAGAGCGGAACAAGTGAGCTTCAGCTTGAAGTTGAAGCGGAATATGAACCTGCGTGGCTGCTTCACAGGCCCCCCCCCCCCCCCGAAATGTTGGAGGGGAAACAAGAGGTTTGGGTGTTTGGCTCTCTGAGGAATATCAGTGAAAGTTGGTGAACACAAGCAGGGAGAAGGGAGAAGATGAAGCTTGGAGGATCCACTGGGCTCCCAACTCTCTTGACTGACTGTCCATGTTTGAGTTCTGTACTGACGTCTCTCTCCCTCGCTCTCTCTCTCTCTCTCTCTCTCTCTTCTGGCTTGCAGGGAGCTCAGGGATGAACAAGCTGCGGCAGAGCTTCCGCCGGAAGAAAGACGTCTACGTCCCGGAGTCCAGTCGGCCGCACCAGTGGCAGACGGACGAGGAGGCGGTGCGCAGCGGCAAATGTAGCTTCGCCGTCAAGGTGACTTTTCTTCTCTCTTTCTCTCTTCCTCTCTCTCTCTCTCTCTCTCTCTCTCTCTCTCTCTCTCTCTCTCTGTCTCTTTATCACACACACACACACACGCGTGCACCCTCCTGAATAGAAACCCTGACAAAGGATGCACACGTACACACTCACCCTGAGTGCAGTCAACACGGTGCTCAGCATGAATCAGAGATTTTCTGGGTCCCTGAGGACAGATTTCAATAACGGTAGAGATGAGGCTGATGGACATGATGAAGATGATTGGGATGATGGACCTGATGGAGATGATGCAGCTGATAGAGCAGGTGGAGATGATGGGGATGATGGGGATGATGAACTTGATGGAGATGATTGAAATGATGGAGCTGGTGGAGATGATGCAGCTGATGGGGCAGGTGGAGATGATGGGGATGATGAACTTGATGGAGATGATTGAAATGATGGAGCTGGTGGAGATGATGCAGCTGATGGAAAAGAAGGAGCAGAGAATCTGCTGTGTTTTGGCAGCAAGACCTTCCACTCGTACCAACGGAGCTGGAACGATGGAACTGACTTCCTCGGCTGGTCTGGCTTGCAGCACCTTCCTCCTCCGTCTCCTACTAACTCCTTCTTTTCCCCTCTCCAGCAGTAAAAAGTGAATCAGAAACCACTGTGTTAAAAGAGAAAGTTCTCCTCTGTGTGTGTGTGTGTGTGTGTGTGTGTGTGTGTGTGTGTGTGTGTGTGTGTGTGTGTGTGTGTGTGTGTGTGTGTGTGTGTGTGAGAGAGTGCCATGGGCTCCGAATGTGGAAGTTGTGGTTGGCTGTCGTTCTTGTGGTTTGTTTGGTCTCGTGTCAACTCAGCAAGAAAGTGGAATTGAAATTGTCAAGGCTTAAGAGAAGTGAGCCAGCACTTCAGGAGGAGGCTTCATGTTTTAACTGGACTTTAACACATACAAACTCCATATGTACCTTCCCACCAAATTACTCATGGGGGGCGGGGGCAGGTGGAGGTGTGAAGACCAATCAGAGGAGGCGATCATCCCTCAAGGTGATTGTCCAAGGCAGAAAACTGTGCTTTCTTTTTTGTTCATTTACTTATGCCGCCTCCATTTAACCTCGACCGGTCGAGACTCGGTTCTCATGGCCTGAACTGGATGCTGAAGATGAAACTGTGAGTGTGTTTTTGAGAAGTGAGAGTTTGTCGCTGCCCGAGGCCTTGTTTTGTGTGTTGGAATTCGCTTTATGTCGTCGTTTGTGCTGGAACTTTTTTTTTTTTTTTTGAAGTGAATCCGACTTGGTCGTTCAGAGACGCTGGTGAAAGGCCAATATTCCGGATGAATTCCTGGAATCCGCCTGGCGGAGTTCCAGAGGACGACACCCACAAACCCCCAGTCTCAGCGGGCTGGTTGGTGATTGGTCCGTGCTGAACCTCCTCCTGCTGGGTTGCTGTCAGCCTGTTTCCCGTCTGAGGCCGCTATCAGCCCTCTCGCCACGACTCCCCGCAAGAAAATGTCGAGTGATTCATCCCCGGACCTGAATATTTACACAATGCAGCGTAGCTCCTCCGGCTGGCGGCCGTGACCTCTGACCCCCTGACCGTCCCTGATGCCGGAATCGCTGATTTTAAGGAACTGCTGCAGTCTTTCGCTTGAAGTCGGCACACGTCAGATCGGTGGCAGGTTGGTGGGCTTTCAGCACAGCGGCGGTGATTTTTTTCCGCTGCATTGCGAGGCGAGCTGACGGTGGGATCAGCGACTGGCAGGAGAGATCCTGTAGGGGGCGCCAGAGACGCCCCTGCAGAATGAGGTTATCCAACACACGCTAGGGGCGATATTAATTCAGCGCCGCAAAACGCTGCCCTTTCTTGTGTGTGCGTGTTGTGTGTGTGTGTGTGTGTGTGTGTGTGTGTGTGTGTGTGTGTGTCGCCGAGCGTCTCGGCCTCCAGATTGTTGCCGCCAGCCGCCTGCTAACAGGCTGCAGCAAAACATCTGTTGTGACACTTGCAGCTTCCCCCCGTGTGCTTCTCTTGCCTCAGCAGCCTCGTCTCCAGGCGGCCACACACACACACACACACACACACACACACACACACAGACACCGCTTTGTATCAGCGTTGTTGCAGCGGTGTGTGTGCGCGCGTGTGTGTGTTTATGTAGAGGCGTTGTCACACTTTCAGAAACGCCGGCAGTGTGACTCACATCGGTGGCGTCACAGGCTCAAAATAGCCAGAGCCAGAGGGTGGTGGGGGAGGGTGGGGGCGGGTCAGCATGACTCTGAGTGTGTATGTGTGTGTGTGTGTGTGTGGGGCGGGGGTAGTATCTGTGAGGGTAAGGATGTCCTCCCCAGCCCAGTGGGCTTAATCGTGTCTTTGCTGGTGAGTCTGCTCCAGAGTTGGGGAGTGGGGGAGGGGTCTGGAGGGGTCTGGAGTGGTTGAGGTTGGAGCCTGAGGACGGTGGAGGCGCTGGTTCCTCTATCCAGGGTGGATACCACACCATAGCGTTCCACTTTATTTAAATAGTCAAGGCAGTTTCAAAAAACGGAATAACCAGGGGTCAGCAAAAGAGCCATCTTTCCCCATCTGCCATCAAATAACCTTCACCTGCAGCCGGGGGGGCCTTACACTGCCTCTTTAAGAGGCTGATGGAGGCCCGAGGCTGTGGGGATTTATGCAACTGTCTCTTTCTTGGCGTGAGTTCGGCGCAGTTTATGTGACGGCAATAAAAAATAAAGTCTTCCGTTGGAAATTAAACGTCCGGTGATTGACGTTTGCACCAACGTTGCAACGTCTTGACGATCTAGGTCGCAAAATGCAGCAGGGGTTACCAGAGCGCAGTTTGCACTTCTGACTCATTGGGTGGCTACGTTTCGTCGCTGCGGTTTTCCCGGATCCCGGCCGTTCCCGTTCTCCAGTCCCGGCCTCCGCTCCCACCGACATCTCACTAAGCAGCAGGAAGACACGCCGATGGAGCAGCTGCACTCTTAAAGGGCAATGGCGAGATTGAATGGTTGCAGTGAATGTCCAGTAGTTTTCTCGCTAAATTGAGTTTTCCACTGGTGATCAGAGTCTGTGAACAAAAACCTCAGTCCCTCTCAAAGCCTCTGCTGAAATGCAAAGTCGTGGAGTCTCACACACACACACACACACACACACCACCCTCAGCCAGCAGGTGGCTGTAAACACAAGGCTAAATATCCCTGTGTTTCTGGGACTCGTGTTTGTCAGTTGAGCCACACGTTGAATTGGCAAGAGCTAAATTTGTCCTTCTTGCGTTGTCGTCATTTTTTAATTTTAGTCCAGGGCCACACATCCTGCTTAGGTTTCCTGGTGAGCTCAGGTCACGACGATGCTGCTTCGCGTTTCCTCGGTGGCTGAACTCGGGAGCAGCCGTTTCACTTCGGGAAACAGCTGCTGGTGTGGCGCCGCAAGTTTACTCCCTGAAGGCGGAAGAAGAAGAAGAAGAAGAAGAAGAACGCCTGAAGTACGCAGTGTTTAAAGAAGCAGCTCGCTAACAACATGAGCACCACAGACGGTGTGGACAAACGACAGAGTTAACCTTCTTCCAAGGGTTACTTCAGAACACAAAGCCTTACGAGAGACATGTTAAGATTGGATGGGAGTTGTGCCAGTAAAAGTTTGCCAAGTCTTTTTGTCATTTAGGTTTCCTGCCTCAAAATCCCAGTCCACCGGGCCAAAAGAAAATCATTAAAAAAAAGTAAAACGGGAGGTTTGCAAATCGTTTTGGTTTTTATATTCACTTTGCACACAACCCACGGTCAATCCGTGAGCACCGTGTGTTACTGTTCACTATTGTTTGCAGGTTTGTTGTAGTGGAGGTTAATGGGAAAACTGCAGTGTGATTAATAGTAACAGTATGAGTGGTCGCCTGCACCTCACGGCCGCTCAGGTTGCAGGGCGGGGGGGCGGGGGGGGGGTTAGGGCTGTGACATCGATACATCAGCGTTTGCAAAGAAGATTGGTTTTGGCGTTTACACTAATCTGGCCTCAAACGTATCTCGTCCACCCTGAAAGAGCCCCAAACTTCATTTGCTCAGCGAATTCTAGATGCATATTCACGCTGTGCTTGGTGTGCATAGAAATTTGCCTTAGTCGCGTCGCTTTGCCTTTTGCCCGGTGTGTAAGTCTGAACTCAGCCCGCGGTGGCCGAGGTGTCTCACCCTGCCTGCGTCTGTCTGTCTGTCTGTCTGTCTGTCTGCCTGCAGTACCTGGGCCACGTGGAGGTGGAGGAGTCCCGAGGCATGCACATCTGCGAGGAGGCGGTGAAGCGGCTGAAAACGGTAGGTGTGACCAGCGGCGCTTCCCCACCGCACCGCACCGCACCCCCCCACCCCCGTCACTTCTAGGAACCGCCAGGCGCCGCACTTCCCTTCCTGCGACCAGCTCTTCCTGCGTTGGCCCCGCCCACCACTGGCTCCCCTCTATTATAACCTCCACTTTGACTCGCCGCGCACGCACGCACGCACTCTCCCCTCCCGCCGCCGTTTTGTCTCTGTGGTTTTTGTTGTTTGTCGCCTTGTTTTTCGCCGTGGTGGTGCCGCTGGACTTTGTGCTTCAGAGCTGATTGTTTCCCGCCTGTCAGCGAGGGTTTCAGATAAACCTCCCTTCACCCCTTCACCCCCGTCCTTCTCCCTGTCAGCCGGAGGAGATAGGTCGCCCTGAATTTCCTGCTGCTGCAGAGCTGCGTTCAGAAAAAAAAGAAAAAAGAAAAAAAAAGAACAATTCCAGCTCGTGGGAGCGCGTCAGCGAGGCGGGGAGGGGTTGTGGGCGGAGCCACCCGCTCTTCCTGCCTGTCAGTTATTCATTTGCCAAGGCCACGGGGGTCATAAAGATCCCCCCCTGGTGGCCAACGCGGCTCATCGCTCTGCGCTCGAACAGGCCAAACTGAGAAAACCGGGTGAGGATTTTCCTCTCCTGATTGGTCTGCGAGTTTTGCTTTCAAGTGAAAAACACTGCCGCCGCCTGTTTAGAATTCCTGCCCTGGTTTCCCTTTTCATCCTGCCTCACCAGCCTCGGCAGCCTCCCTCACAGCCAGCAGACTGGGGAGGCGCTCAGTCTCACAAGAGAGGAGAGTTTCTGAAGCGGGAGTTTAACGCAGGGTCAAGCCATAGGAGGATGAGCATTAGTGGCAACACACACACACACACACACACACACACACACACACACACACACACACACACACACACACACACACAGTATTACACCACACCACAGCCTGTTTCTTCACACTTCACCACTCCTGGTGACACCGAGGCTTCACACACATGATGTCGGGATAAAACACTCACTCACACACACACACCGGTGTAGAAAAAGCCACACTACACACACAACCACACATCCTTGTCAACACACATGCACACTTATACGGTGAATGCACATGACATGAGAGCACAAATAGACTACTCACGCAGCAGTATGTACACGCCGCTGCCTGACGAGGTCACATGGTACACGCGCAGCCCGAGGCTAAGACGTCCTGTCGTGCTGCCGCCGTTCGGCGGGCAATAAGAACGGAGGCCGTCCTTTCCGCCTGGCCTCCTGCTGGAGTGGGCGGAGCCTGCTGGGAAGAGTACAATAGCCGTGCCGCGCGCTCGGCTCGTTGTGAAGATGCCCAGAAGAGTTCCTTTGTTTATTGACTCATTTGTTTTTCGTGGAGAAGTGAGCCTCCGGTGCAGCAGCTCCAGTTTAGCGACGTGGCCCCCCAGTCCAGTCCCAGGTCAGTGGCAGCTGACGGTTGGTTGCCAGGCAACAGGATGACGCTGGTCGGCGTCGTCGGCGTCGTCGGCGTCGTGGCGGCTTTTCTCCCACGTTCCCTGCAGTTTCCGTCGGTTTTCTGTCGGTTGTTCTCCGTCCGAGGTCGCGGGGTCAAAGGTCGTTTGTGGTTTGGTTCAGGGCTGCGACGATTCCTCGAGTAATCCGAGTAGCTCGATTGCAAAAAATGATGGAGGAATTTTCTCGGCCTCGGGGCGTCGTTTAATTAAATCAAACGCTCACGTTTCACACGGACTCACACAACGCGCTTCCGTCACAGGCCATGCGCCCAATGCAAATCGGGAGAAGACGGAAGCAGTCATTTGGCAACAGTACCAAGGGCGGCTAGTTTCATAGCGTCACATCCCGTCGGCAGGAACTTCGCTTTTGAGTGCAGCTGCGGTTGTGTCGTCTTCACGCCGTCCATCTTCTGGAACCTTCCTCAGTCCCTCAGTTTGCTCCAACATTCACTACCTGAACATTGTGTGTGTGTGTGTGTGTGTGTGTGTGTGTGTGTGTGTGTGTGTGTGTGTGTGTGTTTTTGCTGTACTTTTCTTTGTTTCTGTCAAGCAGGTTTTTTTTTGTTTTGTTGTTTTTTTTTTATTGTGATGTTGCCGAGAAATTCCTGCAATTGCCCCATCACCCCCTTCCCCGTCCCAACCCCCTAGTCCCGCCCCCTCCACTGTACAAGCCACCTAGAGCCCCGCCTCCTGTCTTTAACAATAAGCTTTCTAACACTAGTTTGACAACAGGCTCACAATCATCTGCATGTCTGCGTGTCTCTCACCAGAACGGACACACACACACACACACACACCCACTGGTGCCGGCTGGTTAACCTGGCAAGTCATGCATGAAGCCGGCGCTCCGAACGGGGCCGCGACAGGAGCAGGGTGGTACTTGGTTCCCTCACGCAGGGAGGATTAAGTCCCAGGTCCTGGGTCTGGTCAGCGGGCTGGGCCGGGCCGGACCGGACCAGACCAGCCACGCCAGACCAGACCAGGTTCTCTGAGAAGCCTGAGAGTTCACACAGATTCAGATGAACCTCCTGTAGTATCCCAGCGCCTTCACTGAAGGACCGGATGTGATTGTGTAAGCCAGTGTTTTTTAAACCTTTTCACATTGAAAAAAAAATCCCATGGCACACCACCAACTAAAAAATATATAAAGTTACATTTTTAGCCTCATATTGACAACACAGTCTCTTCATTTATTTCTACTAACCCAGTGTGAAACCTGGGCCATGTTAAGATGCACACAAAGCAGCTATGCTGGGAGGAAAACAGACCCACATTCCTTTTAAAGCACAGTCACTCCACAATGGAACGTTATCATATTTTAGACCAATTAAGTGAAGTTGGATAATTTTTCACTGCACACCTGACATCTCACGGCAGACAGTGGTCGAAAAGCACTGGTGTAAGCGAGCGGAGCAGAGAGGATGCTGGGAAGGCCCGGACGCTAACAGCTAACAGCTAACAGCTAACAGCTCTGGATCTTTCTCACTTTCCAAACCCCTGAAATTCTGACTTCAGGGTGAACTGCTGACTGGAAACTGGGGAAATCAATGACATAGAGAGAACGAGAGAGGGGGTGGGGTTGGAGGTGGAGGGGGGTGTCAGAGAGGAAGAAGTGGGCGGGGCTTCCCGGCTTCCACTGCGCGGTCACTAACACGGTCAATAGCGGTTAGCTAGCAGCCGCCAAACGCCCGTCGTCGTGGAAACACACGGAGCCTCCTGATCCATCCGCTCACCCCCTCACTCACTCATTCACTCACTCAGTTACTCACCCCCTCACTCACTCACCCCCTCACTCATTCACCCCTCCCCTCCCCGCCACCCCCCCCCCCCTCCAATCAAGCCCCGCCCCCCTCCCACGGCCACCTGATGATCTCCAGAGCTGTTAGGTAACATTGTCATGCCTTCTTCCCCACCCACCCACCCACCCATCTTACCCCCCTCCCCCCCGCCCCCCCCACCCTGTTGTTTTTACCACACCCACTTCCAGGACAGGAAGTTCTTCAAAGGATTCTTTGCCAAAGTAAGTCGCTGCTGCTGCTGCTGCTGCTGCTGCTGCTGCTGTGTGCGTCTCCAGAGTGAGTGTGTGTGTGTGTGTGTGTGTGTGTGTGTGTGTGTGTGTGTGTATCTCTGTTTTACTCCTGTCGTTGTTTCTCCACCTCTTCCTCCTCCACCTCCTCCTAATGTAACACCTCACCCTCTCATCACCTGTGCAGGCTGGAAGAGACATACACACGCAGGGGTTGGGCACTTTGTGTGTGTGTGTGTGTGTGTGTGTGTGTGTGTGTGTGTGTGTGTGTGTGTGTGTGTGTGTTAACAGACGTCTCTCCTCCTCTAGCTCTTTCTCTTTGAACTGAGCGCTGAACAATCAGCAGCTTGTGTGGATCGACTGTCACTCACTCACACACACACACACTGTCAGCCGTCTCACACACCGGCTTTTATTAAACCTGGGTTCTCCTGGAGTGAAGGAAACGTCTCCTCTCTCCCTGCTGCTCTCTCTCTCTCTCTCTCTCTCTCTTTCTCACCCCCCCACCCCCTCTCTCTCTTCGTTCACAGGTGTGTTTGTGTGTTTGTGTGTGTCATCCACTAACGTTCTCACGCCGAGGAAGGAGGACTGAGGTCAGGGAAGGAAAAGTTGTCTTTCTTTCCCTTCCGACTGACTGTTTTCTCGCCCCCGTTGTGCCCTGTCGTGTCTCCAGGCCGGAAAGAAGCCCGTGCGCGCCGTGTTGTGGGTGTCGGCAGACGGCCTCCGAGTCGTCGACGACAAGACGAAGGTGAGATTTTTTTTTCTTCCCGTATAGGCGACGCACACAAGCAGGCGACTCTTTGGGGTCACAGCTGGCTGACACACTTCTGGTCTGGTGACCTGCTGAGAGCCCAGCGTGGAAATGTGAGCCGATGGAGCGCTGCAGGATGAGACTCTACTGCCACCTGCAGGGTGAAATAAGGACTGCATCAGATGCCCGGTATTCTGGTGCAGATGCTGCAGCGTCACTGTTTGATGCCTTCAGTAATAAAAAAAAGAAAACAATTTATGGTTCTATTTTCATGGATTACGTACATGCATTCTACAAATATGCTTTGATCAACACTACAGGTTTTGTGTAACATAAATGAAAAAATTAGACAGTAGGTCTGGAATTCGTTAGGTCCATGTACTGTCTTTAATTACATATATTTTGAAGCATTTTCTCAAAACCAGTCAAGATAATTGAACGTTCTTGGTAATGTCCCTGGCCTTGTTTAGCATCCTCTGTCTATAGATGCTTTCCAAGCTTGGCAAAGTACAGCGTTTGCTGCAGACTAATGTGATTTGTCTGACTTTCTTTATTTGAGCCCGTGTGGCGTTGCCAAACCAACAAATGACAGCAAAGGCGAAGGTGCTTTCAATAAAAGGACAATAAAACATTTTTGTTATTTTGATCCAAACCGTGTGGGTTTTGAGTTGCCTGGAGGTCAGAGGTCAGAGGTCAGACACTGATTAGGCCAGATTCTGTGTGTTTTTCGCAGGACCTGATCCTGGACCAGACAATAGAGAAGGTGTCGTTCTGCGCTCCGGACCGGAACTTTGAGCGAGCGTTCTCCTACATCTGCAGGGACGGCACCACGCGGCGCTGGATCTGCCACTGCTTCATGGCCGTCAAGGACTCGGTGAGTCCAGAGAGGACAAAAAAAAAAACAAAAAAAAACAAAACAACAAAAGGTGTGAGGGGAAACTGCAGGTGGTGCCGCGTTTTCTGACCTGGAACCTCCCGGCAGGGAGAACGGCTGAGTCACGCCGTGGGCTGCGCCTTCGCCGCCTGTCTGGAGCGCAAGCAGAAGCGGGAGAAGGAGTGCGGCGTGACGGCCACCTTCGACGCCAACAGAACCACCTTCACCCGCGAGGGATCCTTCCGCGTCACCATGGCCACGGAGGCGGCGGAGCGGGAGGAGGTCATGAGGCAGCTGCAGGACGCCAAGAAAGGTGTGTGGACGTGAATATCAATCTATCTATCTATCTGTATATCTGTCTATCTGTATATCTGTCTATCTATTACCCATTATTCATTCACACCACAGTCACACTGGTGGTATGTATATATACAGTATATTAATGCTGGACCGTTAACGGCCTAAACGTGCTGGGTTACCGCAAGCAAAGTTGGTTCTGGGAGCTGGGTCTGGGAGCTGGGTCTGGGAGCTGGGTCTGCATAGTGCGGCGATTCGACGGTGGAACCACTCGATGCGAAGATCTCGTATTTGGTGCGTCCCATTTACGGCACCTTTTATGTTGTAGCTTGGAACTGGTTGGAACACACCCCGACATGGCGGTAGTCAGTGTTGAGTAGTCAACGTGGACGTCCACATTGACTCACGGTTCGGACCGACACGAACGAAAGATGATGTGCAGCACCAAAGGAACATTAAACGCGCACTGACACACTCAAAGACACTCACACACTTGCAGTTCAACAACGGCAATTAACAGAACTCCCAAAATAATTCCCCCATAATGCTTTGCGGCTCGAGGGGCGCATCCAGCTCCCCACGAGCGGCCACAATAGTGAGCAAGCAATGAATATTTTAGTGCGGATGATTTTTTTTTTATTATTATTTTTTTTTATGCCTGGCCCAGTCTGTCCGAGTGACGCTGGGGGGGGCGTAAACAATGGCTGATCGCAACAAGTGTACATCAAACGCCAGCTGACATGGATGCCGTTGCATGGAGTTGTTGCACCCTCTGTTGGTCATTCCCGGTAGTTCGTGAAAGAGCTTTGTCCACATAAGACGGACCTGTGTGTCAGGTTGCCTGATGGTTCCATGTCGCCCCAGCCAACTTGCCGACTATGCATGTTTATTTTGAATAATATAATATAATAATAACAGAAACCCGTCCTCAAGGACTTACTTCAGGTCATTATTTACGTTGCACACACATACTTTGAATTCCTTCGGCAGACTTCAAATGAGCCATTTTAGTCGCGATTAACTCCTGGGTTGGAGTGCGATTAATCACGATTAAAAAAAAGTAATCGATGCCCAGCATTAAAATATATGTGTGTGTGTATATATATACATAAATATATATATATGTATATAGGTAGTGAATCCTATTCAGTTATTAAACGAAAGGCTTTGCATTGTTGTGTGTTTTTGTGTCTCCCCCTACCCCCCCCCCTCCCGGCAGCAGAGGCTGAGGCCATGGTGGGCGTGAACTCTGTGGGCGGGCCCAACCCCAGCCAGACGGGGGGCGGCGGCGGCGGCTCCTCCTCCTCCCCGTCCTCGTCCCCCCCGCTCTCTTTGGCGTCCTCGGCGATGGGACCGCAGGCCATCCCGCGGCGCCACGCCCCGGCCGACGTCATCGCCCGGCAGGGCTCCTTCCGCGGCTTCCCGGCCCTCAGCCAGAAGACGTCGCCCTTCAAGCGGCAGCTGTCGCTGCGCATGAACGAGCTGCCATCCACCATGCAGCGCAAGTCCGACTTCCCCATGAGGAACACGGGTGAGTAGCCCCCCCCCCCCCGAGACCCTCTCCTCACCCCCGGTGCCGTCATTGACCTCCTTGTCCCTGCTGCAGTGCCGGAGGTGGAGGGCGAAGGCGACAGCATCAGCTCGCTGTGCACTCAGATCGCCTCGGCCTTCAGCGGACCCCCGGAGGACCCCTTCACCTCGGCGCCCATGCCCCGCCCGGCCTCCTCCCCTCAGTCTCCTGCAGCGCCAGGTAGCCCCCCCCTCAGCCCCCCCCTCACACACACACACACACACACCAACTGATACCTCGCCTGTCTCTCCCCCAACATCACAATGATGCTGTCATTTCAGCCCCCTCTGTGACATCACAGAGGGCTGATGTCCGCTTATATAGGATTAAAATGGCAGTTTTGTTTCCTGTTGTAAATGGAATTAATCTGTAGAAGTCACATCGATGCTGACGACTGCGACGCTGCAATTGTTTCCTCTCCTCTTTCTCTTGTCCTGTCGGACCATCGTGACTGGCAACATCTTTACAATGGCTGACAGGTGCTATTCTCACAGGTAGAGCTTGTGACCCGAGAGTGTGAATCACACAGGTCGGTTCAAGAACTGCCTGTTGAGGAGATCTATTGTAGTCGTGTTACCTATGGCCATGACTGGGCTGAGGGAGGGACACGGAGTGAAAGAGAGAATAGAAGGGAGCACAACTGGCAACTCGATACAATATTGTGGCATTTTACCAAAGCAGCATCACATAACTGACTCTGACATCACTTCCTGTCTGCTCCAGTCAATGGCACGGCAGCCGTCTTCTCCCCGCCTGCCAACCCTCCGACGCTGCCTCCCGCCCTGCCCGCTCGAGACACCAACCCCTGGGCCAAGACCCCCGCTCCGCCCTCGGGCCCCGCCCCGGACCTCGCCCCGCCAGGTGAGCCGCGCCGCAGTCGGTCCACAGCGGTTCCACTTCATCAGAGTGCAGCAGGAGGACAGAACTGGGAGGAGCCACATCCATCCAGCAGAGAACAATGATTTAGACGCTTTATGTGAACACACGCAACTCTGTTTATATCAAACTCAGCCAATCATCGAAGCAAACCCATTCTTTTTTTTTTTTTTTTGTAACCAAGTATTTATGAGTATTCATATGTATTTATACGTATACTTTGGTTTACATCAAATTTTTGTCTTTGTTACATAAGTACGAAAAACCAAAGTTATACAAGAAACAAAGAAATAAAAATGATCAAGTCAAACAATAACAACTAGAACACTAGATTCAAGTATTTGCGCTCCGGACCCCATCCTGTTCTGAAAATGTCCATCTGTTACCTTTTACCCTTAAAGTATTTCTTACCAGGAATCGGCCAGAGGGTTGGACTACGGGTTAGTTAAAGGAACAAAAAGGTTTATGCCGGGTTCACACCGGATGCGGAAGCGCCCACAAAAATCTTGCGCGAGCTGCAGCCTCCTGTTCACACCAGACGCTCATTTCTCCGCGATGCTCGACAAGCGCTGTCGTTTTCTCCCATTCAGAGCTTTTTTTTTTTCCATCAAGATCAATTTCACGCCGTCCATTTTGACTTGACAACAAATTAGTTACATTTCTGAACTGTTTCACTCACTGTTTTTCTGCCTTTGTTCCAGCAGTGAACAGCTGGTCGGCCCCCACCCCGGTGATCGTGGTGCCTCCGCCCACCTCCTCCCCGGCCCTCGTCCCCTCACACAGGCGCACCCCGTCCGAGGCCGACCGCTGGTTGGACGAAGTCTCCAAGTCGGTGCGAGTGCCGCCCCCTGGCCAGGCCTTCCCCACTGTGGCCCCGCCCCCCAGCCAGGCCTTCCCCACTGTGGCCCCGCCCCCCAGCCAGACCTTCCCCACTGTGGCCCCACCCCCCAGCCAGGCCTTTACCACCGGTCCCGCCGTGGCCCCGCCCCCCAGCCAGGCATTCCCTGTCGTGGCCCCGCCCCCCACCCAGCCCTTCCCCGCTGTAGCTCCGCCCCCCAGCCAGCACTTCGCCTCCGGACCCGTGCCCATTCCCGCCACAACTCTTCCCACGGTCGGCCCCGTGACCTTCGCGCCCCCCCCACCCTCCGCCGTCCCCCTGCTGCCCCCCCGCCAGCCGGCCTTCCACCCCCAGGCGGCGCCGTCCTACCCCATGGCCAACGGGCTGGCGTTCCCGCGGCCCAGCGTCCCCGTGGTGGGCATCACGCCGTCGCAGATGGTGGCCAACGTCTTTGGCTCGGCCTCCACGCCCCCCCAGCACGACGCCCCCGTGGTCGGCAGCACCGGCCCCTTTGTCAAGGTGGCCGCCGCCGCGAGCCCCGCCCCCCCGGCACCCAACGGCAGCGCCACCTTCAACGGCGCGGACAGCTGGGCGGCGGCGGCGACCTTGGCCGCCCCTCAGCCCCTGACCCACCCGCCGCCGGCGCCGCAGGAAGACGCCTTCGAGGCCCAGTGGGCGGCGCTCGAGGGCCGGTCGCGCCAGCGCACATCGCCCTCGCCGACGAACCCCTTCTCCACCGAGCTGCACAAGACCTTCGAGATCCAACTCTGAGGGCCGTCACACCAGAACAGACTGACAGGAAGGGGCGGGGTCTCGTTGCTCTCTCTCCACCCCTCGCTCTCCCTCTCTCTTAGCCCACCCTGCTCCTACCCCCCCGCGCCCTGGTTTGAGTCAGCAGGGGGCGGAGCTTCAGGGACGGCTGGTCGTCGACGAGGCCTGTCGTCATCCGTTTTGTCCTTGCCAGCTGGTCACGGCCCCGTGGATTAGCCCCGCCCACCCTCCAGGTGGCGGCTGGTGCCCTCTAGTCGCACCCCGACCCCCGGCGCCCCCTGCTGACGGGGCGAGACCTCTGCAAGCACTGAGAGGTTCTCGTTAAAAACTTCCGCAGTCAAAAGAATAAAGTGAGACGACGCCAAAATCTTTATTTTTATGCATTAAGTATATTTTAAATAGCTTTGGAATCTAACAAAAGAGTTGTATGTAATAGTGCCAAAGGCACAAGCTAGCTACGATGGGATGAGGTCCTGTTCATGTAAACAAGAAATGGCCGTATATATTATACATAAATATAAATATATATCTTTAAAGAATCTATACTGTACACACAGCTCACGGCAGTGCTAATTTTTAATGTGATGTTAAGAGATTTTGTGAAGGGACAGCTGCTTTACTTTTGTGTTTCGTTTTTATCGTGTTATTTTTCGAAGACAGAAAATCTTTATTTCCTTTTTGATTCTTTGTCTGTGTCTCTTGCATCCTGTGATTGGATGAAAAGCATCTCACTGTAAATAGGGCAGCATTGCAGCAACAATCAAAACAGACGTGTGGGTGGTGGAGGATGGAGGCGTTGGTGCCGACTGGTTGCCTGTTTGGCCTGAGCTCAGTTTTCACCCCAGTACACATCAGTACTGGACGGTTTACTTCTGGGCTCCCGGTCTTTTTCTTTTTTCTTTTTTTTTTTGGGGGGGGGGAGGAATCGACTTTTATTTAACACAGTAGAATGATTGTTTTTTCTCTCCACAGCTTACATTCTTTTCTCTCTTTTTTTTTTTTAAGTTGTCTTAAATTGAAGTTTTGCACAAGCGCTAAAGCAGACGATTCGACCTGACGGGGTGACTGTGAACTCTGCCGTGGTCGCTGCAGTAGCCTAGAGTCTGATGTGTACTGGCCACCTGCTGCGGTTCTGACGGCGGCCAGCCGAAAACTACAGGGAGAAAAAAAAACAACAACCTAAAAGTCATCTCTCACTGTCTGATTTTTCCCTCTGTTATGTTTTTATTATTACTATTTTTTTTTTAATCAAGCCTGTGAATAGAATATGATCTATCATCTGATCTATTTCTCCATTTTGTTATTGTTTAATTACTTTATTCCACTTCTTTGGTTGAAGATAAAATGTTGAATAAATTGATGGCAGTAGAGGAGCAAAAGTCTATTTTTTTCCTTTTGTTAAATCAGTCAATTACCACATGGTTTCAAAGTTGATTAGCTTGTTAAATATTTCTTTTGTTGTTTAACAAAACTGCTTTGTTGTGAGAATAAACTTGTCTTTTGAATTATTGTAAATTTTATTTTATTGTTTTGCTTTTACTGTGTCCAGTGAATGGTTGCAACTGAAAAAGAGCTGGAGGGGGAACTATTATTATTATTATTATTATTATTATTATTATTATTATTATATGTAAGTGTTTTTTTTTTTTTGTTCGTTTGTTAGAATTTTATTAACTAAATTTCAAGAGAACGAGAAAGAATTTAGAGTTAAAACAATAATCATCAGGTACAGTTGAGTTACCAACAGACTATGACTCTTTGAGCACCACGCGGATCAACATTCTGTCAACAGCGCGTACGGTTTGCAGCAGCCAAGTCGAGAGCTTCCAGCTGTAATTATTCCTTCCCGCCAGCAGGTGGTGCTAGCTGCGGAGCTTCATCCTAATGCCGTTGTCACCTTATAAATTGAGTCCGGAAGAACTTCAGTAGTTTGTCTTAAAAAAAAAAAATAAAAAAAATCAACAACAACTGTATGAGAGTGAAAGTGGTGTTGTGTCGGTCCAAAGTGAAAAGGTAAGCCGCAGCGCGTAGAAAACGGTGAAACTGACAAAAACGTGACTTAATGTCACCGAATAAAGTGGGAAGGCGCCCGCGAGCTGCACGAGCTGCGCAGCTAACGGACGAGCTGGTTCGGCAGCTAACTAGCTGCTGCGTTAACCAGGTCGGCGTCGGTTTCACTCAGCAAGGTGGCCAAAAAAACAACGCCGGACACATGTGGCAGCTGCGCTTCACGGCTGATATTTCAGTTACCTTCGGGCCACGACGCTTGTTTAGCTTAAATTTTATCTGCTGACGCTGGAAACGGTGGAAGAAGGGGGAGAGACCCGGGCTGGTGGGCTTTCAAGACGGCCGGTGTCTGCACTCGCCGTGGCTGCTCTGCGTCACCTGGTATGAAGTTCGTAGCCGTTTCATACGTGGTTTGAAGAAAACCACGTATTTTGTTGTTTTTTTTTGTTTTTTTTGACGAAAAACGTGGGTGATACAGGCAGTGTTGCTTGGCTCGAGCAGCAGGACAGAAGTGTGCTGGCTGTCTGACACGACGAGGACCTGCTGTGTGTGTGAAGTTGGTTTCAGGTTGGGAGTCTGTCGGGCTGACGCTCACATCAGAGCTGGGCTCTTAGGGGCCGTCAATAAATTATAGTTTGTGTAGAGCAATCATTTCTATCAATGAACACGCCGTTTTAAAGTCTTATTAATTTGTGGGCTACATCTTTTTTTTTTTGTTTTTTGTTTTTTGTTTTTTAAAGCAATATTTTAAGCTAACTTTAGCACAACTCTTTTTGTATTTTGCTTCCTTGTCATGTGACCCAGTGGGCCCATACATACTGTGTGCCAGGTATTAGTACACAGCAGCTTTTTTTTTTTTTTTTTTTGTTAAACCAGATTTAGTCAATCTTCTTATGGTTCCTTCATGAATATATATTACTTTTGAATGGATTTGTGCAGCTGATTTCACCACCTGCTTCTGACTGTTACTCCCACCCCCTGCCCCCCCCCCTCTCTATGTGCTTGTGTTACAGAGCTATGCTGCCAGTTGATCACAACATGCAGTTTTATGTTGGATCCCACTGACGCCTCCGTCCTAAACGCGCTCCCCCTCCTCCTCCTCCTCCTCTGACCTGCAGCCGCTCACCATGTCTCAGCGAGGGCCCCTGACCACGGCTGTCGTGACCACGGTGCTGGGCGTGGCCCTCGGAGGGCTGCTGGTGTGGCGAGTGTACCGCACCAAACGGAAACGGGCACCTTCCTTCCAGAAGGAGGCCCTGCCGCCGCCGCCGCCCGCGGAGGAGGAGAGCACAGCGGCCCAGCGAGGTCTGGGCCAAGACAAAGACGGAGGCTCCAGGGCCGTGCCGTGTCAGAGCGCAGCGCCGCCCCCTGCTGGTCCGCTGCCGTGGTCAGAGCGGCTGCTGGCGACCAAGCCGCAGACGGTGAGCAGCGAAGACGAGTGGCTGCAGCTGTGGCCGCGGCTGCAGGAGGAGCTGTCGGTGTTCCCGGTGCTGGGCCTCGACTGTGAATGGGTAAAAAGCGACGCCGTAAGAGAAAAATAAAACTTTTTCATGTCCCTATATTCATGTCAGCCTATAGCTGTTAGTTTGTTTGGGGATTTTTTTTTTTTATTGCTTTAAATTTTGACTTCTCATTGATACCTGGTGCCAAATCAGTTGCGTGGATTTTTCCCTTTGATCCCTCACGCTGCTTATCCTCATCGTTGTTGTCTATTTTTTTTAACAAACAAACAAACGAACGGATGAATGAAATGAAAAGCAAGGAATTGCGTCCCTGACGCGGCGTGTTTTGCGCGGCAGGTGTCGGTGAAAGGTCGAGCCTCGGCCGTGTCCCTGCTGCAGGTGGCCACCTACTCGGGCCTGTGCGTCCTGGTGCGGCTGCAGCCGCTCGGCGGCGGCGGGCGGTGGCCTTTTCCGCTCAGCTTGGTGGAGGTGCTCCGAGACCCGCGCGTCCTGAAAGTGGGCGTCGGCTGCTACGAGGACGGCAAGCGGCTGACTCGCGACTACGGCTTGTCGCTGTCGTGCACCGTCGACCTGCGATACCTCGCTCTGAGGCAGAGGTAGCGACGGCCCGCCTCGCACACCCGCTGCTCCGTTTCCTCCTCCTGCGCTCTTATACTTGTGTGTGTCTGTGTGTGTCTGTGTCTGTAGGCGAACGGCGCTGAGTAACGGCCTCAGTCTGAAGTCGCTGGCTGCCGATCTGCTGAATGTCTCTCTGGATAAATCTCTGGAGCTGCGCTGCAGTGACTGGGAGGCGGATCAGCTGACCCTGGAGCAGGTGCTGCTTATTTATGGGATATGTATGCAGTATATTTTTATTTCTATAATTATGTGCTTATAAAGATATTTATGGAGTGTATATATGTAATATATTTATATGGGTGCTTGTATATTATGTATTGAGATGGATAGGTAGGTAGTAGGTACGAAGGCGTAGGAAATTAAAAAAGTTTTCTACTTCTTCCTGCTCCTTTTTCTAACGAGTTTTGTTATGTTTTTTTTGCTTTTTTTTTGTTATTTGCATTATTATTTGTTGTTTATTTTGTATGTGCAGATAGCTACATATTTTATACAAGTTCGAAATAAATTCATTTATTCATTCAAGGTGAACGAGGTATCCAGGTTTGTGTGTGCAGGCCACTGTAGTTCACTGGCAAGCTCAGGAGGGGCAGTGAAAGTACATCTGAAATGTAATGGCATGATGTCACTGTTTGTTGTTCGAAATCTCCAAGTTTTACACACTGGACCTTTGAGCAGCTTCCTTCTTCCACTTGGCAGCGCCCCAGACACCCTGCCTCTTTATTTCAGTGCTCTGCCCCATGTCTCCTGTAGATGGCGTACGCTGCCAGAGACGCCCAGGTGTCCGTCGCCCTCTTCCTCCGCCTCCTCGACCTCCTGCCTGAAGCCGGTCCCGCCTCTACCAGCGGCAGCTCGTACGGCGAGCTGGCCACCCGCTGCCAGGGCCTGGTGGACGTCCCCTTCAGAGGTCGAGTGGACGGAGAGGACGGCGACAGGAGGCGCAAGAACCGCAAGCAGCAGCAGCAGCAGCAGCCACCGCCGCTGCCGGCCGCAGAGAGCCCCGACAGCGGGGACCAGCAAGTCCCAGACCCCCGCAGGAACAGCCGGAGGAAGCCGCTGGGCGTGGGCTACTCTGCCAGGTGGGGGCGCCAAACCGCTCAAAGCTTCTTCATTGATTAGCGCATCAAATTGCTGCAGAATGAAATGTTTTCTGTCTTCTTCTTCTTTTTTTTTCACAAAGTAAATATTTGTTTTTCTTACTTCTTATTTATCTGTTTAAGTTATGTGTTTATTTTTTTAATGGACACTCGTCCACTCGATAACCGTCTGTGACACAGGAAGTCTCCGCTGTACGACAACTGCTTCCTGCACGCTCCCGACAATCAGCCTCTGTGCACCTGCGACAAGAAGAAGGCCAAGTGGTACCTGGACAAAGGAATCGGAGGTAGGCGGGGCTTTACTCTCAAGGAGGCGGATTTGCCACAATCCTCAGCGGCCTCTGTCTGCCTGTGCGTCCGTTGCTGTGTCTCAGTTCAGGCTCTGCATCCTTGAAGTGCGCATTTTGAAAGGAAGTTGCGTCCTAGCGCTGCGCGAAGGCTCCTCCCACTTCCCGAGGGTCCTTAGGACGCTCAAAATGCGTACTTGGAAATACGCACTCGTTTTAGCCGATTCCAAGGCTGCACCGCTACTATCCTTCGCGTACTTGTGTATCCCATGATGCCTTGCGTGCTGCTGCAAAGCATCGTGGGATCTTGGGAAGTCAGCTGAAATTAGCAGCATCTACTGGCAAAGACACTTCGTATAAATTTAAGTATTGAAATTTCACATAAAATATGCAGTTTTAACGTCGGGTTTTTATTTATTTGAATATCGAACGACATCGTTGGATGGCGAAGCAATGGTTAGCTCGATGCACCTGCTTGTGTTTATTACCTGTAAAAGATTTAAATCAAGTGTTGGAATGTCTGTCTGGAATGTACAGCGCCCCAGACATGCTCATCATCAGGGCGGTAAAAAAAGTAATAATGAATTGTAGGCACAATAAAGATATATAAAATCCTAATTCATCCCTACAGAGTACTAATCTATGGCCATGAAATGGGTACAACGTGCAGGCAAAATACTCGTTTGTTCCCACGAAATATACATTTTCTGTTCCCACAGAATGCTAATTTGTGGCCATTGAGTGGTTACAACATGCACACGCAACACCTCGAACCTGCAGTAACTTACGGGATGTCAACATCAGGATGTGGTTCCTATCTTTTCTGTAACGTTTAGACCGTTAATGAGAATAACAATACGAATAAAACAAACTTGGTAAGAATAACTGTAATTGATACAAATGAGTATTTCTTGGGAACTCATCAATATTTTGTGGGGATGAATTGGTGTTTTTTTGCGCATGTTAAATCTATATTGCGGCCACTATTTATTTATGAAGTTATTCCCACCGCCTCCCCATGTAATGTCTGAGGCCTTTGCACAAAACGACGTCCTCTCCATACGAGTGCTTCTCCTCTGACTCCGCCCATTTTCCTGTCCAGTGCTGGAGAGCGAGGACCCGTTTGTGGTGCGGCTGCTGTTTGAGCCGTCGGGACGTCCCGACTCCAAGCAGGACTACTACCTGACGGCCAAGGAGAACCTGTGTGTGGTCTGTGGGAAAGCAGATTCCTACATCAGGTGGGCCTCTGTCCTTCCTTCCTTCCTTCCTTCCTTCCTTCTGTCCTTCCCTCTGTCCTTCCTTCCTTCTGTCCTTCCTTCCTTCCTTCTGTCCTTCCTTCCTCCTGTCCATCCCTCTGTCCTTCCTTCTTTCCTTCTTTCCTTCTGTCCTTCTTTCCTTCTGTCCTTCCTTCCCTCTGTCCTTCTGTCCTTCCTTCCTCCTGTCCTTCCCTCTGTACTTCCTTCCTTGCTTCTGTCCTTCCTTCCTTCTGTCCTTCCTTCCTCCTGTCCTTCCTTCTGTCCTTCCTTCCCTCTGTCCTTCCTTCCTTCCTTCTGTCCTTCCTTCCTCCTGTCCTTCCCTCTGTCCTTCTGTCCTTCCTTCCTTCTGTCCTTCCTTCCTCCTGTCCTTCCTTCTGTCCTTCCTTCCTTGCTTCTGTCCTTCCTTCCTTGCTTCTGTCCTTTCTTCCCTCTGTCCTTCTGTCCTTCCTTCCTCCTGTCCTTCCCTCTGTACTTCCTTCCTTGCTTCTGTCCTTCCTTCCTTCTGTCCTTCCTTCCTCCTGTCCTTCCTTCTGTCCTTCCTTCCCTCTGTCCTTCCTTCCTTCCTTCTGTCCTTCCTTCCTCCTGTCCTTCCCTCTGTCCTTCTGTCCTTCCTTCCTTCTGTCCTTCCTTCCTCCTGTCCTTCCTTCTGTCCTTCCTTCCTTGCTTCTGTCCTTCCTTCCTTGCTTCTGTCCTTTCTTCCTTCTGTCCGCCCGTCTGTCTGCCGCCTTCTCTCTCCCGCTGCCGCAGCGGCACCGCTCTAGATCTAACCCAGGCATGGGCAATCCACGGCCCGGGGGCCATATGCGGCCCGTTAAGCTTTTCAATCCGTCCTGCCGAACTTGGAAGAAATGATATGAGTAGTAACTAAGTAATGAAATAGCAGCATTTCATCCATTTCTTTCAGGGTTTTAAGAGTCCTGTCAATAAATGGCCCATTGTGGGGCGCGAGTCAGAAGGTTCGCCCGACCCCGGTCTAACCCGTCGCCGTCGCCCCCTGCAGGAAGAACATCGTGCCGCACGAGTACCGCCGCCACTTCCCGGCCGAGATGAAGGACCACAACTCGCACGACATCCTGCTGCTGTGCACCAGCTGCCACGCCGCCTCCAACGTGCACGACGGCGCCCTGAAGCAGCGGCTGGCCGAGGAGTTTGCGGCGCCGCAGGGCTGCGAGGACGGCGTGCGGCAGCTGGAGGACCCGGAGAGACGGCGGGTCCGCTCGGCCGCCCGCGCCTTGCTCACCGCCGGAGACTGCCTGCCCAGGCAGCGACGGGACGGGCTGCAGGCCGTCGTCAGGAACTTCCTGGACCTGAAGGAGGAGCAGGAGCTGAGCAGCGAGGACCTGCAGCTGGCCGCAGGGCTGGAGACCAGGTGAGTTCCGGTCCAGGTCAGTTCTGGCCCTAGTAAGTTCAGTTCCTGGTGAGTTCTGGTCCAAGCCGCAGGTCTGGAGGCCAGGACAGTTCTGGTCCCGGTCAGTTCTGGTCCTAATCAGATCTAGTCCATGGTGAGTTCTGGTCTGAGCCGCAGGTCTGGAGACCAGTTGAGTTCTGGTTGCAACTTCCAGCAACCAGAACAGCAGTTCTGTTGGTTTCTGGTCCTGGTCAGTTCTGATTCAAGCTGCCGGTCTCACCAGGACCAGAATCACAAGTTGCAGGGCTAGAGACTGGGTCAGGACCAGAATCACCTGTAGCTGCAGGTCTGAGTTCCAAATAAACTTCCTAGTTGGGACCAGAACTCACCTGGTCTCCAGACCTGCAGTTCTGGACCAGGTGAGTTCTGGTCCGAGCCGCAGGTCTGGAGACCAGTTGAGTTCTGGTCCCAACGTCCTGCGACTAAAGTTGCTAACTGGCTAACCGACTGCTCTCTGCTCTCTGCTCCCCAAGGATTCTCAACGAGGCCTACGTCCCCCACGGCCTGAAGGTGGTGCGCGTCCACGCCGAGCGCGGCCTGGAGGGCCTGATGGCGCTGGAGCGGCGCTGGCGGCAGCACTTCCTCAGCAGCATGCGACCTCGCCACCTCCCTCCCCTCTGGTCGGTCGACCACAACCACAGCAAGTTCCTCCACAAGTATGGAGCCAACCTGCCCGTCAATCTCAACTGAGGAGGAGGCGGAGAGGGAGGAGGCTCCTCCTCCTTTCCCCTACTCCTCCTCCTGGATTTTTTTTTTTACTAAGCAAACTGTGTTTTGTTTTTAACGGAGGATGAACAAGCTGAAGCCAGGATGTTTCCTGCAGTACTGTGTGTGTGTGTGTGTGTGTGTGTGTGTGTGTGTGTGTGTGTGTGTGTGTGTGTGTGTGTGTGTGTGTGTGTGTGTGTGTGTGTGTGTGTGTGTGTGTGTGTGTGTGTGTTAGGTTGCCACCTGCACCCAGAACAAACTCCAGCACACTAATAATGAGTTGTGTAGACGCTGACTCTGAACTCAGCAGTGCCACAGTGGACGCCTGTGGAAATGCACATGGCCACTATTTTTTTATTTAAGGAGAATGACATAAAAGAAAAAAGGTGAAATTATTTATGACAGAGTTGAAAGAGAGTTTTTAAGGAGGAGGTGCAGCCTGCCGCCGTCTGTGTCTCCTGCAGGTTCGCAGCTTCTCCCCTCAGCACAGTCGCTTTGCAGAAAGAGGCAGTTTGAAAGGATCAGGCTCCGCCCACACTCGGTCCGTCTGCTGTTTTAGAGCTGACGGACAGAGAGAGAGACACTTCCCAGGCGTCACCTGTAGGGGGCGTCAGTGGAACCCAGGAGCTCTGAAAGAGTTGTCTGGTTTTGTTTGTTTTTTTGTTCTTCGGTTCTGGATCCTGCTGCTGGTTCTGGTCGCGGTCGGGACGCCTCCATGGCTCATGTTCTAGTGCGCCTCTTAAATCCCGCCCACGACCCGAGTCGCAGCTTTGGGACCTCCCACTTCTCTCCTCCCATCAGTGTTGGTCACGACGTCGTCTCACACTATCCAAACAGCGCCACCTGGCGAACCGACAACTCTTAACAGGAGGACTTATTTTTTTTCTCCTTTTCAGCATAAACTGAAAATTAAAAACTCTTTTTTTTTTCTGCAAAGTATATTTATCTTTTCTGATGATACGTTAATTTAAAAGAAGTAAAAACGAAGCTGCTGTGTCTTTAATATCTTTCCTGAATGTAAACCCTGAATCTGTCTTTTGCTAAAATTGTGAATGATGTATAAAAAAAATAAAGTCATATTTGTAATATTAACACGTCGTGTTTGTGTTGAATATCAGAGACACACCGCCGCCATGTTTTGTTTCTGCTTTTATTTCATACAAAATCACAGTTTAATAATAAATAGTCTGTAAAAATTAGTACAAAAGCCGTTTGTCATATCATATATGAATCACTCGTGACGTCAAAGGAGTCGTCAGCTGGGTATTTTTTTTTTTTTTTCTTATGTCAGGAGTGAACTTTTTTTGTCTTTACAATCTTAGTTTTGCAGAATTAAGGCCTCTTGATTTTGGCATCGGAACAATCTGTCAGTCGAATGTTTTTTTTTTTTGTATCTGAATTGGTGTTTGCGTTGTGAGCTCCCCTGGTTTCACAGTTCAGGCAGGAACAAAATGTATAAATAAATAACATTTACAAATAAATAATATCTGGGAAAAAAAAAAATTCAAATAAAAATGGCTCAACATGCAGATGTAACCCCGTTGGTACATTTCTAGTGGTCAGTGTTGGACACTGCAGAAGGAACAACTACGGCACATGTGGCTGCTTCTCTTCAGGGGATTCCACCACTTAAACCCATCATCACCATCACCATCATCATCATCGCTGTTTTCTCAATAACCCAGGGCCAAGAGGAAACCCCCTAGTGGTGAGGCCAGTACGGTGGAATGTCCCTTTAGAAGAAGTGCGGCGCTGACAATGAGTGTAAGACACTCTGACATCTTTACTGCATCACAAGGATCCTCTGGAGGTGGAAACACACCAGTGGGGCTCAAGCTCAGACAAGAGAGGGGAGGGGGGGGGGGAATGCTTCATCTGTGGGAAGGTTAATAACTAACTAGATCTGACTCAAAAAAGTTTAGTATTTTCCCCGATTTGATTTTTACTTTCCAATCAAGACTTGCTGCAAACTTTTTTTTTTCATTTTTTATAAGAGCCCTAAAATTGCAAAAAAAAGTTTTTAATCTCACCATTTTCTAGTTGTAGTGTTATGCTTTTGCTTTGTTTAGTTTTTACTCGAATCTCTTTGTAACAACTGGCTGATCCAGAGCCCCCCTAGTGTGCGTCCTGCAGTACTGCAGAGGATATAAACACTAAAACTACTGCATATTAAAACTCCTTTTGCTTGTTTCAACAAAAGACAACGTTACATTTACAAGGAAATGACAATCAATAGACGTGACGTGAGAAGGCCGTTTGATTCTGCCCCAAATCATTAAAAAAAAAAAAAAAAAAAAAGGATTTTCTTTTGAAGAGGGGAAGTTGTTTCACATTAGTTTTTTGTTGCAACGTCATAATTACTTCCTTTTCTTTAAGGATTCAATTTCCTCACAGGTGCAATGAATTTAAAATAAGGCATATTCTAAAGTGTTTCTCTCTGGGCGTTCCGAAGCACGTTTTTTAATTTGCACATCCAAATACCTGAAAATCTGCTGGTTGCAGCTTTCAGGACGGCTCCACCTCGAGAGGTCAAATCTATCCGTCATATTTCAAACAAGTTCCGCACTGAAGAGTCGTGCGACCAAAGCAAACAGACAAACAATGCCGAGTCTCGACGGGCAGAATACACATTCCCACACGGACGGATTGTCACGTTAACCAATGGTGTAGCCGGTAAACCGAAAAAAAGGAAAGGAAAAAAAAAGAAAAAAAGAAGAAGTGATGAAGAAAATCTTCGGTTTAGTTCTATGGACTCGGTTTAAAGGTCCCATCATGTATCCGGGGTCACCTGACACCAACCAGCTCCAACGACAACAACGACGGCTGCAGTCTGAGTGAAGAGAAGAGCAGTCGACACCCAGTCCTCTGTGATGTCACAAAGGGGCATTGCTACGCCAGGTGTCGGCTCCCCCGCCCCCCGCCCCCTCCCCTTCCTGACTGAGACCCACCCTGTGGTCGTCCCGCCTCCAAGCGCGCGGAGGGTCCGACAGAGCATCATGTTCTTGTGGGAGGCTGTAAACACGGGGCTAACTGTGCTGCCCTCTGCAGGTCTTCGAGGGGGTAAAGGTCGCCGTCGAGAATTTGAGTTTTTTTTTTTTCTTTTTGGTCAAAGGCTGTTTTGATGGTGCAGAGACTCAACTCTCTCTCTCTCTCTCTCTCTCTCTCTTAAGCCCCGCCTCTTTAGGAACCTCGCAGTGACAGGGCGTGACGCTCCTGAAGACCCTCGTCCCACCCCCCCCCTCCCACCCCTCTCCCACCCACCCCCCCAACCGCCGCTGCATCGGTGCTCACAAGGCCTCACTCATTATTGCTTGGCGTGTGCCCCCCCCACCCCACCCCCTCGCTCGCCCTCGCTCGCCCTCGTGCTCAACACGGTGACGGACGTTGCAAAGGACAATAATAAAAAGAAAGACCAGCGCTCTGCCTGCTTCCTCTGGCCGGAGGGTGAGTGACAACTTCACCCACTGTGGGGGGAGCGACTCCGCCCACTGCGGGCTGGGGGGCAGGGGGAGGAGGAAAGGGGGGTGACTCCGCCCACTGCGGGAGGAGCCACGACGCCAACATCTGCTGGTGTGTTCAGGTTGTAGCACGTCACTAATTTCTTTGGAGTTTCATTCACTAAGCCGACACGGACGGACGGACGGACGGACGGACAGACGGTGCCCTGGGAGGGCGTGTCTTTCTTTTTTCTTTTTTTCTTTTTTTTTTTAAAGTACTGCCCCCTGGTGGCAGGATACAATGCTTGCTCACGCTCTCTCTCTCTCATGCACATACACACACACACACACACACACACACACACACACGCACACACACACACACACGCACACACACACACACACGCTCGTCACACACTGACTTTTACTGCCTTTGCTCAATGCAACTCGTCTGGAAAGAACACAAATTGGCACAGGTTATCAAAATAAATAAATACCCTGGAAGCTTGGCACTATGCAAAGAAGGAGAAGAAGAAGAAGAAGAAGAAGAAGAAGAAGAAACTTCACGTCTTTGTGAAAGAAATCTTATAGAAAACTATGGAATAATCTCAGTCTACGCCACGTCGTGGTGATCCTCACTATTACTTGGATACTATGCTGATGAAGGTTAAACCTCTGGGTGACTCAACTACCACGGAAACGATAGAGCTCCTATTCAAATAGACTTTTTTTTTTTTGTCCACAAACATACATCAAAATGAAGTGTCTAACATCTATGGATCTATAGACAGTGCTGTTGTCTGGTATGCATCTCTTTATAGTGCCTCTTGTTTTGTTTTTCTTTTCTTTTTTTTCCCCCCATTTCCTTTCCTCTCACTTCCTTTAAACTCTCAGTTCCCACTCGAAAGTAAAAAAAAACAAACTAACAAAAAAAAAAACAACAACAACCCCAGAAATCTCTTGTAGAAGTCAACAGCTCCTGATGAGGACATTGCGGCCCCCTCCGGGATGGGGTGGGGGGGGTCATCCAGGTGCGTTACCTCACAGGTGTCCCTCCAACATGCTGGTGACCGCCGGGTCCAGCGAAGGGCCCGGTGTGGCCGCTGCCGCCCCCGCCGAGGCCCCCTGGAGGCGCTGAAGCTCCAGGATGCTGTCGATGGCGCTCTGCAGATGGTCGCTGAGCACGTTGTCCTCCTGGAGCGGCGCTGGGGACGCATCCAGCCTGAAGCTCTTCACTCTCGGGGCTTCAGCGTCTCTATGAGGCGACTCCACACCTCTGGGCCGGGGCCCGGCCTTCGGGGGAGGAGGAGGAGGAGGAGGAGGAGCTTTGATTTGGGACTCTAGCGCCGTCTGCAGGACGTCGTCGTCGTCCGCGGGGTGACGAGTCAGGGCGCCATTGGACACCTCCTCGTCCTGCCTCGACCGCTGGGGGGCACCGTTGGTCAGCCGACCCGAGTGGTCCCGCTTGTGCGGCGGGTCGCAAGCCGAGTTGCGGACCACCTTCCTGGAGCCCGACTCCTGCTTGATGGTGAGCCTGAGGGCCCCGCGGGAGCTGGAGCAGTAGGTCTTGAGGCCGGGGGGGCGGTCGGAGAGGCGAGTCCACGCCGGCGGCGAGGAGGGGCTGCTGGAGGAGGAGCAGCAGCGCGGGGGAGGAGCCGGCGTGGAGGAGGCCAGCGATGACATGAAGGACTCTGCAGCGAGAGAGCAGCGAGTTCTAAAGGTCCAGTGTGGAAAATTTGGAGATTTTGAGAGGAAACAGCAACATCAGGTGGTCACATTTAAGACTGCAGCGCTACTTCACTCTCCCTCCCTCTCCCGAGCTTGCCAGTGAACTACAGTGGTGTTCGCATACCAACCTGGATACCTCATCCACCTTCTTTTCCGTTGAGGTTGATTTGAGAAAGTGGAGATGGAGGACGAGTTTAGTTAACGGACAATATTGGTTTTTTTTTTCCCTGCTCTCAGTTGTTTTCAGAATATACGAGCAGTAAACTTGTTAATTTGTTTTGAATTGTTTGCACTATAAGTTATTTGGGTCATTGTTCACGGCCTCCTGATTTATTTTTTGATTTATCTTTTCTATTCCGCAGTGGTTTTTTTTAATAATTGTTGATAATAAGTGGTACGTTCTACTATTTTTGACTCTTATTCTCTGTTTGAGTCATATCACTTGATGCTGCCTTTTTTTAACACTCCACACTACAGTACAAATGATGAAAGTATGTTTCATTTGTTGCATGCTGATATCGGATTGATATCGGTATCGGCCGATATTCAAGGTTGAAATATCGGCATGGTATCGGAAGTGAAAATATAGTATTGGGACAGCCCTAGAGCTCGGTGACCCCTGCACTGAATGTTTATAGGAAAATTGCTTTGTTTTAAATGAAAAAAAAAAAAAAAACTTCCTCTCTCTTGACCTCCCTGATTTGGACCGGACCGACCGGTGAGGAGGTCTGTCTACTGACCCGGATCTCTGCGGACCCTCCGCCTGTCCTCGGCCAGAGCGTGTCGCTCGGCCTGGAGGAAGAGCCGCTCCAGCATCACCATCTCAGCTGACGGACTCTCCTGCTGCGCAAAAAAAACAAAAAAAAACAACGTTGGTTTCACACAAGACACACACAAGCGACTGCCTCGTCACAGCGCCGCCGTGTGGGCAGCCAGGTGCGGATATGGGACTCACTTGGGCCTCTCGGACCAGCAGCTGCCGGTACTTGTTGACCATGTCCTTGGTGCGTTTGAGCAGGAAACAGGAGACGCTGTCAAACTCCTGGTCCACTGCGCACACACACACACACACACACACACACACACACACACGGAGGGAAATTCATGTCGTTGTTCGCTCTGTTCTGTTTGGCTTTCCGACGTGCGTGACATCACGCCCACCCACCTGCTGTGAAGTGCTGCTGATTGGGCAGGTGACCGGCGCAGGTGTGGTAGGGCAGCAGGCGGCCGACGGTGTCCTGCAGGCAGGAAAAGGGCCGCCCGGTTAGCGGGCTCTGGACGGCGGCGTGGTCCATACAGCTCCGCTGCTGGAACCTGGAGAAGTTGAGTGGAAATTTGGTAAAAAAAAACTTTCACCAGTTAGGTCAAAATATCTCCACCGTATGGCGAGCTAAAAAAAAAAAACTAAAAAAAACAAACAAACAATAATAATAATTTAAAAAAAAACAAAAATGATGCTAATGCTAGCAAGCGTGGTAACAGATGCAGCTGATAAAATCGGTTTTAACAGCCCAAGTGAAACAACGCAGCGCTCTGCTGACACCTACTGGTGTAAACATGACGAGTGCAGTGACATAAAAAAATAAAATAAAAAAATAAAAAACTCGGGTCAATCGTGGGCGTTTCAAAAAGCGAAAGCGGTTGTAACGAGAGAGAAATATGGCCACGTTTGCCACATATACCACATTTAAAAGTCTATTTAAAACACCTCTTGTGTTTTTAAAAGGTGTTAAGTGAGTCAGAACATAAAACCAAAGAACGAGGGCCTTAATCCGTGTCTGCTAATCCCACCAAGCACTCATAAATGTATAGTATGGCTAATAGTTTGGCTAATTATTGCTGAGGTTATGAGCGTTTTATTTAAAAAAAAAATAATATTTTTTTTACAGATTCTAAATGAGGTGATCATGAGGAAATTAGGTCATACGTTTTTTTCCCGTTTAAAAAAAAAAAAGAGGAAGAAACCCAGTCCTTTTTTTTTATAAATTACGTGGTTTAAAGAAATAAAACCAAAAAGACAAAATATGGATGTAAAGTGGAGCTCATTATGTTTCCACGTTGTGAAGGATGTTTGTGTCTGAATCCAGGATGTTCATTCGTCAAAACGGGCCTTGTGTGTCCCCACCTGAGCCGGCGCATTGCTGGTGTGAGTCGCTCCTCCCTCTGCTGCCGGGCTGCCAGCTGCTGGCCAGCAAAACGTTTTGGATGAAGACCAGGCGAGGGGGTGAGATTCACAATCATCAATCAAAGTGTTTAGATGTGGTTTTTTTTTTTTTTTTTTTTGCTGCCTTAAACAAACAGTCTAACGAGCCTGGTTGCTTTGGTCCACACAGCAAATTATCTCATGGCTAACTAGGCACACTTTGTGAAAGAAAACACACATTCCCAGTTGGCTACTACAGTAACTATTTACAATGACAAATGAGAATATATGTAATTTAATGAAATATACTAAATATATATATATATACATACATACAGCTCCTAGCTAAGTATAATTCTTTTTTTTTGTTGAATGGTCTCAGTACCTTAGTGCTGCTCTGCTGGCTGGACTGGATGGGGTCACACTCCCTGGGGGCATCCAGGGCGGCCAGGTTTCTCTCTACCAGCAGGGCAGCTGTCGGCTCTGCTGGAGAGGCGGCAGGTGTCAGCAGGGTTGTGGCAGGTGCCAGCAGGGAGGCGGCCGGTGCCAGCAGGGAGGCGGCAGAGGACGGAGACGTAGCCAGCGGTGGCCGCCGCTGGCACTCACCGCTGTGTGTCTGCTGTGGGACGGCAGAGTTGTCTCCATCCGGGGGGTAACTGGCAGTTGCGGCACTGGGCGGCTGCTGCTGCTGCTGCTGCTGCTGCCACTGCTGCTGCTGCTGCTGCTGAGGCACTGGGATGCTGATCTGGGCCGGAGGTTGGGGAGCAGGTGGCTGGATGTGCCACTGTGAAACCTGGAGCTGACGGGAGTCTTGATGCTGGCGGGGATCCTGGAGCTGACAGGTGTCCTGGAGTTGCACCGACGGTTCTGCTGGAACCCCGGCTGCGGGTGGCTCCGTCTGAGGGGGGGAGCAGAAACTACTGGGAGGAGACATCCCCGAGTCTTGAAAGGGAGGGGAGGAGCACATCAGGGGTGCATCTTCTGTGCCCGGGAGAGGAGGGGAGGGCACCGCATGCCGGTCGGACCCCGCAGTGCGGTCGTCCTGACTGGAGCCTGTGTGGATCTCTGGCTGGATCTCCTCCTGGATCTCTGGTGGGATCTCTGGCTGGATCTCCTCCTGGCCAGGACCTGGGGAGTCCAGGCTCTCCGTCGGGGCCACAGGCGGATCTCCAACCAGCAGCTCGGACGCGATGGGAGAACTAAGTGCTTGCTGGATTGGAAAGAGTGAAAGGGTAAACTTATGATCTTCAAATTACAGTATTTCTGGGAGCATGATTAGGGGGACAAAAACAAACAAATAAAAGAAAAAAATAACATTGCTTGCAGAAGTTTCGACCTGTTGCAGATGTTGCATAAAGGCCTGGTTGTGACTCAGGGAGTGTGCGACTTCCTCCAACGCCGCTGGGGTTGAGTCTGCTGGGGGCATCGGGAGTTTTGGCACCTCCACGACTGCGTCGGGAAGCAGCGGCTGCTCGGCAGCAGCAGGCTGCAGCACGGTCACCACCGGCGGGGAGCAGGAGGCCGACTGCACGGCCACCTGCTGGAGCACGTGGGCGTAGGGCTGCAGCGGCGGGACAGACGTTCAACAGTTTTCAGCAATCATTCTTCATCTACGCATACCTCCCATACTTTGTCCTGCTTGACCTTGTTCTTTTTACGGCTACACAATGGGTAGCACAAATAGATGTTCAGAATAGGACGCACCAAAATGGCGTATCAAAGGATTGCACTGTTCTCCTGTCTGCGCTTCCATTTCTACAGAATGCTCTGTGAGGTGGGGGCCTTTGAGACTCTCAAATAAATGCTACCCAACCAGACCTGGATTGTTTCGTGAAGACTTGTGAGTGCAGACTCAGTGGTCTAGTGGTAGAGTGTCCGCCCTGTGACTGGTTTGATCCCTGGCCGGGTGCCCTTTTTATAAGACTGTAAAAAGGGCACCCGTTGCCTGGATACTTGGCACCGAGTATCGGGGTTGGTGGACTTGGGGGGAGAGGGGGGTGTTGGATCACCCAATGATTGCTGGGCGTGGCACCGCTGCCCGCTGCTGCCCACCACTCCCTCAGGGGATGGGTCAAACAAATTTTGCATCCTTTGGGGTGAGACTTTGACTTTTTAACAGCAGCTACAGACGTCAGACGTGAAGGTCTCACCTGTGGCAGGTGGTGGAAGGTGGCCTCCTCCATGCTGGTCCTCTCCTCCTGAATGCCTCTTTCTGGCAGGAGCACCACGGAAGCCTGCTGCAGGCTCAGTTGTCCCTCTGTCAACCCAGTCTGAGGGGGCGGAGCCGGTGGCGGGGTGGCGAAGGGCAGCCCCTGGACCACCGAGGGTCCGTTGACGATTGAGATGGAGGTGAGGTCCTGGGGCAGCACTGCCGAGCTGTTGATTAAGGTGATGTGGTTTCCCAGAGCGGCGGGGGTGTGGACCAGGGTGGCACGCTGCCCCTGCCCTCCCGGGGCGGCGTAGGTTCCCGCCAGCTGCGCCGGCACCTGGAAGACAGTAGGGGGCGCCGACTGCAGCTGCAGCGGTCCTGAAAGCACGGTGGCCTGGCGCAGCGCCAGCTGGCCCGCCGGGCCGGCGGCAAAGACGGGACTGAAGTTGAGCTGCCGCTGTGGAACTGTCAGGATCTGGGAGCCGTCCAGCAGCTGCCCGGCGGGGGCGCCCAGGCCCTGGTGACCTCCGTGGGTCAGCAGAGGTCGAGGGGCGGTGGCGAGGGGCTGGGAGATGGTGACGGGGCACTGGCCTGGAAGCAGGAACTGGTTCTGGCCCTGGAAGAGTCCCTGAGGCTGCAGGACGAAGGAGCCGCCCTGGTTGACCAGCTGCAGGCTGACTGGCTTGGGGAGCTGCTGTGGGGGTTGAGGGGGCGGAGCCTGCAGCTTCTGACCCGGGGGCGGGGTCAGCAAGATGTTTGGCGAGGCGGTGCCGGGAACGAAGGTGAGAGCCGGAGCGGGTTTCTGCCCGGACGGTTTGGGGCTGATGTGGACCAGGCGGGGTTGGATGCTGATGGGCAGTTTGGGCTGGATGTGGAGGGGAGGGGCTCGCTGCAGGAGGAGCCCCGGTGGCGCCACCGCCGCCGCCGTCGCCACCGCCGCCCGCAGGCTCGGGCTTATGAGCGGGCGGCTGGAAACGGCCTTGTGGATGATCATGCTGGAGCCGTGGGCGGGGCTTAGGGAGAAGGAGCTGTCGGGCGAGGCTGCAGGGAACACGCTTCCTGGCACCAGGCCCATCAGCTGGGGGGGCGCGGCAGGCTTGAGGGAGGGGCAGCCGGGCCCCACGGCCAGCAGCGAGGGCTGGGGGGGCTCCACCGCCGCCTGGGTGTCCCTGGGCAGCAGGGGCAGCGTGGCGGCCTTGGGCGCCGAAGGTGGCGCGGCGAGGAGCGGGGCGGGCGAGTACAGCGACAGGCTGTCGGCGGGGTGGGGAAGCCCCGCCTCCAGCGCCATGGTCTGCTCGGTGATGTCGGCCTCCTGCAGGCTCTGCTGCAGGATGTCACAGGCCACCTCCACCTCCTCCACCTCCTCCTCCTCCTCCTCCTCCGCCCCTTCCACCTCCGCCTCCGCCACTGCCGCTCCCTTCTTCACTTCGAATTCGTGGCCCGCTGCCACCGCCAGGTCCTCCCCGGCCTCCGGCGACGACAGCAGCGCCTCCTCCAGGAAAGAGAGGTCCACGCACCCTGGAGGAGGCGTGTCCGGGGAATCCCGGCCATCCCCCAGGAGAGAGACGGGGCTCTGTGGTGAGACCCAGCAGAAGGGGGTGTGGGAGGGCAGACAGACAGGCAGACAGCAGGATGGAGGGATGTGGAGTGAAAAGAGAGAGATGAACGCGGTGAGATAAGCAGGTGTTAACAGGAAGCAGGTTGTTTTTTTGAGGGGGTGGGGGAAGGGAGAGGGAGGGGGGGGGGGTTTGGCACACAGACGGGGAGAAAATGATCCTCCCGGGTGCGATGTGGGCTGTGGTGACGCTGCTGCTGCTGCTGCTGCTGCTGCTGCTGGCGGCAGATCCAGACACTCACCGGGGCGTCTGCGAAGAGGGAGGGCTCCCCAGAGGAGGCGCTAATGAGCAGGTCCTCCGTCTGCAGCTGGCGGCATCAAGTCGCACCAGTCGGAGGAGAACATTTTACAGTGAAAAGAAAGAGGAAGAAGGAGTGGCAGGGGAAAAAGTTAGTTTGCGACAAGCAGAGCCAAGCAACAACATTCCCACCTCCAGTTTGTCCTCGGCTGTGTCTGGTTGTCGTTACCTCATGGGTCCCATGAAGGAAGTCGTTCAGGGCCTGGGGGTCACTGTGGAGATGGGGGGGGGGGGGCATCGGTTACAAAATGACCACAGCGACTCTCGCACATGAGGGCGTTTGCTCCTGGGTGTCACTCACCACAACACATCAAGTAGACAAGTCCCATCTTCATCCTCCATGTCAACTGAGAGGGGGAGGAGCAATAATTAGCATCATCATCAGTCAAACTGACACTGACACTCAGGACCGTCTCAGTGGACATTTTCAGGGGGTCAGAATCTGTCATCATGTGACTCAGCTTATTAACTTTCCCTCTTGAATTAGACGCCTTGGTCCAGAAGGACCCTATAAAGTCATCCCTGACGACCGGACGACCAAGTCAAAGAACCTACTTCACATGTGAGAGGCCCCATACAGAGCGGTCAGGCTGAGTGGTGGCGGCAGCTTCATGGGAGGCGGCTGCTGCTGCTGCTGCTGGTGCTGCTGGTGCTGCTGGTGCTGCTGGTGCTGGTGCTGGTGCTGCTGCTGCTGGTGGTGCTGCTGCGCTTCAGCGTCTGGAGGCAGAGGGATGCCGGGCGGCGGTGGCGGCGGCAGGACGGAGATGGCTGACGGCTCGGCTGAGGCATCGTTGCATCCTGGTGTGGGGGTGTGGGGGTGGAGGTGGAGGTGGAGGTGGAGATGGAGGTGGAGATGAAGGTGGAGAACACGGCGTCAGGTCACCTGAGTTCACGGGCAGCTGCACCGGGAGAGAGCCCTCAGCTCCCTCCTCAGCGCTCAGGTCGATACTGCTGTTGTGCAATAAGCACATCACATCCGCTCCGGCTCTATTGATCAAGCCTCCGCTCGCCTGGAGAGCGAGGCAGTCTGCACGCTATTGTTGTGGCCGTCAGGCTGAGCGTGAGCTGGAGGTAGACACCCACCCACCCACCCACCAGCCACCACCACCTCGGCTGTCACCGCTGCTGGAGGAACAAGGCGGCAGCGGAGACGCGGCGTGTTGCCCCCCCCCCCCCCCCCCCCACCCCCCTCGCCTCCTGCCCCCCCATCCTCCAAACAACCACCACCACACCACGAATGGTGCGGCATTCTGGGGAGGGGGCGGCGGCGGTGAGAGGAGGGGGACCCCTCGTGCAGAACCACAACCGAGCCCCCACCACCACACACACACACACACACACACACACACACACACACACACACACACGGCCCTGCCTGACGCGTCCTTGTTTACAACGCGACGACCACCGCATCAACATCCCCACCGAGGTTCCGCATCGCCCAATGAGATCCGGCCAGGCGACCCCCCCCCCCCCTCTCAGCCTGCAGCATCGCAACAACAGCGGCGGGGCTCCGGTGATGCATCGGCGGGTTACGTAAGGTGAATGAGCGGCCGTGCCGTGCCGCGCCGCGCCGCGCCGAGCGGAACGTCCCGGCACAGCCGCGGTGGTCGCGGAGCCCCGCCGCTCGCTCGCTCGCTCGCCCGCCCGCCGCGTCTCTCCCAGCGTCACCCGGACGGGACCTCGGCAACCATTGCGAATCATCGCGCTCTAACAAAAGATGCCTTGTGCTCCATCTAAGGAGGCAGCCCCCGAGCTATATAGCAGCCCCCCCACCTCCACCCCCCCAACCCGACCGACAGACCGACCGCCGCGCCACCGGTGTAATTCCACAATTCACTGGGAATTAAAAAAAAAAAAAAAAGGGAGGAAAAAAAATCAGGAGAGGGAAGGAAGAGCAGGAGGAGGAGGAGGAGAAGGAGGAGGAGAACTCACCCCTTCTTCTTTGTGGTTTATTGTCCTGTCAGGCGGGCCTCTGCGCCATCGATTCTCACTCAGTGGTCTTTTCAGATGCTAAAAGGAGGAGAGGGGTGGCTAGGAGGAGTGGGGGGTGGGGGGTGGGTTGGGGGGTGAGAAACAGACGGGGGGTGGGGTAGGTTAGGGTAGGGGGAGTGGGAGTGGGGGGCGGGGGGGGGATCACAACACAAAGGTGGAGGAGAGGATCCGGAGAGAAGGATGGAGCGGAGGAGAGCAGCTGCCCCGCGAGCCGCCGTGGGGCCCCCGCTTCCCCGCTACAGATGTTTCCTGCACGACGTATTGATTTTCTCTTTTATTTTTATCCCCTCAAGTGCAGGAAAGTGAGAACACTTTCCCAGGGTGGCATGCTGGGAAAAAATAATAATAATAATAATAAAAAATAAAATAAATTATTAAAATAAAAAATAAAATCAATATTCTGAAACGCGCTAATTCACCACTGTATGCTGTGCCGGGGAGACTGTTGTCATTTACCGAAGCGTTTTATTTGAAATTAGGAAGATGAAAATAGAGACGTTGAAACGAGAATAGGCGAGGTGTGTCGGGCAAAACAAAAAACAAATTTAACAATCGGGTGTGAATGTAATCATTTTATTTCAATATGCAAATGAGCAACCAAAATCCCAAAACACTTAAATACAGCATGTAACAGGATTTTTTTTTTTCTTAAATGGAGTAGGACAACTTCCGTGAGAACTTCCCCTGTCGCTCAAAGTAACAACAATAAATAAGAGACGATGGATAGCGAAAATCCAATTTCCACCCGGAAATCTCATTTCAAAGTCTGGCCGAGTGTTGCTGCTCCTACAAAGCGGCTCAAGGAAACACAATCAATATTTTGGCGCAGCTTGTTTGCCACAATATTGAGTGGCCACAGAGAGCAGTGCAGCAAATTGACACAATCAGTGTTGCCTACAAGCAGCAGTAGTGTCCAGCATGGTGGAACAGGTGAAATATAGAGGTTCACAAACTGCCTCAAGAGAAAACAGCGGTGACAGCGGAAGAGAAAAACCAAACAATAATCCTCATTAAGAAACAGGAACCCCACTTTTTCTACAAATAAAGAGGATCGTATTTTTGACTGTGCATATTTTGTTTTTGTTTTTTTTTGTAACTTGGACATCGAGCAACAAAAAGATTGATGACTTGAGTCAAAATATGTATTTGTGGCAAATTTGATACGTTTTTTTTTTTTTTTATGAGGATTTCCTGAGATATTCCATCGTAAAGGGACACAACACATGATATAAGACACAGATATTATGGGGGAAAAGATGCTGAACAGATAAACTTTGAGTGAAAGAAAATGTTTTATTATCAATAGTCACACATTAACATACAAAACACAACCCTCCCCTACATGACAGGAAAAAAAATGTCTTAAAACAAAACTTAAAAAGTGTAAAACAATTAGAACACACATTACTGATTAAAAAAACCGCAATAGCCCTCCACCCCCGACTCCTCTAGCCAATCAGGGGCTTCACTTTGACGACTGCTGAGCCTGGCGGCGCAGCAGCACGTAGATCTTCTCTTTGATCCAGTCCTTGTTGTACGGCTGGTACGTCTGCGTGTCGGCACGATACCTGAGGACACAAACAGAGCTGCCGTCGGCTCTTTGTCTCCCGGCGACACTTGGAAAGATTTCAAACGTTTCACAGTATGATATCAAAGGTGAAAATCGTGTGTCAGGAAGGACTGCAGCAGACCACTTTAACAGACATTAACAGCTTCTTTTTTTTTCCCCCTCTCTTGTCAAACTTACACCAAACAGCTGAGGTCGGCCAGGTCATCGATGAAATCAAACAGCTGGCTGATGTCGTACGTGATTGACGGACTGTTGGGATTCATCCTCTTTAGGTGCTCCTCGTACATCTTGCACACACCTGAGCGGGAGGGCAGGGGAACAGTATTAAGCCTATTCACCTACAACAGTTGCTGTAAAGGCGACAAAACACAAAGTGATATCGGCCAATCTCAGAGTAATGTGGGTTTATTTCCAGGTGTTCAAGTATTCCGAAATGTGACGCAAGTTCAATATGAAGACATGAAATGGCAGGATGTTAAACTCTTTCAGGGCATATCAATAAACAAATATTTCAATGTAATGACCTCATTATTGAGTCTGTATTTAAAAAAAAAAAGAAAAGAAAAGAAAAACTACTCTGAGGTGGCATAGATAACCATGCGTGTGTCTGAATGCTTCAAATAAACAGAAGAACATTTGTTCCCAGCCTACCTTCCATACACTCGTTGACTGACTCATAATCAGCATATGTCCTCCCCTCCGGCCTCTTGGTGGGCTGAACCAGCAGGATGGTGTGCGACTGCATAAACAGACATTTATTTAATGTATGTAACTAAGGTAAAATTACACAAGTTTTCATTTTGTAAAATACATTAAGATTAACATTTGAATAATATCGTAACCAAAGACAGCATTTTTTTTTAATTTTTTTTTTAACAAACTCCAAACTGCGTTTGAAGCGCTGTTGAGTTTACCTCATATTAGTCACAATTATTATTATATTAGTCATAATTAGTTCATGACATTTTTTCCCCGGACTAACTGGGTTTAATCAGTCAACGACACGTATCACTACGTTGCTGCATGTTTACGCAAAACAGATGGACAAAGTCTTCACATTTAAGGATGATTCAAGAGTAATTGTGTATACAACATTCGCCACAGACAAGACACTAGTTAGCAGTTAACCGATCTGATTGTAATATAGGTCAGTGTGTTTTACTGCAGCTGCTAAGGAACCAAACACCCCCGACTCTAATGCTAACGTTAGCATAAGGCGTGCAGTCGTCTTTAACAAGCGTTTCTGTTAGGACAAAAAGGACCGACGATCAAACTGCCACATTCTTTTACAAACACTTTTTATCCTTCGATCTCGCCAAATAATTAACGGGGACAAGATTTTAAACGGGCGTCTTACCATGCTTTTAATGTGTTTTTCGGTCGGTCTCCGTCGTTTTTTCTTGAACGGTTGCCCTGACTCGTACGAATTGACCTTTGTCACCGGAAGTACAACCCACCACAACAATTTCGGTCAATCACATTATTATTATTATTATTATTTTAAATCAATTAAGAATGCTAAAGTAAACAACAGTATCCAGAGGAACGTTTTTATTAAACAATGAAATATTTATTTGTTTCTTTAAAAGAATAACTAGATAGGGCCGTCGCAAAAAAAAAAAAAAAAAAAAAAAAAAAATCAGACCGTGAACGCCCCCTGAAGGCGTGAGAGCAGGAAGTGTTTCATCCAAGCAGCCGGATGTCCTGTGAGGAACGGGAACAACAAAGAGGGGAAAGTACCCGGGTTTAAAACCTGACGCCGAGACAGAAAATCTAAGAATTTAACCATTTTAATCGCAAGGTAAGTTTTGTCCATTTGAACCTACTGCATGGTGCTCATATTTAGTCGGAGCTAACGCTAACCGTGTAGCGTTAGCCGCAACGTGCGGCCGCAGCCAGGCGCTGTAATAGGAACAGGAGTGCCGCGGCTACTCAGCCCTTTGCTTGAAATGAAATACTCTCTATGTGTGTGTGTTTGGAGAATCAACAGAGCTGCTAAGCACACCTGGTCGGGGTGGCAATAATTCAGAAACGGTGGGACGACGAACTGCCTGACTTATCATTAGTTCCGGCCAGGTGTCAAATTGGTAATGGATGCGCTACATTCCCATTCATGGTGTTCTCCACCTTTTTCCATTATGATGAATGAGCTTCAACATGTAGTGGTGGTCTTTAATGTTTTCAACACAATCGCTGACATTCTAACATCAGAATTTTGAATATTATTTTTTATTCTGTCCTGAATGACCACTGGAAAATTCATCTGAACACAGGTTAATTTTAGAGGAATGAGAAAAGACCACCAGTCCTGGAAAAAAAAAAAAAAGTAAATAAGTAAATACATAAAAAAAAAACTGTCTTGTTTTCCGTGACATCTGAATCTTTTCTTTAGACACCCTGCCCCCCTAAAATGTTTTTGCCATTAAAAGAGCAGGAACACGAGACAGAGCCAACTTCTTACAAAATAAATTTGATTTTGAATTTAAAAATTATTAAATTATTCTTTCATATTTGTACTGGGGGGATGTGGAACCGCTGGGATCACAAAACTGAGATGACCTTCTTGGCCTTGAGCACAATAGTCTTTGCTTTAGTATTGGATATGCAGCAACTCGTTGCAAAGTTTCTCTGCTATATAGTATTTACACGTGGGCAAGGTGTTTGTTTGTGTAAGCAAAGCCTGTGTTTATTTAACCTCCTTCATGTTTTAAGGATTTTCAAAATCACAGCAAATCTCCTCTTTGCCTCAGAGGGGCAACGACTGTGCCTTTATGTGTTCTTTTTTTTTTTTTAAACCAAAGATCAGCATTTCATTTACTCCTGCCATTTTTTTTGTTGCGTTCTCCACCAGGACAAAGGAATTTGGTTTGCATGTGAGGACGAGCGGCTGCCGAGCCAACCATGGCGAACAACCTGCAGGGGAGCGAAAACAACATGGTGAGTATGAAAGAATGCCGAGCGGCTTCTGTGTCTGGCGCTCCGGCCAGTGGTTGGCAAACGGTTATTGTGTGTGCGCTACTTCTGTGGCAACCCTGTGATGTAATGGACTTTTTGTGATGCAGCAGAAGACTTTTTGATTTTTTTGGTTTTGGGGGGAGGGGGGGAGGGGCAATAGAAAAGAGCTCTCATAAGGACGTTTACCGCCTGGAATATAGTCGCTCTCTGACCCAACGACGGTGAAGCATTCGTAACATTGTTGTGCGATGACGCTGCGTTTGACTTTTACCACCTGGTTCGGCAGTCAAAGTCCGCTTTTTTTTTTACTGGCCGGTTCACTGTTGTGTGAATCAAACACGCAGCACGTGTACATGTCAACACTTTGAGCCATCGGAGGGCGTCGGTCTTGATTCCACTGCGATCTATGTGGCCGTCGGGGGTCTGGGGGCCGTGGGGGTTCTGGAAGGCCTCCGGTCCACTGACGGGTTGTGTGAGAAGCCAGACGTCGCCGCTGCGAGGTGGATCCACGGTGCCGTCAGTGTCGATTCTAACCGAGGCGTGGCGGCTCTCGCTGATCACGTGACTTCCTGTTTCTCTGCTGCCAATGAGGTTGCTTCACAGCCGGGCCCTCAGCGTGCCGGCACTTGCCACACACACACACACACACACACACACACACACACACACACACACACACACACACACACACACACGCACTCTCCCAGTTTTCCTGAAGGGACTCCTGTTCGTCCCAGTGTTGTGGTCCCTGGAAAAACTGGTAGAGTGAGTGAAACCGTGCCAGTCGGGATGACAGTGACCTCTTGTGTTCATTGGAGCTCATGGCAGCGGAGGCCCGAGGCAACGTGCTTTTAGTTTCTAGTGCATCAGAGTTCTTTTCAGTCAGGATGTTTTCCTTTCTTTTGTTAGATATTAAAGTCATCGTTCGCACACACGTCGGGTGTGTCAGTGTGAGTTGCAGGCCTGGACAAACACTGGATTAATTATAAGTCCTGCCTTCTATCTGTGTTATTTTAAATAGCATACTTGAATTTTGCATGCATGCATGCGCAAAACAAATTGTTACGTTTATGAAGTCATTTGTTTCTCGTCAGGACCAACCGGAGACGAACGCAGCCCCCGAACCTACCGCTCAGCCACAGGAGGCGACAGCGACCAGGTTCCGGTCCAGAGGAGGCGGGGGAGAAGGAGGTGGAGGAGGAGCAGCAACAGCAGCAGGAGGAGCAGCAGCAGCGGCAGCAGCGGGTGATGGAGGAGCGGAGCAGAACGGACAGCCTCCCTCAGCGTCTCGGCCCCCCCGCGTGGTGGAGGCCGAGGAGGACGAGGACGAGGAGCTGACCCTGAAGTACGGAGCCAAGCACGTCATCATGCTGTTCGTCCCCGTCACCCTCTGCATGGTGGTCGTCGTGGCGACCATCAAGTCGGTCAGCTTCTACACCCAGAACGACGGACAGAGACTGTGAGTGTTTTCCCAGCTCCTCGCGTGGAGCTCCCAGTCGAGTGTAACCCAGCTGCAGCGCCACTAGGGGGGGCTATCACATCGTGTTGAGGGAAAGTTCTCCCATAGAAGATGATGATGATGATGATGATGATGATGATGATGATGATGATAGTAATAATGTAAATGTGGGTTCAGGCTCTGGAGGCATTTCTGAGTAATGAATGGATGAAGTATTATTTTTTGGCAAACAGTGGTCCAAAAAGTCAAACTGCCAGCCAGCCTCACTGATTCACATGAATTAAAGCCATTTCTTCTATGTGTGTGTGTGTGTGTGTGTGTGTGTGTGTGTGTGTGTGTGTGTGTGTGTGTGTGTGTGTGTGTGTGTGTGTGTGTGTGTGTGTGTGTGTGTGTGTGTGTGTGCGCGTGTGTCAGGATCTACACACCATTCCCCGAAGACACGGACACGGTGGGGCAGCGAGCGCTCAACTCCATCCTCAACGCCACCATCATGATCACCGTCATCATCGTCATGACCCTGGTGCTGGTCCTGTTGTACAAGTATCGCTGCTACAAGGTGCGAAGCACAAGCCAGGACACACACACACACACACACACACACACACACACACACACACACACACACACACACACACACACACAGCTGCACTTGTACGAACGCTGCTCTGGTCTCTGCAGGTGATCCAAGGCTGGCTCTTCCTCTCCTCCCTCCTCTTGCTTTTCTTCTTCTCCTACATCTACCTCAAGTAAGCCCCGCCCAGCTCACCCTTTGATTGGGTCATATCTTGCCGACTGGCTGGAGTCAAGTCTCACACCTCCCCACCCCCTGACCCCCAACCCCCATCTCTCGCTCCTCTGTTGTGTCCAACAGGGAGGTGTTCAAGACCTACAACCTGGCCATGGACTACTTCACGCTGGCCATCATCATCTGGAACTTTGGCGTGGTGGGCATGATGTGCATCCACTGGAAGGGGCCCCTGCGGCTCCAGCAGGCCTACCTCATCATGATCAGCGCGCTCATGGCCCTGGTCTTCATCAAGTACCTGCCCGAGTGGACCGCCTGGCTCATCCTAGCCGTCATATCTGTCTACGGTAACCAACCCCCCCCCCCCATTCCTCCTCCTCCTCCTCCTCCTCTGCTGCTGTGGATTTATTAGGAGAGAGGTGACCTCACTCGGTCAGACAGTAACCGGGAAGCAAAAGTTCATTTGTACCTGCAGTGCTGTAGTTGTGTATTGAGTTCAGTGTCAGTGAAGAAGAGTTTATTTCTTTTGCACGATTCTTGTGAATGAATCTGTGAGAAGGAGGCTGAAGGATTCCAGGAGGGCTCTGCGTCTCCTGCTCCTGTCAGAAAAGCCACTTCCTGCTCCTCGACCCTGGACGATGTCAGGTTGAACCCACCCCCCCCCTCTAACGCCTCCTGCCTGGACTTTGTCTGTGTCTCTCAGATCTGCTGGCGGTTCTCTGTCCCAAAGGACCTCTGAGGATCCTGGTGGAGACGGCGCAGGAGAGGAACGAACCCATTTTCCCAGCACTCATCTACTCCTGTAAGACCCCCTCCCCCTCACACACACACACACACACACACACACACACACACACACACACACACACACACAAGCTGAGTTCCCAATACTTTTTTTCGCAAAATAAAATAAAAGCGTAATTTCCACCATACCATATATATGTTTTTTTTTACCTCTTGCCTCATTCACTTTACTGCAGCATTTACTGCACACTTATTTTTGCACTGCAGCCACCATGGTTTGGCTCGTCAACATGGCCGATGGCGACAGGCCCAAGAGAAACTCGTCGGAGGCGCCGGCGGCGCCGACGCCCCACCAGCAGGAGGCACCGGCGGCAGGTAGGTAGAGTGGGCGGGGCCTGTTCCTTGCGCCCGCACCCGCCACCCTCCACCCCTCACCTCACTGGCTGTGCTCCGGTCTGCAGCCGTCTCGCCCCCCAGCCCCTCCAGTCCGTCCCAGGACGACGGAGGCTTCACGTCCGGCTGGCTCAACCAGCAGCAGCACCAGCTGGGGACGCTGCAGTCCACCGAGCAGAGCCGGCGGGATATCCAGGAGATGCCGTCCGCTCGGCCGCCGCCCGACGACGACGACGACGAGGAGAGTGAGTGCCTGCCGAGTGCGGGGAAGAAAACTCGCAAAACACGAAATGTTTTCTAAATTTCTGCAGTCTTGCAGAAATTGAAAACACACTTGTTGTGTTCTTGATCTCTGCTGGACTGCAGGAGGACGGTCGGAAACACACTTTGTGTTGGTTTTTTCCTCTAAATTTCTGCAATCCTGCTGAGATTTAAACACACTTTGTGTGTTGTCCTATTTCTGCAGGACTGCAGACATTTGAACACGCTCCTTGCGTTTTGATTTCAGCAGGACGTTCGAGGTCGTCGCTGCTCCTCGTTTTACTGCGTCTGCATTGTCAGCGCTGACTGTCGCGTTTCTTCTCTAAATGGAGCCGCCCGGAGATGTCGCAGGAGATCTGATGGTGGCCCCAGTAGCACCAGCAGCCCCAGTAGCCCCAGTAGTACCAGTAGCACCAGCAGCCCCAGTAGCCCCAGTAGTACCAGTAGTACCAGCAGCCCCAGTAGTACCAGTAGTACCAGCAGCCCCAGTAGCCCCAGTAGTACCAGTAGCACCAGCAGCCCCAGTAGCCCCAGTAGTACCAGTAGTACCAGCAGCCCCAGTAGTACCAGTAGCACCAGCAGCCCCAGTAGTACCAGTAGTACCAGTAGCCCCAGTAGCCCCAGTAGCCCCAGTAGCCCCAGCAGCACCAGTAGCCCCAGTAGCACCAGTAGCCCCAGTAGCCCCAGTAGTACCAGTAGCACCAGCAGCCCCAGTAGCCCCAGTAGCCCCAGCAGCACCAGTAGCCCCAGTAGCACCAGTAGCCCCAGTAGCCCCAGTAGTACCAGTAGCACCAGCAGCCCCAGTAGCCCCAGTAGAACGGCAGCGCTCTGGCACGTCCCAACATATATTCTACATTCTAAGGTTTTTTTCTTTCTTTCTTTCGTGGTGTTGATGTGAACTGAGGGCGTGTTAGCCAGCGGCCCGCACACTGTTTTCACTCACAGCAGATTAGAAAGTGTCGATCTGCCGCAATCCCAGGGTTTGAGTGTAGCGATGTTCCTGCTCTGTGGTAAATACGGGCTCCGCCTCCGGTCTGTGCGCTAATTACAGCTGTGTGTGTGTGTGTGTGTGTGTGTGTGTGTGGGGGGGGGGGGGGGGGGTTGTAAGGCGGCGGGGCGGCGGCGGTCCCCACCCTGACTGCGGCGTCTGTTTCCCTCCCACAGGGGGCGTCAAGCTGGGCCTGGGAGACTTCATCTTCTACAGCATGCTGGTGGGAAAGGCCTCGGCCACGGCCAGCGGCGACTGGAACACCACGCTGGCCTGCTTCGTGGCCATCCTCATCGTGAGTCAGCGCGCACCTCTCCTCGCCGCCCTCGCTTTAATGGCTGTTTACCTGGTGGCACGCCGGCGTTTCACATTTAAAAATAATTCACCTCGCCGCCGCCAAATGATGACATGCAGCCGTGCCAAGCGGAGACCGCCACTGACAGACGTGCGCGCTCACGAACCGTACAAAATTCAACGTGGAAATGAACGTTTTTTTTTTTTTACGGAGCAACTCACGTTATGTTGTCTCGAAATTTTATAAATAATAATAATAATAATCATAATGATAATAATCTGCGCTCCTGGGACATAGCTCGCACACGCTTTGGACGTGCGCGTGCACTAAGCCGTGACGTCACTCTCAGAATGTGGACTTTTGTGGGGATTTTCTAGCGATTAGAAACTATTCAGAGAGACAGAAAGTCTACGAATAGAAATATACAATAAAAAGGTAATATTATGAAGCATGACTTTGGTAGGAGGTGTCCTGTCAGCCATTTTACAGATGTTTATTATTGTATTGCGGTCAATGGGGGAAAATGCCTCTTGGTCCCGTGGAATTTTATGTTGCAGTACCTTGAGTGGCCACTTGGGGAAAAAAAAAATCGGCCCGCTGCCATATTGCCAGTCCGGTATCCAGTTCTTATAATACATCCATGGTTTCATCCCATTTGGAACCAGAGTCTGCATGGACAGCGACCTCTAATTGACCTTTGACCTTGTTGCCTCCGTGCAGGGCCTGTGTCTGACGCTCCTGCTGCTCGCCATCTTCAAGAAGGCCCTGCCGGCGCTGCCCATCTCCATCTTCTTCGGCCTGGTCTTCTACTTCGCCACCGACAACCTGGTGCAGCCCTTCATGGACAAGCTGGCGCTGCACCAGTTCTACATTTAGCAGGACGCCGCCACAGCCGCGGCCACGCCCACCTCCGGGTGGCCCCGCCCACACGGCCCCAGCCGGCCGGGACCAACCACGACCACCAACGAGAGCGGCCCCTCCCTCGCAGCCAGGGGCCGAAGGGTGACACACACACACACACACACACACACACACACACACCTCCACTCTCAAAATGGGCTTTAACAAGAACTTGTGCTGCTACACACACACACACACACACACACACACACACACACTCTTCTGCTCCAGCCGGTGCCTTGCTCAGGGACACCTTGGCATCTTCCTTCATAGACTGGGATCAAACTCCTGCCCCCAACACACACACACACACACACACACACACACACACACACACATGCGAAAACCTAAAGCTGAGAACTTGCAGAAAAGCCTCTGTGGATCCAACAGAGGCGACGTTGGTCCTCGATCGTTCATCACGTGGTTCGATTGTGTTTGTTGGTGACAGTCGAGCTTCAGTCGACGCTGAGAACAGCCCCCCCCCCCCCCCCCCCCCCGCTTTGTTTTTAAATTCTTGGAACGTGTAAAATAAAAGATTGATCCTGAACTGATAATTGATAGACCCCATCTGAATCCATCACCTGCCAACCGTGAAAGGCACTCACTCGTACACACACACACACACATAGACACACACACACACACACGCGACAGACTGTTGACTCGGCCGTCTCCTGAGCAGTTCAGTGCCTTGTTCGAGGGCATTTCACTCGTCGTCATTCTCAACAACAAAAAAAAAAACCCAAAACATTCATCCTGTCATCATCTGGAGAAAAAGTGTAACTCTTCCGGCTGCAGCTGCCTGGTGCTGTCCCCAACTATGCTACTACCATGAACCCATTACTTCCACTTCCACTCTCTTTCTCACACACACACACACACACACACACACACACACACACACACACACACACAGTTTGTCTTTTTCTCCATATATGCAGAAAAAAAAATCTTTGTAATTTGTTTTTTGAAAAGGAAAAATGAGCAAAACTTTTGTGTTGCAGGATTTCTAAACATGTTTGAAACAGGTGAAATCTTTCCTTTTTTTTTTGAAGGGTGGGAGGCGGGGCGGGGTCGGTGGGGGGGTGGGGGGCTCAGTTTTCATTTGTCACGGTCAGATTTGATGCCACTGAAAGAGGAACCAAAACCTCCTGAATTAGGCTGCAGTCTCTCTGAGCGAGAGCGGCGCCTGAGTCCCGCACTTTGATGCTTGCAGTGACTGAAAACCAAGAGGGAACAATTCAACAGTTTGTTCTGAATATCTTTCTTTTCTTCCCTTTTCAGGGAACATTTTTTCGATTGATCTTTTTTTTTTCTTCTTCTTCTCCTCCTCCTGTCCTCTCCATGCATATGTGTGTTATGCAGGGGTTTCTCAACTCAAATCCTTTTTTTTTTTTTTTTTATAATAAAAAAAAATAATAAGTTATAAAACGTTTCCTTGGTGGTGATTTTCTTCACTGATTCCCTCTGTGGACGAGGGCGCGGTAATAATTGATGGGTGTGTCCTGCGTCAGGAGAGCAATCACAGGCTGTACACACACACACACACGCACACACACACACACACACACACCCTGATCAAAAGAGCCGTCCCTCGGGTTAAACCTGTGATGGATCAGCTGCCATGAGATGTTCGACCAGCAGACCGTGGCAGTGGTCCACCTGCTAGACTTCAGACAGGCATCAATCAGTCAAACTGGGGCAAGTCTGGCAGATTTTTTATTTTGCAATGCAAACCTGACGCAATAATCCAAAACAAAATAATTGAGGCTATGAGACTGTGGGTCCTTGAAGTGGAGCTCTGGCTGCTCTCACATGTCCAGGAAGCAGGAAAGGAACTTGGTGATGCTGGACTGATGTCAAATGTGTTAAAGAGCTGCAGGATTTTTTTTTTTTTTTTTTTTTTAAAAAGAGAGAAAACTTTGCAGAAGTGAAACCTTGAAGCTGGTCCCCCAGATTCCTGGCAAGGAGGAGTGTTTTCATCTTTGTGCTGACTGTGTTACATGGCTGTTCTTTCAAGTCACTGCTTGAAGGTTTCTTGAATTCATCGAAAACCTCATTCAACTGGTTATGTCGGTGCACGCTTGCGTCTGCATTGCAGCAGTGGAACTCTCTCTAGTTTGCTTATCAACACAGGGGAGGGTCAAAGGTTGGGAGCTGCAGTTTTCCCCGCGGCGCCGGCCGCACAAAACACCTTTTGTGAGATGATCGCTGGCAGCACATTTGTTTTCTGGAAGCGAGCGGTGGGAATGTTGTGGAAATTCCTTTTAGTTTCCCGGCCGTTTTTTTTTTTTTTTTTTTGGGGCGGTGTCGGCGCCGGCGTCGGAGGTTCAGCCGCGGCGTCCGGCCTGGCACTGCGACTCACCTAACGAGGCCTCGCCGAGGCCGTTTGTCCGTGTGGTGGCCGCGTCGCTTTTGCCGCGTCTCGCCCAGACACCTGCTCTGCCACCGCAACATCGGACCTCCGTGTCCACTGACTCGCACGCCCTCCTTTCCAACGCCTCCTTTCCACGAGGCTGGAGGAGATCACAGTGTCCCGAGCTAATCGCTCGCTCGCTGCCATCCTGTGTGAGTGAGTGCACTCCCGGGGTCTTAAGCAGGGAGATGTAACGGCGTGTGCGTCGGAGGTTTTCCCAGGAATAGCTCGGCTAAGGGGATTAATGCTCTGGGATGACTGTCTGAGACATGTAAGACCTTGACAGTGGCACCAGAGCAGCAGCAGGCACCCACACACCCACACACACACACACACTCTCGGTGAGGACCAGCGGAGAAGAAGAAAAACCCACAGCCAAGATGTCCAAGGAGAAGCTGGAGAGCCTGGTGAAGCACATGGAGGAGACGCTGTCTGAGATGGAGCAGCTGAAGCTGCACTGCGGCAAGCAGAGCGAGGAGCTGAGCCAGCTGGTGGTGGAGCTGCGGCGGGAGAACCAGGAGCTGGCCGAGAAGTACGAGCAGCTGGCCGCCGACATGAAGGAGGCCAAGGAGCTGATCGATCAGCTGCAGGACACCAAGTACGCATTCAACGCCAAGGAGCGGCAGGCGCAGAAGCTCAGCCGGCAGCTGTGAAGGTTCCAGCAGAGGGAGGACGGGAAGAGGGGGACGGCGGAGGTGCACCTGCAGGAGGACCAGGCCCTGGTTTGGTTCTGGACTGGAGGAGACCCTGCTGCTGGAGGGTGAAGATCTCAGGACGCTGGGCAGGCCGCAGGGCGGCAGGGAGGCCAAACGTGGATCAGTTTTCTTTAGCGTGTTTTCTCTCCGTGTATATATATATATATATATGTGTATATGTACGTTTCAGCTCCACAGGGAGGGCGTGTAGCGCTGCGGGAGAACATAGAGCTCCGTAATTTCAATGTTAGCGTTCAAGCCTGTGGCTGCTCCAGTTTCCCCCTTGGAGCTGCGGCCAGAGTTAATGACCAGGAAGGATGTTTGAAAGTGTGGATTGTTGCTAAAAATGTTTTAGTTTTTCTTTTTTTGTTAGTTTTATTTTTCTGCCCTGACGGCAGGCGTTTAAACACACTCTCACTCACTCACTCACACTCTCACTCACTCACACACACACACACACTCACACACACACACACCGTGCTAAGGGCTTTGTGCTCGTCACCTTTCTATAATTACAGAAGCCCTCGGCGCCCCGTAAAGATTTCATGTGATGACAGTTGGCAGAGGCTATTTTAAGAAGCTGCTCAGCGACGCTGCTGCTGCTGCTGCTGCTGCTGCTGCTGCTGCTGCTGCTGCTGCTGCTGCGTCAGCCCTGTTTGGTCTCTGCATAGTTAAAAGTGTTTTTAAAACAAACAACAAAACCCTGATTCTCTGTCGTCGGCTCTGAACCTTGTCAAACTAGCAGCCGTGTGGCTCTTTTTTTTGTGTGTGTGTGTTGTAGCTTAATAAACCTTCGGACTGTGTGTTTGTCTTAATCTGTACCCCAATTGTGCTTTTCAATGCGTCTCCTCATCAGGTGGAACTTGAAGGTTCCCCCCCCCCCGCTGTTTGCAGCGTAGTTCCGCCAGGCTGCGCTGGCTCTCACCGCGGCTCTTTATCAGCGTCGTTAACATTGACGAGCCCACGTTTTTCATTTCTGTAAAGTTTATTTTGGTACTATGAAAGCGGCACCTGGCAAAACACCAGCGGCTGGTTTTCATTACTTGTCTGTCTCTCGCACTCAGACACACAAAAATAGAGGTATATGATTTGGGAATTTTTGGAAGAAGAAATGAGTGGATGTATTTTTTTCTATAGGCAGCCTGCGGTGGAGCAGCCGGATGTGGCTGAACTGGTGTGTGATGGTCCAGTGAACCGACGCGCTATCAAGAATAAACTCCACTTGTGGCGAGAGGGTAGTAAACATGTGTCTCCCAGACACGCAACGCAGCCTCACCCAAAACATGAAAAAAAAAAAAAAAAAAAAATCCGCTGGTGAAAGCAGATAAGCAATCATGTGGCTCCGGTTTGTTTTGCTGCCGTCTATACTCTCCGTCTTTTCAAAGGGAGGGGGGGGGGAACAAAACTGTACGTTTCAGCCTTTTTTCAAAATGTTTAACGGGGGGGGGAATCAGCCTTACGCAACGCCCAAAATACACATTTACATGAAACCACAACAAGTGCATAATTTCAGTGGCTCTCTGGGTTTGAGATGGAACTTCACCCCTGCTGGTTGAACTTATTTTGGGGTAGAATCCATTTTCAAAGCATCTCAGGAGAGAGTTCCCTGTCAAGAGACCAAGTGTTCCCATCATCGTGTTGCCAAACGTGTTCCCGTTGAAGAAAAACAAAACTCCCACTCACCTCTTTAATGATCAATCAAGTCGGAACATTTAAAATAAATAAATAAATAAAAATAAATAAATAAATAAAAACAAATATATATATATATATATATTTGTTTGCACCCGTCAAGTTGAGGCAGGAGCTGCCGACCTTGGGCTGAATATCTGCTGTGAAGAAAACAAATGACCTCTTATTGAAAAAAAAAGAAAGACACCTTTGCCCCCCCCCCCCCCCCCCCACCCACAAAAAGAAGGCGTTCAGGCAGGTTTTGTCATGTTTAGAGGGACTTTTATGATTATCAGACTGATGGATTTCAACTTCAGCTAACTCCAACAACAAGCTGATGGTTACCTTGACAAACAACTGTGAGAGGTTTTCTGTTCACGGAGTTAAACTGAGAGCAAATTTACGGCCTTAAAATTACAACTTTTGATTTTCCGCTACACTTAAAAAAAAATAAAATAAAAATAAAAAAATTCCCGTGGCAGAAAACGTACGCGTCGACCCTGCTGTTAGCAGACATGGTAGCACTGTCGATTTTTAATGATACGTTGCTTGGCTGGTTCTCAAAAATACCCTGTCGCCTCGCCGGGGAGGATGGGGCCCGTTCGCGAGGCGTCCTTTGGACTCTTGTGAAATGCCAAAGTGCCGCTTTCGCACCCGCGGTGCCTCCTCCGGGGCGGCGGGGTTGGCGCGCTGATGACGCAGCGGAGGGGTTTGACCAACGGCGCTACTCTCCTCCCGCTCGGCTTCCTGTCGGACCGCAGCCCTCAACACACCGACCGACCGACACACCGACACACAGGCACACGGAGTGAGTCGCCGAGCCCCCGCACACACACACATCTCTCTCCTCGGCGGCCGTTTGAACGAGCACATCTTCGGCTTCGGAGTGAGACGAACCCTCGGTCCCGCCGCCAGCCGCCGGATTCCTTCCGCCAGGGAACCCGCGGCGAACTAACTCCCTGAGGGGGGGAAACGGGTTCAGGAGACGGGTTTAGGAGACGGGCATCAGCTGGTGAGTAACGTCACGACTGGATGTTTGTTCTTCACGATTCATTCATGTTTTCTGGTTGATAAGTGGAGTCCGGGAAGATTTGGGACGCATGGCGGGAAAGTAGAACTTTAGTCATCGGAGGTAGAAATTATTTGGAGAATTTATTTTATTTTATTTTTCAAGGAAATTTAAAACAGACTCAGTGATGAAAATACATAGGTTTAAGAGAAATGACAGTTCAAATTATAACAGTGATATATGTCTGTATTTATTTATTTATTTATTTATTTTTAAAGTTCATGAATGGTTAAATTAGTCTGTGTTACTCAGGTTGGGTATTTTATGAGCCCCTGTGAAATATCTAATTGCTATTCAAGATGTTTTCCGTGAATAGCAAGAACCAATAATGTTATAATAGGCGTGGATAGCCTCGAGCGCCACCGTTTAGTAACAATATTGCACCACCTGCATTATTATCATAATAATAAAAAAAAAAAAAGGTAACATAACACCTGATGACTCATCATTGTTTTTGGTTTCGTTATACATGTGAGCATTTTCTATCTGGGTGATTTAATGTTTGAACAGTTAACGGTGACTGAAGCGGGTCCTAAATGCTGTTTTTAATGCTAATAATGGGTTGAAAGAGCTCAGGGCGGGACTCTTCCTCCACCTGAGACCAGTCAGGTGATTTATTTATTTATTTATTTATTTATTTTTGATCTGCTTATTGTGGACAACTTTCCCTGCTCAAAATACTGAATCAGCAAACGTTAACTGAGTGTTGTTGCATAGACTATAGACTCCGCTTTCAGCTCTTCAAACAATGTCCTCACGCAATTTGACTGCACAGATTGTTGTCACGTTTCAGTGACTTGACAAGGATGCACGGGTCAACAGGTTGTGGGTCAGAACCCGGAGTGTGTTTTGAATTTGAAACCATCTCTTCATCTTTGTTGGTTTGATTGATCGCTTCAGTGGCTGGTGTACAAACCAAAGTTTCTCACTCCGCTGCCTCTGTCTTTGAGTCACCGTGTAATGATGGATGAAGACTGGCGTCCGCGGCTGCCGGGTTCCTCGGGCACTCAGGCTGCGGTTCACTTTTTCGCGTGCTGTGTTTGGACGAGATGCCGGGCGGTTCTCCTCGGAAACCCGACTCCATATTTTGGCCTCCGTCTTGCATCAATTACAGCCTCTGGCAGTGGCGACGGCAGCTCGTTTCCGCAACAGTCTCTGGATGTGTAATAGCCTCTGTTAGTCATGGTGACTGGCTCCTCTTTACTTCTTTTTTTTTTTTTTTCCCTTCTTCCCAGGAAGCGATGGAGGTAGCGCTGTCCGTGCTGGTACTGCAGCTGCTGCTGGCTCCAGCTCTCTCAGTAAGATCCCAGCAGATCGGCAGGTAGAGAGCGGGGGACGTGGTTCCGTGCAGCTGATTCCACCTGTGGATTCTCTGTTTTCAGGGGCCCAATGGAGACTACTGGGACTCCTGGGGGCCGTACGGGGAGTGCAGTCGGAGCTGCGGCAGCGGCATCACCATGAGAAGCAGGCGCTGCATCACCCAGAGGTTCGTCTCTCAGCCTATCAGGGGCCTTCGCCTTGTTCCCCACTTTTCTGGTGACTGGAGCTGGAAGATCAGCCCAGGAGAACATCTAAAGAATGTTCAGAGACGCATTGACATCACACGCGTGTTTTTTTTTTTTTTTAAACATCCCACTGCTGTGGACAGCTTACAATTTGTTTACTCAGTTCTCAGTGTTGGAATCCCGCCGACATGTCGTCTCATGTCGTCTGGATCCACAGGATAAGACCTGAAGTGTGTGTTTCAATTTTTTCCCCCTCTTGTTTCATTTTCCTCTCCCCTCCAATTAAAGTCCTCCACGCAGGGAAAATGTCATTTAGATCAGCTGCTTTATGAGATAAGAGTGGCTGCTGCGGGCAAAAGGCTTGAAAGTCAAGTGCCATCCGCAGCAGGCTTTATGGTTCCCATGAGAAGCTGTAAATTCACGGTTAAAAAGTCCCACATCATAACAACTTTTACACCCAGGTTCCTTTGCAACCCAGGTTGCAGTGCTGCTTCTTCCGCATCGTTGATCGAGGAGAGAAACTGCATGTTTAGCCTCCTGATGACTTGAAGCTCTGCGCTGTTTGGAAGGGGACAAAAACAAAGCGTCTGGGTGGGCGGGGCTACCAGGTGAGGATGGAGTTAACTGACGGGACGGGGAGAAATTTGAGCAGCGCAGCAGTGGAAAAGTTTCAGTTGGGCTTGAGTCTGTCAGCGGCACGTGAGCGGCACGGGATTCCGCAGTCACCCAGGTGTGTCTGGCCGATTGTGCAACAGTTTTTCGGGAAACTTAATCCCCCCCAGAGACGGAGATCCAGGCGTCTCCGACAAGCCCAAACACTTTTTTCTGAATCACCCCGCTTGACATTTTGCTGCGTTTGTCTTCAGAGATACTGAGTCAGGGTGCAGTTTCTCTCCGCACTGACCAATCAGTACGCTGAACCATGATGGATTCTGGTGGATCCGGATAGACTCTGGTGGATCCCGATGGATCCCCAGGATACATCGGGACAGTTGCTCTCCGTGCTAACCAATCAGGACAGCGATTCCTGGTGGATCCTGGTGGGTCCACAGGATACATCAGTGCAGTTTCTCTTTGTGCTGACCAATCAGGACGCCAATCCCTAGTGGATCCTTTTGGATCCCGGTGGATTCTGGTGGATTCTGATGGATCCATCAGCACAGTTTCTCTCCGTGCTGGAAATCAGGACGCTGATCCCTAGTGGATCCTTCTCGTGGATCCTTTTCGTGGATCCTGATGGATCCCGGTGACCAGTCAGTTTGACTCTCCTTTGGCTTTTTCAACCTTCTCCTCAGATGACTGATGTAATGGAGTGGCTGCAGCAGAGTGGCTGATCTCTGTCATGTCTTGCCTGCCAGAAACACCTTTAAACACTATCATTAGGCAGCTGCCTGCTTGCAGGAACTCCCAACATTTCCTCCCGACTTTTGGTCCGCCGCTCCCTCTGTGACGTCTCCGACTTCTGCCGTCCCTCTGTCACCTCTCTGTCACCTTTCATCCCTTCAGTTAGAAGTCCTGCTTGATTCTCCACCTTGTTTGTTTGTTTTTTTTCCCCCTCGCTCTTTGAAAAGTTGAAACTTGGACGTATTTGATCCAGATCCAGGCACTCTGACGGGAACGTGTTGTTTTTTTTTCTTGCCTGGAGGGCAGGAATAATTTGCAGGTGACTTAATCATGAGTTATCAGAATCGACCTTCCAGTTCCAGCGCAGAAATGTTGTTTTTTTTGGTTTTCTTTACACTGCCATCATAATGTCGAGGCTTCTCTCCCCCCCCCCCCCGGCAGCGAGACGCAGATTATAGAAGAATGTTTAGTGATGTTGCTGAAACGTGTTATTTCTGCTTTGGCAGACGCTCTGAGCTGGATGTGCATTTGTGTTCTTCAGCCTCGCCTTGTTATTAAGCAGTTTGACTGTTATGATGATGAGCCATCAGCTTCTAGTGAAACTATAGCTGCTTTTTTATCTGAATCACCCGCAGCTCTCACGAAAACGCACGCCTTAAGTCCGTCGCAGGATCTTGACTCTGCCTCTGAAAGCATTTTTAGATTTGTACCCGAACCAAAGGTCCAAGGCAGCAGCTGCTGCGGAGATTTCAGCTCTGAATTCTCTCACATCCACCGTGAGAAGCTCCACACAACCTGCAAGACCAATCAGTTTCCTTCGAGGAGAGATGGGGCGGAGCCACGGCCCAGCGTTTAGCCGTGACAGGAACAGGAAACCGCTGCCTGCTTGGAAACAATGATTGTGTCAGCATGGATGCTGCAGTGTCTTCAGTCCGATGACAGCTGGACAACGTTTCCTCAAGAGTGGCTTTCCTTCCTTGCTGCTGACTGGCTGAAAGGACAGACGCTCATTAGACTCTGAACCTGTGCTGCCCCTGAAACCAGCAGGAATTCTTGAGTTGTTCCTGGACGTGGACTCTGATTGGCTCAAAAACAGTGTTTCCTTTCCACAGAGTACTTACGTGGCCTGAACTTAATCAGGTTGGTCTTTAATTCCATAACTGGTCCATGAAGATGATTTTCTTCCCCTTTAGGACCGACGGAGGTCACAGCTGTGTGGGTCCAGAAAAGTCCTACCGCTCTTGCAACATCCAGGTGAGTGACACACCTCTAAAGTGTCCAAAGTGTTTTGTGTTGGTCTGTCTGTGCTCACCATCTCCCCCTGCTGGCTCTGCCCAGGACTGTCCCGAGGGATCCAAGGACTTCCGCGAGGTGCAGTGCTCCCAATTTGACGGCGTCAGCTTCCAGGGGAAACTCTACAAGTGGATGGCGTACTATGGAGGTCAGAGGTCGCCGTGTGTTTTCCCCGGGGTTTGGTGAATACAGAAGGTCAAAGGTCCGAGGCTGATTTGACCCGAGGCTCTCTGACCGCAGCGGAGAACCCGTGCGAGCTCAACTGCATGCCCAAGGGGGAGAACTTCTTCTACCGCCACCGGCAGGCCGTGGTGGACGGGACGCCGTGCCACCCGGGACGGAAGGACGTGTGTGTGGGCGGAGTCTGCAAGGTATGACTCGCCTCTCGCCCAGACCACCCTCGCACTCTTCTCACGCTCTCCTCACCACAGGCCTTTACTCACAAAGTCCTCCTCCTCCCATGTTGTCCACAATTGCAGTTTTGACGTGGGGTTACGGTGGATTGTTGTTGTTTTTTTTTTTTTTTTTAGGTCCAATCATTTAAAACCCACTGATTTGACTCTCAGCTGTGCTGTTAGATCTAAAATTGGCTCTTTTACATGTGTGGCCCGTTGAGCTGCTGACCTGCGTTGGCCCTGAGGTGTACATGAGATGGCAATTGGTGTTGTTATTTTTAAATATATATATGTATATATGTATATATATATATATATATGTATATATATATATATATAGGTTTATGGGCACAATATTAAGCTTTTACCAATATGAAAATTGTGAATCAAGCCATATTTGACACATTAACCCTTTAACCTTTAACACTACCGGTCTTAAAGGGACCCGCCTCCGGTCGTCAGTGCTGCTGTGTGCTGTGTTGTGGCTGAGATGTTCTCTTGTCCTCCGCAGCGTCTGGGTTGTGACAACATGCTGGGGTCTTCCCAGCAGGAGGACCCCTGCCTGCAGTGTGGGGGCAGCGGACAGTCCTGCTACCGCGTCAAAAACAGCTTCACCACCCGCAACCTGCCCCACGGTAGGTAACCCAGGAGTCCACCCGTCGCCCCACCTCCGAGTCTGTGAGCTCCGTGTTTGTGACGCTGTTTATTTTTCTTTTCTTTTTTTTTTTTTTTTACAGGCTACAACCAGATGTTCATCATCCCTGTCGGAGCCACGACCATCTCCATCAGGGAGACGGTGGCCACCCGCAACTACCTGGGTGGGTCTCCACCCACCCACCAAACCACCTGCACCCCCCCACCCTCCCCCGAGTGACCGTGAACTCTCGTCTCGCCCACAGCTGTCAAGAACCTGCGGGGCGAATACTACCTCAACGGCCACTGGCTGATTGACTTCTCCATGGCCAAGCCCATCGCCGGCACCATGCTGTACTACCAGCGGGGGGCAGAGGGCGACAACGTCCCCGAGACCATCATCGGCCGCGGACCCACCACTGAGCCCCTCGTTGTGGAGGTGCGGTGAAAGAGCTGCGGTGACCAGCTGTCACTCTCAACTTTAGCCACTTGAACGCAGCCAAAACGCTTTTTTAAAAAAACAAAAAAAAAAACAACAAAAAAAAAAAACAGCTTCTTTTAATCTGTTTTAATCTTGGTTCAACTTGACTCTGCATTGAGAGTGAGTGCACTTTATTAGATTAGATTGTTGCTATATTATTTTACTTTATTCATCCCACAATGGGGAAATTGCTTTGTTGCAACTATTTTAATATATATATGTATGTATGTATGTATACGTACATACATACATAGGAGCTGCTGCTATATATACTTGATTTAAGATAAACAATCTCTAATCACTATACATACCAAAATGATAAGCCTAAACTAATCTAGTTCTAATCTAGCCTAAACTAATCGTGTCTAGTTTGTGCCGTTTTTATTTTATTTTAACTCTACGTGTCCCTCTAACTTTCTTAGTTTTTAATTTGAGTCCTCCATCGGCCCCAAAACCCGTACGAAAAACAAAATCTTGATCTTGAGAAACAGACGAAGAAGTCGTTAGCTAGCAGCTACAGAACAAGACGCTTCTCTCCTGAGGTGACTCCAGACTCTCTGCTTGCCAGGTAATCAGTGAGGAGGCCAACCAGGGCGTGGACTACGAGTACTTCCTGCCGCATGTCAACTCCAGGGACGGCTACTACTGGAGCTTCGGCTCCTGGTCGGCCTGCAGCCGGGAGTGCGGTTCAGGTCAGAGTCAATGACACGCAAGCAGCAAAGCGGCAGATGTTGTTGAGTGAAGGCCGTTGATCCTCAGAAGGTAACACCTCCCCGCCAGGCTACCAGTCCCGTCTGGTCTTCTGCGCCGTGGACAACGAGTCCTACCCCGACTACCTGTGCGCGTCTCTGCCCAGACCTCAGACCAACCGCACCTGCAACCCGCAGGCTTGTCCGCAGACCCGCAGGTGAGCAGCTGCACCGCCGGAACTGAAACGTTCAGTCAGGAGGAACGTGAGAGAGAGCATTTGTCTGTTTTTTTCCTTTCCTTGATGGTTGTTGTGACTGTCTGAAAGGATGGCCTACGTGTATCCACCACAGTTGTGGAGACCTTCTGAGAGCCCCGCAGCTCGTGTCCTCAGGTAACCCCGGGTGGGTCCGCGTAGAGATAGTCAGTGCGGGCGGGTAGAACCAGGACCGCCAGTAGTTCTGTCAGTCACTCTGTCAGTCAGTCTCCCCTGCTTCTGTCAGTCACCTGGAGAATAGAAGATCTACTGGCCTCAGGATCTCCTGCCCACCGCACAGTGGAATAGACTAACCTGCTAATCACTGACAACCCCCACCTCCTTCTCCTCCTCCTCCTCCACCTCCTTCATCTGCTCCTCCTCCTCCCGCTCCTCCTCCTTCTCCTTCTCCTCCTTCTCCTCGTCCTCCTCCTCCACCTCCTTCATCTGCTCCTCCTCCTCCCGCTCCTCCTCCTCCTCCTCCTCCTCCCCCTCCTTCATCTGCTCCTCCTCCTCCCGCTCCTCCTCCTGCTCCTCCTTCTCCTCGTCCTCGTCCTCCACCTCCTTCATCTGCTCCTCCTCCTCCTGCTCCTCCTCCTTCTCCTCCTCCTCCTTCTCCTCGTCCTCGTCCTCCACCTCCTTCATCTGCTCGTCCTCCTCCTGCTCCTCCTCCTTCTCCTCCTCCTCCTCCCCCACCTCCTTCATCTGCTCCTCCTCCTCCTGCTCCTCCTCCTTCTCCTCCTCCTCCTTCTCCTCGTCCTCGTCCTCCACCTCCTTCATCTGCTCGTCCTCCTCCTGCTCCTCCTCCTTCTCCTCCTCCTCCTCCCCCACCTCCTTCATCTGCTCCTCCTCCTCCTGCTCCTCCTCCTTCTCCTCCTCCTCCTTCTCCTCGTCCTCCTCCTCCACCTCCTTCATCTGCTCCTCCTCCTCCCGCTCCTTCCCTCCTTCCTCTCCCCCTCTCCTCCTACCTCTAATCCTCCTCTTCCTCCTGCTCCTCCTCCTTCTCCTCGTCCTCCTCCTCCTGCTCCTCCTCCTTCTCCTCCTCCTCCTTCTCTCCCCCTCTCCTCCCTACCTCTAATCCTCCTCTTCCTCCTGCTCCTCCTCCTTCTCCTCGTCCTCCTCCTCCTGCTCCTCCTCCTTCTCCTCCTCCTCCTTCTCTCCCCCTCTCCTCCTACCTCTAATCCTCCTCTTCCTCCTGCTCCTCCTCCTTCTCCTCGTCCTCCTCCTCCTGCTCCTCCTCCTTCTCCTCCTCCTCCTTCTCTCCCCCTCTCCTCCTACCTCTAATCCTCCTCTTCCTCCGCAGCTTAAACCAACCATAAAGCACTTGTTCCCCGTCTGTTCGTTAACTGGGTCGTTGCGAGGTGTCCGTGGGTCAAAGGTCGTCATGCAGCAGCCGTCTGTCAGCAGTGAAGAGCAGTGGCTTCAGTCACTGACTCTCTGGTATTTCCTGCTTCTTCTTCCTTTGATGCTGCTGCTGCTGCTGCTGCTGCTGCTGCTGCTGCAGCTCCTGGAGGCGACAGGATGCAGAGCTAGTTTTCGTTTCTGTCGCTGGTCATTCTGTCTGTGTAGTTTGCAGCGTCTATATGCTCGGTAGTTTTGTAGTTTTAGTCGCAAAAGTAGTTGTTCGTTTTTCCCTCTGCAGGTATGGAAGGTGTTAAGAACTCTGCCTTGTCTCATGGATGGAAAACACAAATTACACTATTGTTATTGTCCGTCTCTTCATTTGGTATTGACAAAGAAAAACATCAGGTCCGCGTCAGGGGTTGATGGGATTTTCAGAGCCAAAAATCATCATTTTAGTGTTCGGTTTTGTCACCAGCACTTTCGAAAATACGCTGCGCAAACTAATTTGTAAAAGTGACAATTATGCCAGGCCTGTATTTTCACTGAAAGCGCTGAAGAGCACAACTTTGGCCGTCTAACCACCGGTTGTCAACCCTAAACACTGTTTTCATGGTCCGAAAAGTTGCTTTTTCCAAATTGACCTCCATGTAAACACGTGCCGACGTCGTTCACTGTGGACTGGCAGCAGGTGTGCAGGTCCGCTGACCTCTGACCTCTGACCTCTGTGGCTTTCTCAGCTGGAGGACCGGTGAGTGGAACGCCTGCTCGGTGAGCTGTGGCGGAGGCTCTCAGGTGCGCCGGGTGGAGTGCGTCTCCCATGATGCCTCTGGGCCCCGTGTGGTGGCAGACGCTGTCTGCGCCACCTACGCTGAGGCCCCGCCCACCCTGCAGACCTGCAACATGCACAGATGTGCAGAGTATCAAGTGACCGGATGGAGCGGTGTAAGTGTTTAGGTTTTTTTTCAATAGCCTTCAGTTCAGTTGGGGGGTGGGGGGGCGACAGAGAGACTTTTTGCACATTAACGTAGATATGTAAACATTGACTGTGTCCGAAATCACCCACTCGTATCCTACTCGCTACATACGCAGCTTTATGTTGCTAGCTAGATAGCCACTCATTAGCTATTAGTCAGCAGGTGGCAATAAATATATTAATAAATATATTAAATGAATTCATTTAGACATGTATATGCGTTTTCGTGACAAGGACATATTATACTAAACATGGGTCAGCTCGAGCACCAATGCATGATGGGATACTTTGCCAGGTTAGTGACCATCGGTTGTACACTACTTTTAGCAATGCATTGTGGGATACATGTAGTGAATACAATTGTTCACTCAGGATTCAGGGGGCGATGTAGGACCCAGCCGTAGACTGTTCTCTCTCTCTCTCTCTCTCTCTCTCTCTCGCATTGCTCAACGCCAGTGTCCTGACCTCTGACCTCTGACCTCTGTCCGCAGTGCTCCGTCACCTGCGGCTCAGGTGAGCAGACCAGGGAGGTCACCTGCGTGGGAGCGCGCGGCCTGAAGCTGGAGGAGACCTTCTGCAGCAGTTTGCCCCGCCCACTCGCTGTCCAAACCTGCCAGATGGCCGCCTGCCCGCCGCAGACCAGCTGGCACGCCGGCGAGTGGCGACTGGTGAGTGCCGCCAGACCGCAGAGGGGGCGGGGCAGCACGGGGAGGCGAGCAGTTTGTGACCAGCGCGCGCGTGTGTTTTCCTCCTCCAGTGCTCGCGTAGCTGCGGCTCGGGCTCGCGGGATCGACAGGTGACTTGCTCGGACCTGGATGGGAACCTGTACCCGGAGGAGCAATGCCCCGCCCACCTTAGGCCGCCCACAGTGGAACGTTGCAACTCGCAGCCCTGCCACAGACCAGCGGGTGAGCGGGAACATCACTCATCCTCCTGGACTCCCCTGACTGCCCAACCGGCGAAGAGAAAACTGCACACAAGACTGTTTAACACCCTCCTTGTGTGTCCTACATTGCCCCCTACTGGTCACTATTCAGTTAAGAGGCGTCCAAGTCGTTAGTGAAAGTCGGTATTTGCTGTACAGTCCACACAATGCATCGCGGAAAGTAGTGTACAACCAAGGGTCAATAACCAATATGGCAATATATCCCATCAGCCATTGTGCTCAAGCTGACCCAAAGGTAGAAATATATGTGTATATACTGTATGTATACACTGCCTGGCCAACCACCGCCTCACCAGAAGTACAGGTCACACACTCTCATATTTTGGTTGGACCGCCGTTAGCGGTATGTATATATGGATATGTATACATATATGTGTGTGTGTGTGTGTGTGTGTGTCTGTAAATTAATTTGTATATATTCATTTTGTATATTTTCAATTTACACATATATATATGTGTGTATATATACACGCGATTATCAATTGATTGGTTTATTACCACCTGCTTATGCGAGGTTTTTATAATGTCACCGTGATGAATGTCTGAAAGACTCATGACCCTCCAAACCAAACAATGACAGCATTAGTCCTGCGGCATTAGCTTAGCATCAGTCATATTAGCATCTGTCAGGTTTTTTTTTTCCACCGCCAGCCATGTGACGACGCGACGTTCCTTTTAACTCTTCCCCTTTGCTTTCCCTGCGCGGCCCAGCCGTCCCCAGCGCCCAGGAGCCAGGCACAGTATCCCAGCCCACCGGGCCTGACCACAGTGGCAGCACAGGTACACACACAAATCACAAAACCTCACAAAACCTCACAAAACCTCACGCCACTTGCTGGGAACACAACTTCATGCTAACCCAGTCAGGAATGACAAAGTCATTGAAAGGAAACCAGCACAAAAGGTTCCCAGTCCACTTGGAACCGACTGACTGGTGTCTGCGCTGTGCCGGGGACCAGTGGCAGGCAGCCGCTAGGTGTGAGCCGGGACCCTGCGCTGGTCGCTCCGCTGCTCCGCTGATGTAACTCTTGTCACTCAGTGCCCATTAGCTCCGCCGCCGCCGCCCTCTTGTCCCCTCCACTAATTATCGGGGCCCGACTGACGTATATTCAGACTCTGTCAGCCCGATTAAAATATCTGCGGGGCAGCGAGGCGTGCAAGCGCTGCCTCTGGTGTCCTTTGGCGTGTTGTGGCATTCAGCAGCAGCAGCGTCGGCGCCGCCGCCGCCGCCGCCGCCGCCGCCGCGCTCAGGAATTCCATGTTTTCAGCTCCGGAGTGTGAGTTCACCGGGTGCCAAATTGTTTGTCTGCCACCCCTCCTCCCCTCAACCTCTCCACTTTGTTCTCTGCTTCATTCGTCCACCAGCAAGAAGTTTGTCATCACTATTAGTTTCTCGGCTTCCTGTTTGACACCCGCGCTGAGAACAGCTTTTTTTTAAAAAAAAAAAAATCTTTATTTTTTATTTATTTATTTTTTTTATAATCTGCGAGCCTCCTGTATGACTCCTCTCCGCCTCAGCCCGCAGACCTGACGCCGGCGCCCAGACCAACACGGCCCGCGACCCCTACCGCTCCGGCCCCACCCTCCACTGCAGCCAGTCCCGTTACGGCTGCTGCCCAGACGGCCGCACTGCTGCCGGTGGGCCGCAGGGCCTGGGCTGCCCCTGGAGCCCCGCCCCTGCGCAGCCCTCCTGCGCTCACACCAGGTACCCACCCAGTACACAGGCTCCATTAAGTGGCGCCGCTGAGCCTGAATGTCTCTCCGAAAGTGACCCCGGTTATTTAAAAAAGTTCAATCTCTCCCTCAATAAATTGAATTGGATTTTGAACTCAGTAATTCTTTTTATAATCCACTTGTCACTTGCTCTCCGGATCATTTCACGGTGTTAGTGGGAACGCTTATTTTAGATTTTCAATCATCTGTCATTTTCTCCATGTTTGCGGCATCACACAGGCTCACTTTTAGGAGCCACTGCAACCAAGTTGCCACCACGGGTTGACCACTAAGTGGCGCCATTAAGCCCGAAGGTTTCCCTGAAAGTGATGCATTCCTGGTTGTTTTGCTCCAGGATTAAGTACATTTAAAAAAAACATTTTCTATATAGTTCTACTCAGTGATTCCTTCCTTTTTTTTTTTTAATCTTTTCAGACAGTTTTGCCAAAATGTAACTTCTCACTTGCTCTTCCGACCATTTCACGCTCTCACTCTTGCTGTCACGCTTGAGACTTTGCACAGGCTTACTGCGAGCTGCCACCGCAGGTTGACCACTAAGTGGCGCCCGCTAAGCTCAAAGGTTTGCCCACACACTGACCCGTCCCTGGTTGTGTTTTTTCTTCTTCCAGCTACGGCTGCTGTCAGGACGGCGTGACCACGTCCCAGGGAGCCAATGGGGAGGGCTGTGCTGAGTTTGTGGCCCCAGCTGTCCCCACCGTAAGCAGACCCCCCCGCCGTGCACCGGCCCCTGCCAGAGCACTGCGTTGTGTTGCGTTGTGTTGTGTTGTGCTGTGTGCGACAGCAGCAGCTGAGGGCGTTTTTTTTTTTGTGTCTGTGCAGGCCGCTCCCTCTCTCCCCGTCGAGAATGCCCGGCAGTGTCGCACCACCACCTACGGCTGCTGTTTTGACCGCACCACACCAGCAGGGGGACCCAACGGGGAAGGCTGCCCAGATCCCCCCAACCACAGTAAGAACGTTACTCTGACTACAGCTCTATCTGCTGATGCCTCATCCTAATGGTCCAGTGTGTAAGATGTGGCTTGATTTATGGTTTTTTTTTTGTTTGCTGGTAAAAGCTTGTTCCAGCAGCGGCCTTGGCCAAGGCCGATGTAGAAGGGGGCCGAATTGCAGATTGGGATTGTTTGGGTCAGGATGACATCCACATCGCGCTTCAGAACAGAAAGCTCCGCTTTCAGCTCCGCTTTCAGCTCCGAAATCGCCACAGTCTGAGTGCCGACCTCAAAAATCATAAGGGGCAGCCTCTGGGGGCCATGGACCACTGCCCTCATCTTCAGAATTTGTTGATAGACCAGGAAAATACAAAAACCAATCAGCAGAAAGCCCGTTATCATTAATCCGAATAGGCAGACGCGACCCGCCACCTCCTCCAGCTGTCCAGCAGCGAACGTTCCGTCGGGGCAGACGGGTTCCCCCGGAACCGGCGTGTCTCGTGGAGACGATCTTGTCAATTGCGTTGCTTGGGAGAGCAGAGCAGTGAGAGGCTGTTAAGGTCACGACAAGACAGGACGAGACGAGAGAAGCGAAGCGGGGAAGATGGAGGAGAGGAGGGGAGGAGAGGAGGGGAGGAGAGGTGCGTCCGCCTTCGTTGAGAGCCGCATGTGGGAAGTGACGCTACTGCGCACGCTCTGTGGGCCCATCAAGGCGGAAGTCGAAAACTTTTCCGGTGCATGTGCTGGCTGAGCAACTTCATTGAAATGAATGGGCCGCCATCTTGCACTCTGGGGGCTTGGGTTGAGCAGCTGCGTCCGCACATAAACCAATGAAGAAGAAAGGGGGGGGGGGGTTGGTGCTCGCAGGCCACCGTAGTTCACTGGCAAACTTGGGAGTCCCCTACAGGGACTTTGGTGAAACCGTTACACTGTTGAGGGCGCCAAGTATTACACGCTGATCCATTACAAGGCCCACTGTAGGACACACAGAAAGTGGAGGTTCCCCTGACTTCCTGCTGACTCTTTGTGTGCTGGTGCTGTGTTCGCAGTCGCGCGCTCCACCTGCTCGCTGCCTCGCGCCGCCGGCTCCTGCAGCGCCTGGACGCCTCGCTACTACTACGACGTCCTCACCTCCCAGTGCGCGCACTTCTGGTACGGCAGCTGCCACGGCAACAGCAACAACTTCCTGAGCCGGGAGGAGTGCCAGCGGACCTGTCCGGTCCCCGCCTCTGGCCCTGCCCCCGGCCCCGCCTCCGTGCCCGCCTCCGGACCCGCCTCCGGACCCGCCTCCGGCCCCGCCCCTGCCCCTCCGTCCACAGGAACCTCAGGGTCGGGCGGATCCCCCTCCGCGGGCTCCACAGGCACCGGGTCCCGCAGCATGGGCCGGATCTTCACCGTGAACGGCGGCTCGGCCACTGGC
>NW_027466158.1:110000-320000 GCF_046127955.1 Nelusetta ayraudi
ATGCAGTAAAGAGATGCTCATTGCAGTACCAGGTGGGAGGAATCGTGGTGAAAACAAGCTTCAACCTTTGTGGTTCCTTGCCAAGGCCTCCAGTGGAAAATAGCTGTTAAAAATAACACAAGGGACTTTCCAGGAGATAAAAATGTGACTCATGTTGATGGAGGACTCACAAAGATTTGGTAGAAATGACGAACTGTCAAGTCTTTCTCCTGTGCAGAAGGTGCCACTATGGCGTTTGTTTGTTTTTTAATCCTCTTGCTAAACGGGAATGAATAGTTAGCTGTCAATCATTCCCATCGTACCTGTCGGTGTCGACGGCCCGCGACGTCACTAACTGTGCGACAGTGCGCTCCAACGACCTAATAATGCCAGAAAAACACCAGCCACAGCTTATTATTGCAGTTTATTTTATTCATAGCCAACGTTTATCTTTGAGCATATTGGCGGTGTAATAAACACATGAGATAGCTACAGATAAAAACGGATGTTTTAATTCTCCTCAGAAGAGGTTTAACATGCAGCTTTGGGGCCCCCCTGGTGGCTTGGGGGCCCCCCTGGTGGCTTGGGGGCCCCCTGCTGTCTTGGGGGCCCTCGGCATTGGCCTAGTTCGCCTATAGCAAGACACGGCTCTGCCTCTGTGTTTCCAACCGCTGATTAGTTTAAATACTGCCTATCTGTTTGACACAGCACTTAAACCTGGTGTGATGGATAAACAATGTTTAAAGAGTTGCAGTAACTCATAATGCAGCTTCAGTTGACACAGAAATGAGTGTTTCCCCAGCTGTGTCAACAGAGAGAGTTTGTGTATGTGTGTGTGTGTGTGTGTATATGTATATGTGTGTGCTGCAGAGCAGCAGGTGCAACGTGAGGAGCGTCGCTGTGGTGAGGAAGAAGGCGGCAGCTTCATCGTTTCTCAGCAGAGAAACAAGGCAGCGCGACCACATCCTGCGCCTCTGCAGCGCTTCGCTCCCAGTTTCACACTCGGTGCGCTCGCAAACTGACACACTCTGACTCACACCCACACGCAGTGTCGACTTCCTGCCTCGTCCTCGCATCTGCTCTCCAACTGAACTGAAGGTGTTTGAACAAGACAACGTAAAGCTCACCTGCAGTCTGTCAGTTCGCAAGTAACGTGGAAAATAATCTATTTATCTATTTATTTATTTTGCAATTCAGTGTCAAGTTCATTCTGTCTGCGCAGGAATTTGTAATCTCGTGTTCAGCGAGAAACCCCCCCCCCCAAAAAAAAAAAAAAAGTTTCAACACAGTATTTCCAAAAATAGTCTGAGATAAGACGACTGGTGTGCAGATATCAGCAATTAATCTCATTCAAGCTGTGACTGAAAACTGAAGCTCTGATGGTTCAAACTGCGTCTTGACAAAGTAAGGGACCAGGATGAAGATACACACATACTTTTATTAAGAAATAAGGAAAACAGCAAGCAAAACACCTTTACAGGCACAAAGTGACGATGCCAGGCTTAAAGAAGTGGTGAATGTGAGGGTTTCCAGATTTGAACAGACTTCGTTTCCCAGCAGCCCCTCTGCTTGTCTCTCTCAGCGGCTCAGCTTCCCCGCTGACCTCTGAAAGCATGAAGACACATGGTGTTTTTCGGAGGAGAGGGGAAGAGGCGGAGGCCGAAGGTCAAAGGTGGCACTGTGCTAGGAACCAACCTGAAGCCTGTACAGCAGAAATGCCACAAAGGCGCCGTAGACGCAGCTCTTGGCGATGAAGACGATGTAGGAGAGTTTAGCCGACTGGCTGATCTTCAAGTATTTCTCTACGGGGGTTTCAAGCAGACGGTTAAAATTTTGAAGCTCCTCACTGAGAACATATCACACTTCAAATCTAAGACACTCTTACCTCTGGTCAGACTGTCCATTACTGGAGCTGAGAGGCAGGAGGAACACAAACACATGGTTATTTCACAGCAAGTCGACAGGTTGGACATCTTCTCATCCCCCCCAGTGGACTCACCTGGGTCACCATTGACCGTAGCTGTTTCATTTATATAATTGGTCCCATCGAAGAACTTGACGATGCATGTGAACTTGGTGTTAGGATTGAACCAGGTGTCGGCGGAGACCCTCAACCTGCTGCTGATCTTGTAGAAGTCCTTCCCCTGAGGGCGCAGTGCGGCGGTGTCTGTCGCCACGCCATCCTTGACCTCCTTGCCGTTCTGCTCCCAGGACACGGAGACGTGGTCCGGGTAGAAGCCAGAGCCCACGCACACCAGAGTCTTCTTTCTGCTGTTGTCTTTGTGGTTTCTGCATTCCTCCTCTGAAGGTTTAAGAAGCTTCACCGTCGGTGGTGTCACTTGGCGATTTTGTTCTGCATAAACAGACATTCAGATCAGTGTGAAAGACGTGCAGTATTTCCAACCTGACTGCGCTACAAGATGTGAGAAGGTTACAGAAACTCTGGAGAACTTTCAGAGTTAACACAATTTCAGGTCACCTCGGCGGTTTGTGTGAAAAATCTCTTAGTCTTAGTCTTACCGAGAACCGTCAGCCTGGTTCCTTCTCCGAAGACAGGAGGATAAGTGGAGCACACCGCTGACTACAGTGTGAAAAACTCTTTCATCTAACGACCGGCTGCATCACACTCGCCGGGTTTGAAAGCACAAAGTGCTGCAGAATAGTCAGCTTGTGTGCAACAGTTCAGAGTTCTTTTAAAGCAACAATGTTTATCTCACTGAACAACATGTTTGATGGGGGTAAAACTGCAACTTAACAACAGAAAACAACACAACGGCCCTAAATACATCAATTTAACCTTCAAGCAGGTGAAGAAGCGTCAACATGTCAAACATTCAATGGATTTTCTCACCCAGCACAGTCAGTCTGGTCCCACTGCCAAAGTAAGCAGGATCATAGCTGTTCACACTGATACCAGGCTGCAGTAAAAGCTGCTTGCAGCGTCTCTTCTACACTTCACACTCACAAAAAGTGCCAGCTGCACAGACTGAACAGTGCTGATTCTAATTCTAGTAATTCTTTAAATATCTAATCTCAGTCTAATTATCTGACTTCAATTTATGGACATTTTCATTCTTACCTCACTATTTGAACCATTTTAACAGTTCTTCACGTTTTGGAGGCTACTTTATGATTCAGTGCATCTTCTTGCAGCTCAAACAGCAGAAACACCTTCATGACGTCAATCATAATTCTTCAGGATTCAGAGGAATTACGCTGACTTTAAAATGACTTCTCACCTAAAACAGTTACTTTTGTGCCTCGGCCGAAGAAAGGCTGCCGTGTCCCAGAGTCACAGTAAACCCCACCAACGCCCAAACTGAGACGCTCACTTAGCATGTTGCATTTAATCCAATTCAACAACCTTAACCTTAACCTTAAAACCGCTGAGAATAATGGCTGCTTCTTCTCAGATGAACTGACCTTTGTTTTCTAGCACGCCGCATTACTTTTGCCTTTCTGTCTTGGCCATCATTTTAAAGTACTGTTGTGGTCGTTCTCCTCTTTTATCCATGTGAGTTCTTACCCAACACGGTCAACTTGGTTCCACCACCGAAGATCGCTTCATAACCAGAGTCACAGTGAACTGTGTCAGCTGCTCAAACTGCCCCCACCATGCCACTGCTGGCATGCTGTTTGTTGCTCTACAGCTCAACTAAATCTGATATTCTGACATAACGCAGTCGTTAGTCTGTCGTCCCTCCTAAAAAACACACTGCAGCGATCAGAGGAGGTTTTGGTGCTTTACTCACCGAGAACAGTCAGTTTGGTTCCTGAGCCAAAATGAGCTTCGTAATTGGCACAGAGTGTGAGCATGGTGACAAAAAGCCCCAAGGGCTGAACCAAAACCTCATGTTTTACACACATCCAAATGTATTTCAACATTATCGTGAACCACACGGCCCACTGCACCTCCTTTAATGCTACTTTTTACTGACCTTAAACCATTCATTTGGTTCCGTGGCCAAAGTGGGCAGGGAGAAGGCTGTTCGCGGTGACTTCGCCTCAGTTCAATAATTTACCAGTTTCATGGAAACACCTTTCTGCTGCCTTGGTGGCAACATCTCCGCCTTAACTGACCGTGACGAGTGGATTGAACTCACCTAAAACTGTCAGTTTGGTGCCCTTTCCAAAGTAGGCTTCGGCAAAGTTGTCACAGTGCAGAAACACTGAGCATCAAACTTAAACCTTGTCTATGCGGATCCATTTAAACAAAAGTCTGCACTATTTTAGTAGGAAAACACATAAATCAACAGAAACATTTACCTAAAACAGTCAGTTTGGTGCCTTTTCCAAAGTAGGCTTCGTTATTGGTTGTCACAGTGCAGAGACACTGAGCATCAAACACTTGTTCTCATTCTGACTGGATTAATATTGGGCAACTGAACAACTCTTTTGACTGTGTTTTAATGGAAAATACAAGACTGAATAGACATATTTACCAAGGACCGTCAGTTTGGTTCCTTTTCCAAAGTAGGCTGGGTTAGCATTGTCACAGTGCAGAAACACTGAGCATCAAACTAAAACCTTTCCTACCAGGTCAACTCAAAAATGTTGATATCTAACTTCTCATCTTCACCGTTGTCCTCAAAAGAAAGTTTGTGAATGGACATATTTACCCAGAACTGTCAGTTTGGTTCCTTGGCCGAAGTAAGCAGGCTCATTGTAGTTCACAGTGTTTTCACTTCAGCTCATTATTGCAGTTTGTTCAGACTGCAAGGAGTTAAAAGTCAGACTCACCCAGAACTGTGAGTTTGTGCCTTTTCCAAAGTAGGCTTAGTTAACGTTGTCACAGTGAAGAAATACTGAGCATCAAACTAAAAACTTTCCCACCAAGTAAATGTTTTTTTAATATATTTATAGCTCATAAATGGACATATTTACCCAGAACTGTCAGTTTGGTTCCTTGGCCGAAGTAAGCAGGATCAGTGTAGGTCACAGTGTTTTCACTTCAGCTCATTATTGCAGCTTGTTCAGACTGAGGGATCCTCCTCACTTTGAACTACGACTAAACTATTTGAATGTTTTCCTGCTAAACCAAAGAGTTAGAAGTCTGACTCACCCAGAACAGTGAGTTTGGTTCCTTTTCCAAAGTAGGCTTCGTTAACGTTGTCACAGTGCAGAAATACTGAGCATCAAACTAAAACCTTTCTCACCTGGTCAATGCAAAACAGTTTTCAGATCTTTATCGCTCATAAATGGACATATTTACCCAGAACTGTCAGCTTGGTTCCATGGCCGAAGTAAGCAGGCTGATTGTTGGTCACAGTGTTTTCACTTCAGCTTATTATTGCAGCTTGTTCAGACTGAGGGATCCTCCTCACTTTGAACAACGACTAAACTATTTGAATGAATGTTTTCCTGCTAAACCAAAGAGTTAGAAGTCAGACTCACCCAGAACAGTGAGTTTGGTTCCTTTTCCAAAGTAGACTTCAGCTCCAGTGTCACACTGAATGTCTCCTCTACCTAAAAGTCTGAAGACTTTTTATAATCTGCATATTGAGATGGTATAATAATCCAGAGGATGGAGGAAGGAAGAGTTCAACCATGTCCCAAATTCCTGTTTGCTTTCAGTCAAAATGAGCAGGAAGAACCTCCAAACACTCCTCACAAGAGTTTGAAGAGTAATTCTGCATGTTTTCCAGCATATGCTGTGAATATAAATGCACTTCTCTAAGGTCAGAGTGTCCTGATGCCTCACACACCTTCACCTGGGTGATGTTTCCTGCTAAACTGGAGTGGCAGGCAGCGTGCAGCATCCTCCACACTGAGTTCTGATGCTGGGAGGTTTTTGTACGGCGGCTCTATGGGATTGTATCACCGTGGCTCCCTGTCCCCACGGTGAAAATGCACCACACAAAAACCTGCCGTGTGTTTGGCTGCCTGCTCAGCCCTCCCTCCACATCTCAGCCTCCATCTCTGTGGGAGCAGCTGCAGCAGTCGGCCGCCTGCTGCTATTTCTGTGCGACGGCGGCTGAGAAAAGAAGCCAGAGTGCAGGGAGGGGAAAGGAAGTTCAACTGGCCTGTTTGAGTTTGCTTTGGCTTGTTTGGGGAAGTGACATCACAGCTGGTCACACCTCTCTCTGTCTCTCTCTCTCCACCCAGTTGTCTGCCAAGAGAGACAAACATCTGATCAGTAGGAGATACAACTTCTTATCAGATGGTTTAGCTGATGACAAGTCACAATGCCTGCATTCATTCATTCATTCATTCATTCATCTTCTAAACCCACTTATTCCTATTCAGGCTCACGGGGGTCTGCTGGAGCCTCTCCCAGCTGTCTGAGGGCGAGGGCAGGGTGACACCCTGGACAAGTCTCCACAGACTCCACAGTGGCCACAGAGAGACACACAACCATTCACACTCACATGCACACCTAAGGACAATTTAGAGTCTTCAATTGACCTCACATGCATGTTTTTGGAGTGTGGGAGGAAGCCGGAGAACCCGGAGAGAACCCACGCAGACACAGGGAGAACATGCAGACTCCACACAGAAAGGTCTCAGGCCCCCTGGCCCCAGAATCGAACCCACGACCTTCTTGCTGTGGCTCAACTTATTCCCCTGCACCGTGCAAATGCCCTCTGTTGGAGGTGAACATATTTATTTTTTCCCCCATTTATTTCTGATTTATTGGTACTTTGGCTTAATGTGTTAATTATGGACTCAACAGTAATTGTTTTATTTATTTTGTACTTTCTTAGCATCGGTTGCGCTAAGGGCCACGCCCCCCACATCACCTCAGGGCAGGTGACTGCAGCACCTGCAGTACTATATCAGGGTGGTTAACGGGGCCGGCAGGTCTCTTGAGTCGAACGCAGCAGAACAGTTTCAGACCGCTGTCAAGCATCTTTATTGGATTTCTGACTTCTGACTATTTTTGGATTACTTTGACGATCAGTGTGATGGAAGCAACCTGTGCCGCGTTGTCCACTTGTCGCGGTAAGACTGTTTTCGTTTTTTTGAGTGGGGGGGGGGGGAAATAAACAAACGGAGCAATGGATCGCCGCATCCTCCAGAGTTTTTGTTTTGCACGACCACGCTTGGGCGCGTCGAACTGAAAACTCAAAAGATTCACCAAGAGCAAAGCGCACCAATAGCACACAATATGCTACGACGCATGACGTTAAATATCTGATTCCGACGAGACCGAGTAGAAAACCCACTCGTGCCAACACGTGGCGTCCAGCCAGCAGACGGAGGTGCGCATTAGTTACCGGAAAGGGGCGGTGCTAAGCCCTTACTGGGTTTTTGTTTTAGAGAGCTCCATAAAGTTTGTGGTCAGTTGTGTAAAGTTGCTCTTTCGAGTCTGCGTGATTGTTGTCAATACATTTTTATTTATTTATTTATTATAATAATAATAATAATAATAATAATAATAATAATAATAATAATAATAATTAAAAAAAGAAAAAAAAAGAGACAGTTTATCAGCCTGTTTTTCCTTTCACACTTTCAGCGTTGGAGCAGCTGACGCGTGAAGGAGATGTAGGTTCACTTTTGGCAAAGTGAAGACGTTCAACCACGTCACTGTGTACTGGCAGCGCAGAAATACACAGCTGAGTGTGACGGATCAGCACTGGGAATGATCAGCGCTCCTGTTTGCGTGTTCTCCCTGGTGATCTCAAAGCGATCCTTAAACTGCTCCTCGTAGCGTGGGTCACTGTCAGTGTACTTGTGTCCGATCAAGCTGATAGGGCCCGTGTCCTTCTGCTGGTACCACAGCATTACAGTCAAGCTGCTGTCATCGTGTTTGCACCTGATTTCTACTCTTGTTGACTCGTTGACTATTCTTGGGAAGGACGGCTCGAATTTCACAGTCAGCGCCTCATCTGTCAGGAAAAAAACAAATAAATTGCATCAAACTCCCACTGAATCAAATTTTTTTCTTTTTTTTTTTAAAAGTACAATTCACTTGATTTAGAAATTCGGCAAAGGTTGTTTTTGATTATTTGGACATTACATGGTAGGAAGATGAGGAGGAGTCCAGTCAGAGACAGAGACATGTTGGAGCTGCTGTGCCTGATAGTGATTCACTTCACCTGCTCTGGTTCACATGCCATTCACAGGAAGAGATGAGGGTTTTTAGTGAGGGAGGATCATGACACCACACCACTGTGTACTGGCAGCACAGAAGTAAACAGCTGTGTGTCGCAGCTTTGCACTGTTGACGATCAGCGTTCCTCGTGTCGTAGCTTCACTCTTCAGAGTGAATTGGTCTTTGAACTGCTTCTCATAGGTCGGGGAATTCTGACCATATGTGTACCCAATGAGGTCCAGAGACCGGCCGTCCACTTTCTGCTGGTACCAGAGCATCACCGGAAGGTTTGTGTCATCATGACTGCAGGATAGGCGGACTGTGGTGTTCTCTCCTACTATCTGTGGAGGAGAGTCCTTGAAGGTCACTGTGCTCACCCCACCTGAGAAGGGACAACAATGGATTGTTGATGCAAAGAAAACAACAACAACAACAACAACAACAACAACAACAAAAATAGAGTGTTTTTGCTGCTGCTGTTAAGGGATTATATTTGAGCTCATACCATAAAGAGAGACGAGAAGTAAAGCAACAATGGGAGCTGATGAAACCATTGTCAGGGTTTGACAGAGAGAAGCTCTCACAGATTAAGGCTGAATGTGTCTGCGTGGGCTTGTTCCCCTCCTGCTGTCTGATAAAAGCTGTCTGTTCTCTGCCTCCCCCTGTTGGTGGAACGTCAGTCGTCCAGACGGTCGTGCGAGTTCTGGAATTTCTAATTATTATCTTGTAATATTCAGAGACAAAAATGAAGAAAATTATTTCGAGTAAAAATGCTTCCAATGTTTACATAAATTATTAGACATAAAGAACAAATGTAGTAGTGGATTTGTTTTTGTTTTTTGAGTTTGATTTCATGAGTCATGTGTCAAAAACACGGTTTTGACGAAAAAAAAATATCAGACAAAAGAAGTTGTCCACAAACCGCTACAGATGTTCTAATTGTAATCAGTAAAAAAGATTGTGAAATCCATGATGTTGCTCTGCGTGTTGAGTTTGAAGATGATATGTGTGTCACATGGTTTCAGTGGTTTCCTGATTATTATGGAGGTTTCATGTCTGACAGAGTGACTGTCTTCACTACTGTGGTAACTGGCAGCTCCAAAATATTCTCCACTGTCTTCAGGCTGTCTTGGGTTCAGGATGCTCAGATTAACTGACTTCTCTCCATCTCCAGTCAGTTTAAAGCGACCCTTAAAGTCAGTTTCCATTGTGGGAGATTTATAAAGCATATAACCAATGAGCTTGAGGGCAGAGTCTCCAGGTGAGCGCTGGTACCACAGAATGGTGTCGTAGTCTGGGATTTTATGTTCGAGCCTCAGCTGGACTTCTTGGTTTGATTTCACTATCAGGTCAGTGGGATCCTGGAGAACCTGTTGGTCTTTACTGAGGTGAACTCCTGGGAGGAATCAGAAGGCCAATAAAATATTAGTGAGTGCATTCAGTTGATCATTGTTCCACTACTGTGGCTGAATCTTTCTGAATGTGTTACCTTGGAACCAGGAGACAGTGATGAAGCAAACGATGAGACCAGGTGGTTTCATGTTGAGTGGAATGAAGCTGCTGCAGTTTGAGCTGGTTTATAATGAGGGGAGGAGACAGGAAGTGATGTTGACAACGTAGACCAATAAATGACTGGATAAAGAAGTCAAGTTGTGGGTCTTCTTGATGCGATGTTGCTTTGAGTGTTGAACGTGAACGTGACAATGTGTCACATGGTTTCAGTGGTTTCCTGTCTCTGGCTGCTGGATTATTATGGAGGTTTCATGTCTGACAGAGTGACTGTCTTCACTACTGTGGTAACTGGCAGCTCCAAAATATTCTCCACTGTCTTCAGGCTGTCTTGGGTTCAGGATGCTCAGATTAACTGACTTGCTTCCATCTCCAGTCAGTTTAAAGCGACCCTTAAAGTCAGTTTCCATTGTGGGAGATTTATACAACATATAACCAATGAGCTTGAGGGCAGAGTCTCCAGGTGAGCGCTGGTACCACAGAATGGTGTCGTAGCTCGGGATTTTATGTTCTAGTCTCAGCTGGACGTCTTGGTTTGATTTCACTATCAGGTCAGTGGGATCCTGGAGAACCTGTTGGTCTTTACTGAGGTGAACTCCTGGAAGAAATTACAATGCCAATAAAAACATCAGCCAGAGCGTTCAGTGGATGTCATTGTTGAATCTTTCTGACTGTGTTACCTTGGAACCAGGAGACCGTGATGAAGCAAACGATGAGACCAGGTGGTGTCATGTTGAGTGGAATGAAGCAGCGGCAGTTTGAGCTGGTTTACAATGAGGGGAGGAGACAGGAAGTGATGTTGACGACGTAGACCAATAAATGACTGGATAAAGAAGTCAAGTTGTGGGTCTTGTTGATGGTGAAGTTGCTTTGAGTGTTGAATGTGAACGTGACAGTGTGTCACATGGTTTCAGTGGTTTCCTGTCTCTGGCTGCTGGATTATTATGGAGGTTTCATGTCTGACAGAGTGACTGTCTTCACTACTGTGGTAACTGGCAGCTCCAAAATATTCCCCACTGTCTTCAGGCTGTCTTGGGTTCAGGATGCTCAGATTAACTGACTTCTCTCCATCTCCAGTCAGTTTAAAGCGACCCTTAAAGTCAGTTTCCATTGTGGGAGATTTATACAACATATAACCAATGAGCTTGAGGGCAGAGTCTCCAGGTGAGCGCTGGTACCACAGAATGACATTGTAGCTCGGGATTTTATGTTCGAGCCTCAGCTGGACTTCTTGGTTTGATTTCACTATCAGGTCAGTGGGAGTCTGGAGAACCTGTTGGTCTTTGCTGAGGTGAACTCCTGGGAGGAATCAGAAGGCCAATAAAATATTAGTGAGTGCATTCAGTTGATCATTGTTCCACTACTGTGGCTGAATCTTTCTGACTGTGTTACCTTGGAACCAGGAGACAGTGATGAAGCAAACGATGAGACCAGGTGGTGTCATGTTGAGTGGAATGAAGCAGCGGCAGTTTGAGCTGGTTTATAATGAGGGGAGGAGACAGGAAGTGATGTTGACAAAGCCGAGTAATATGTAAAGGTTCAGTTTGTAAAATTTTGATTGATTTATCATTTTTATATTGGTTAAAGCTTAATATACTGCCCATAAATACAATAATAAAAGTGTATACTTGCAGTACAATAAAAGTAAATTGGTTTTCCTGCTCTTAGAACAGTTGTCATATACATAGGAATATTAATAGAGCAAGGGTGTTGCTCCTAGTTAGCTGCCATCTTACACTTGCATTTCTTAAGGAAGCCCGTCTGACAGTGACCTGAATATGAAATGCTTTGTCAGGCAGGCTTTCTTAACAATGTACACGCGGGGCCTTTAACTGAATAATAAAGTCAAGTCATGCATCTTGTTGATCATGATGTTGCTTTGAGTGTTGAATGTGAACGTGACAGTGTGTCACATGGTTTCAGTGGTTTCCTGATTATTATGGAGGTTTTATGTCTGACAGAGTGACTGTCTTCACTACTGTGGTAACTGGCAGCTCCAAAATATTCCCCACTGTCTTCAGGCTGTCTTGGGTTCAGGATGCTCAGATTAACTGACTTGCTTCCATCTCCAGTCAGTTTAAAGCGACCCTTAAAGTCAGTTTCCATTGTGGGAGATTTATAACGCATATAACCAATGAGCTTGAGGGCAGAGTCTCCAGGTGAGCGCTGGTACCACAGAATGGTGTTCTAGCTCTGGATTTTATGTTCTAGTCTCAGCTGGACTTCTTGGTTTGATTTCACTATCAGGTCAGTGGGAGTCTGGAGAACCTGTTGGTCTTTACTGAGGTGAACTCCTGGAAGAAATTACAATGCCAATAAAAACATCATCCAGAGCGTTCAGTGGATGTCATTGTTGAATCTTTCTGACTGTGTTACCTTGGAACCAGGAGACCGTGATGAAGCAAACGATGAGACCAGGTGGTGTCATGTTGAGTGGAATGAAGCAGCGGCAGTTTGAGCTGGTTTATAATGAGGGGAGGAGACAGGAAGTGATGTTGACAACGTAGACCAATAAATGACTGAATAATGAAGTCAAGTTGTGGGTCTTGTTGATCGTGAAGTTGCTTTGATGAATGTGAACGTGACAGTGTGTCACATGGTTTCAGTGGTTTCCTGTCTCTGGCTGCTGGATTATTATGGAGGTTTCATGTCTGACAGAGTGACTGTCTTCACTACTGTGGAGACTGGCAGCTCCAAAATATTCCCCACTGTCTTCAGGCTGTCTTGGGTTCAGGATGCTCAGATTAACTGACTTGCTTCCATCTCCAGTCAATTCAAAGCCACCCTTAAAGTCAGTTTCCATTGTGGGAGATTTATAACGCATATAACCAATGAGCTTGAGGGCAGAGTCTCCAGGTGAGCGCTGGTACCACAGAATGGTGTTGTAGTCTGGGATTTTATGTTCTAGTCTCAGCTGGACTTCTTGGTTTGATTTCACTATCAGGTCAGTGGGATCCTGGAGAACCTGTTGGTCTTTGCTGAGGTGAACTCCTGGGAGGAATCAGAAGGCCAATAAAATATTAGTGAGTGCATTCAGTTGATCATTGTTCCACTTCAGTGGCTGAATCTTTCTGACTGTGTTACCTTGGAACCAGGAGACAGTGATGAAGCAAACGATGAGACCAGGTGGTGTCATGTTGAGTGGAATGAAGCAGCGGCAGTTTGAGCTGGTTTATAATGAGGGGAGGAGACAGGAAGTGATGTCAGCAAAACTGAGTAATATTTAACTGAATAATGAAGTCAAGTTGTGGGTCTTGTTGATTGTGAAGTTGCTTTGTTGAATGTGAACGTGACAGTGTGTCACATGGTTTCAGTGGTTTCCTGATTATTATGGAGGTTTTATGTCTGACAGAGTGACTGTCTTCACTACTGTGGAGACTGGCAGCTCCAAAATATTCTCCACTGTCTTCAGGCTGTCTTGGGTTCAGGATGCTCAGATTAACTGACTTCTCTCCATCTCCAGTCAGTTTAAAGCGACCCTTAAAGTCAGTTTCCATTGTGGGAGATTTATAAAGCATATAACCAATGAGCTTGAGGGCAGAGTCTCCAGGTGAGCGCTGGTACCACAGAATGGTGTCGTAGCTCTGGATTTTATGTTCTAGTCTCAGCTGGACTTCTTGGGTTGATTTCACTATCAGGTCAGTGGGATCCTGGAGAACCTGTTGGTCTTTGCTGAGGTGAACACCTGGAAGAAATTACAATGCCAATAAAAACATCAGCGAGAGCGTTCAGTGGATGTCATTGTTGAATCTTTCTGAATATGTTACCTTGGAACCAGGAGACAGTGATGAAGCAAACGATGAGACCAGGTGGTGTCATGTTGAGTGGAATGAAGCAGCGGCAGTTTGAGCTGGTTTATAATGAGGGGAGGAGACAGGAAGTGATGTTGACAACGTAGACCAATAAATGACTGGATAAAGAAGTCAAGTTGTGGGTCTTGTTGATGTGATGTTGCTTTGAGTGTTGAATGTGAACGTGACAGTGTGTCACATGGTTTCAGTGGTTTCCTGTCTCTGGCTGCTGGATTATTATGGAGGTTTTATGTCTGACAGAGTGACTGTCTTCACTACTGTGGTAACTGGCAGCTCCAAAATATTCTCCACTGTCTTCAGGCTGTCTTGGGTTCAGGATGCTCAGATTAACTGACTTGCTTCCATCTCCAGTCAGTTTAAAGCGACCCTTAAAGTCAGTTTCCATTGTGGGAGATTTATAACGCATATAACCAATGAGCTTGAGGGCAGAGTCTCCAGGTGAGCGCTGGTACCACAGAATGACATTGTAGTTCGGGATTTTATGTTCTAGTCTCAGCTGGACTTCTTGGGTTGATTTCACTATCAGGTCAGTGGGATCCTGGAGAACCTGTTGGTCTTTACTGAGGTGAACTCCTGTGAAGAAATTACAATGCCAATAAAAACATCAGCAAGAGCGTTCAGTGGATGTCATTGTTGAATCTTTCTGACTGTGTTACCTTGGAACCAGGAGACCGTGATGAAGCAAACGATGAGACCAGGTGGTGTCATGTTGAGTGGAATGAAGCAGCGGCAGTTTGAGCTGGTTTATAATGAGGGGAGGAGACAGGAAGTGATGTCAGCAAAACTGAGTAATATGTAAAGGTTCAGTTTGTAAAATTTTGATTGATTTATCATTTTTATATTGGTTAAAGCTTAATATACTGCCAATAAATACAATAATAAAAGTGTATACTTGCAGTACAATAAAAGTAAATTGGTTTTCCTGCTCTTAGAACAGTTGTCATATACATAGGAATATTAATAGAGCAAGGGTGTTGCTCCTAGTTAGCTGCCATCTTACACTTGCATTTCTTAAGGAAGCCCGTCTGACAGTGACCTGAATATGAAATGCTTTGTCAGGCAGGCTTTCTTAACAATGTACACGCGGGGCCTTTAACTGAATAATAAAGTCAAGTCATGCATCTTGTTGATCATGATGTTGCTTTGAGTGTTGAACGTGAACGTGACAGTGTGTCACATGGTTTCAGTGGTTTCCTGTCTCTGGCTGCTGGATTATTATGGAGGTTTCATGTCTGACAGAGTGACTGTCTTCACTACTGTGGAGACTGGCAGCTCCAAAATATTCCCCACTGTCTTCAGGCTGTCTTGGGTTCAGGATGCTCAGATTAACTGACTTTCTTCCATCTCCAGTCATTTCAAAGCCACTTTTAAAATCAGGTTCCATCCTTGGAGTGTTAGTGATTAATTTATAACCAATGAGCTTGAGGGCAGAGTCTCCAGGTGAGCGATGGTACCAAAGAATGGTGTCGTAGTTCGGGATTTTATGTTCGAGTCTCAGCTGGACTTCTTGGTTTGATTTCACTATCAGGTCAGTGGGATCCTGGAGAACCTGTTGGTCTTTACTGAGGTGAACTCCTGGGAAGAATCAGAAGGCCAATAAAATATTAGTGAGTGCATTCAGTTGATCATTGTTCCACTACTGTGGCTGAATCTTTCTGACTGTGTTACCTTGGAACCAGGAGACAGTGATGAAGCAAACGATGAGACCAGGTGGTGTCATGTTGAGTGGAATGAAGCAGCGGCAGTTTGAGCTGGTTTATAATGAGGGGAGGAGACAGGAAGTGATGTCAGCAAAACTGAGTAATATTTAACTGAATAATGAAGTCAAGTTGTGGTTCTTGTTGATTGTGAAGTTGCTTTGTTGAATGTGAACGTGACAGTGTGTCACATGGTTTCAGTGGTTTCCTGTCTCTGGCTGCTGGATTATTATGGAGGTTTCATGTCTGACAGAGTGACTGTCTTCACTACTGTGGTAACTGGCAGCTCCAAAATATTCCCCACTGTCTTCAGGCTGTCTTGGGTTCAGGATGCTCAGATTAACTGACTTGCTTCCATCTCCAGTCAGTTCAAAGCGACCCTTAAAGTCAGTTTCCATTGTGACAGTTTGCAAATATTTATAACCAATGAGCTTGAGGGCAGAGTCTCCAGGTGAGCGCTGGTACCACAGAATGACATTGTAGTTCGGGATTTTATGTTCTAGCCTCAGCTGGACTTCTTGGTTTGATTTCACTATCAGGTCAGTGGGATCCTGGAGAACCTGTTGGTCTTTGCTGAGGTGAACTCCTGTGAAGAAATTACAATGCCAATAAAAACATCGGCCAGAGCGTTCAGTGGATGTCATTGTTGAATCTTTCTGACTGTGTTACCTTGGAACCAGGAGACACTGATGAAGCAAACGATGAGACCAGGTGGTTTCATGTTGAGTGGAATGAAGCAGCGGCAGTTTGAGCTGGTTTATAATGAGGGGAGGAGACAGGAAGTGATGTTGACAACGTAGACCAATAAATGACTGGATAAAGAAGTCAAGTTGTGGGTCTACTTGATGCGATGTTGCTTTGAGTGTTGAACGTGAACGTGACAGTGTGTCACATGGTTTCAGTGGTTTCCTGATTATTATGGAGGTTTCATGTCTGACAGAGTGACTGTCTTCACTACTGTGGAGACTGGCAGCTCCAAAATATTCCCCACTGTCTTCAGGGTGTCTTGGGTTCAGGATGCTCAGATTAACTGACTTGCTTCCATCTCCAGTCAGTTTAAAGCGACCCTTAAAGTCAGTTTCCATTGTGGGAGATTTATACAACATATAACCAATGAGCTTGAGGGCAGAGTCTCCAGGTGAGCGCTGGTACCACAGAATGACATTGTAGCTCGGGATTTTATGTTCTAGTCTCAGCTGGACTTCTTGGGTTGATTTCACTATCAGGTCAGTGGGATCCTGGAGAACCTGTTGGTCTTTACTGAGGTGAACTCCTGTGAAGAAATTACAATGCCAATAAAAACATCAGCCAGAGCGTTCAGTGGATGTCATTGTTGAATCTTTCTGAATGTGTTACCTTGGAACCAGGAGACCGTGATGAAGCAAACGATGAGACCAGGTGGTGTCATGTTGAGTGGAATGAAGCAGCGGCAGTTTGAGCTGGTTTATAATGAGGGGAGGAGACAGGAAGTGATGTTGACAAAGCCGAGTAATATGTAAAGGTTCAGTTTGTAAAATTTTGATTGATTCATCATTTTTATATTGGTTAAAGCTTAATATACTGCCAATAAATACAATAATAAAAGTGTATACTTGCAGTACAATAAAAGTAAATTGGTTTTCCTGCTCTTAGAACAGTTGTCATATACATAGGAATATTAATAGAGCAAGGGTGTTGCTCCTAGTTAGCTGCCATCTTACACTTGCATTTCTTAAGGAAGCCCGTCTGACAGTGACCTGAATATGAAATGCTTTGTCAGGCAGGCTTTCTTAACAATGTACACGCGGGGCCTTTAACTGAATAATAAAGTCAAGTCATGCATCTTGTTGATCATGATGTTGCTTTGAGTGTTGAACGTGAACGTGACAGTGTGTCACATGGTTTCAGTGGTTTCCTGTCTCTGGCTGCTGGATTATTATGGAGGTTTCATGTCTGACAGAGTGACTGTCTTCACTACTGTGGAGACTGGCAGCTCCAAAATATTCCCCACTGTCTTCAGGCTGTCTTGGGTTCAGGATGCTCAGATTAACTGACTTTCTTCCATCTCCAGTCAATTCAAAGCCACTTTTAAAATCAGGTTCCATCCTTGGAGTGTTAGTGATTAATTTATAACCAATGAGCTTGAGGGCAGAGCCTCCAGGTGAGCGATGGTACCACAGAATGGTGTTGTAGTCTGGGATTTTATGTTCTAGTCTCAGCTGGACTTCTTGGTTTGATTTCACTATCAGGTCAGTGGGATCCTGGAGAACCTGTTGGTCTTTGCTGAGGTGAACTCCTGGGAGGAATCAGAAGGCCAATAAAATATTAGTGAGTGCATTCAGTTGATCATTGTTCCACTACTGTGGCTGAATCTTTCTGACTGTGTTACCTTGGAACCAGGAGACAGTGATGAAGCAAACGATGAGACCAGGTGGTGTCATGTTGAGTGGAATGAAGCAGCGGCAGTTTGAGCTGGTTTATAATGAGGGGAGGAGACAGGAAGTGATGTCAGCAAAACTGAGTAATATTTAACTGAATAATGAAGTCAAGTTGTGGTTCTTGTTGATGGTGAAGTTGCTTTATTGAATGTGAACGTGACAGTGTGTCACATGGTTTCAGTGGTTTCCTGATTATTATGGAGGTTTCATGTCTGACAGAGTGACTGTCTTCACTACTGTGGAGACTGGCAGCTCCAAAATATTCCCCACTGTCTTCAGGCTGTCTTGGGTTCAGGATGCTCAGATTAACTGACTTGCTTCCATCTCCAGTCAGTTTAAAGCGACCCTTAAAGTCAGTTTCCATTGTGACAGTTTGAAAATATTTATAACCAATGAGCTTGAGGGCAGAGTCTCCAGGTGAGCGCTGGTACCACAGAATGGTGTTGTAGTCTGGGATTTTGTGTTCTAGTCTCAGCTGGACGTCTTGGTTTGATTTCACTATCAGGTCAGTGGGATCCTGGAGAACCTGTTGGTCTTTGCTGAGGTGAACTCCTGTGAAGAAATTACAATGCCAATAAAAACATCAGCGAGAGCGTTCAGTGGATGTCATTGTTGAATCTTTCTGACTGTGTTACCTTGGAACCAGGAGACCGTGATGAAGCAAACGATGAGACCAGGTGGTGTCATGTTGAGTGGAATGAAGCAGCTGCAGTTTGAGCTGGTTTATAATGAGGGGAGGAGACAGGAAGTGATGTTGACAACGTAGACCAATAAATGACTGAATAAAGAAGTCAAGTTGTGGGTCTTCTTGATGCGATGTTGCTTTGAGTGTTGAACGTGAACGTGACAATGTGTCACATGGTTTCAGTGGTTTCCTGATTATTATGGAGGTTTCATGTCTGACAGAGTGACTGTCTTCACTACTGTGGTAACTGGCAGCTCCAAAATATTCTCCACTGTCTTCAGGCTGTCTTGGGTTCAGGATGCTCAGATTAACTGACTTGCTTCCATCTCCAGTCAGTTTAAAGCGACCCTTAAAGTCAGTTTCCATTGTGGGAGATTTATACGACATATAACCAATGAGCTTGAGGGCAGAGTCTCCAGGTGAGCGCTGGTACCACAGAATGGTGTTGTAGTCTGGGATTTTATGTTCTAGTCTCAGCTGGACTTCTTGGGTTGATTTCACTATCAGGTCAGTGGGATCCTGGAGAACCTGTTGGTCTTTGCTGAGGTGAACTCCTGGAAGAAATTACAATGCCAATAAAAACATCAGCCAGAGCGTTCAGTGGATGTAATTGTTGAATCTTTCTGACTGTGTTACCTTGGAACTAGGAGACACTGATGAAGCAAACGATGAGACCAGGTGGTTTCATGTTGAGTGGAATGAAGCAGCGGCAGTTTGAGCTGGTTTATAATGAGGGGAGGAGACAGGAAGTGATGTTGACAACGTAGACCAATAAATGACTGGATAAAGAAGTCAAGTTGTGGGTCTACTTGATGCGATGTTGCTTTGAGTGTTGAACGTGAACGTGACAGTGTGTCACATGGTTTCAGTGGTTTCCTGATTATTATGGAGGTTTCATGTCTGACAGAGTGACTGTCTTCACTACTGTGGAGACTGGCAGCTCCAAAATATTCCCCACTGTCTTCAGGGTGTCTTGGGTTCAGGATGCTCAGATTAACTGACTTGCTTCCATCTCCAGTCAGTTTAAAGCGACCCTTAAAGTCAGTTTCCATTGTGGGAGATTTATAAAACACATAACCAATGAGCTTGAGGGCAGAGTCTCCAGGTGAGCGCTGGTACCACAGAATGACATTGTAGCTCGGGATTTTATGTTCTAGTCTCAGCTGGACTTCTTGGGTTGATTTCACTATCAGGTCAGTGGGATCCTGGAGAACCTGTTGGTCTTTACTGAGGTGAACTCCTGTGAAGAAATTACAATGCCAATAAAAACATCAGCCAGAGCGTTCAGTGGATGTCATTGTTGAATCTTTCTGAATGTGTTACCTTGGAACCAGGAGACCGTGATGAAGCAAACGATGAGACCAGGTGGTGTCATGTTGAGTGGAATGAAGCAGCGGCAGTTTGAGCTGGTTTATAATGAGGGGAGGAGACAGGAAGTGATGTTGACAAAGCCGAGTAATATGTAAAGGTTCAGTTTGTAAAATTTTGATTGATTTATCATTTTTATATTGGTTAAAGCTTAATATACTGCCAATAAATACAATAATAAAAGTGTATACTTGCAGTACAATAAAAGTAAATTGGTTTTCCTGCTCTTAGAACAGTTGTCATATACATAGGAATATTAATAGAGCAAGGGTGTTGCTCCTAGTTAGCTGCCATCTTACACTTGCATTTCTTAAGGAAGCCCGTCTGACAGTGACCTGAATATGAAATGCTTTGTCAGGCAGGCTTTCTTAACAATGTACACGCGGGGCCTTTAACTGAATAATAAAGTCAAGTCATGCATCTTGTTCATCATGATGTTGCTTTGAGTGTTGAACGTGAACGTGACAGTGTGTCACATGGTTTCAGTGGTTTCCTGTCTCTGGCTGCTGGATTATTATGGAGGTTTCATGTCTGACAGAGTGACTGTCTTCACTACTGTGGAGACTGGCAGCTCCAAAATATTCCCCACTGTCTTCAGGCTGTCTTGGGTTCAGGATGCTCAGATTAACTGACTTTCTTCCATCTCCAGTCAATTCAAAGCCACTTTTAAAATCAGGTTCCATCCTTGGAGTGTTAGTGATTAATTTATAACCAATGAGCTTGAGGGCAGAGCCTCCAGGTGAGCGATGGTACCACAGAATGGTGTTGTAGTCTGGGATTTTATGTTCTAGTCTCAGCTGGACTTCTTGGTTTGATTTCACTATCAGGTCAGTGGGATCCTGGAGAACCTGTTGGTCTTTGCTGAGGTGAACTCCTGGGAGGAATCAGAAGGCCAATAAAATATTAGTGAGTGCATTCAGTTGATCATTGTTCCACTTCTGTGGCTGAATCTTTCTGACTGTGTTACCTTGGAACCAGGAGACCGTGATGAAGCAAACGATGAGACCAGGTGGTGTCATGTTGAGTGGAATGAAGCAGCGGCAGTTTGAGCTGGTTTATAATGAGGGGAGGAGACAGGAAGTGATGTCAGCAAAACTGAGTAATATTTAACTGAATAATGAAGTCAAGTTGTGGTTCTTGTTGATGGTGAAGTTGCTTTATTGAATGTGAACGTGACAGTGTGTCACATGGTTTCAGTGGTTTCCTGATTATTATGGAGGTTTCATGTCTGACAGAGTGACTGTCTTCACTACTGTGGAGACTGGCAGCTCCAAAATATTCCCCACTGTCTTCAGGCTGTCTTGGGTTCAGGATGCTCAGATTAACTGACTTGCTTCCATCTCCAGTCAGTTTAAAGCGACCCTTAAAGTCAGTTTCCATTGTGACAGTTTGAAAATATTTATAACCAATGAGCTTGAGGGCAGAGTCTCCAGGTGAGCGCTGGTACCACAGAATGGTGTTGTAGTCTGGGATTTTGTGTTCTAGTCTCAGCTGGACTTCTTGGTTTGATTTCACTATCAGGTCAGTGGGATCCTGGAGAACCTGTTGGTCTTTACTGAGGTGAACTCCTGGAAGAAATTACAATGCCAATAAAAACATCATCCAGAGCGTTCAGTGGATGTCATTGTTGAATATTTCTGACTGTGTTACCTTGGAACCAGGAGACAGTGATGAAGCAAACGATGAGACCAGGTGGTGTCATGTTGAGTGGAATGAAGCAGCGGCAGTTTGAGCTGGTTTATAATGAGGGGAGGAGACAGGAAGTGATGTTGACAACGTAGACCAATAAATGACTGGATAAAGAAGTCAAGTTGTGGGTCTTGTTGATTGTGAAGTTGCTTTGATGAATGTGAACGTGGCAATGTGTCACATGGTTTCAGTGGTTTCCTGTCTCTGGCTGCTGGATTATTATGGAGGTTTTATGTCTGACAGAGTGACTGTCTTCACTACTGTGGAGACTGGCAGCTCCAAAATATTCCCCACTGTCTTCAGGCTGTCTTGGGTTCAGGATGCTCAGATTAACTGACTTGCTTCCATCTCCAGTCAGTTTAAAGCGACCCTTAAAGTCAGTTTCCATTGTGGGAGATTTATACGACATATAACCAATGAGCTTGAGGGCAGAGTCTCCAGGTGAGCGCTGGTACCACAGAATGACATTGTAGCTCTGGATTTTATGTTCGAGCCTCAGCTGGACTTCTTGGTTTGATTTCACTATCAGGTCAGTGGGATCCTGGAGAACCTGTTGGTCTTTACTGAGGTGAACTCCTGGAAGAAATTACAATGCCAATAAAAACATCAGCCAGAGCGTTCAGTGGATGTCATTGTTGAATCTTTCTGAATGTGTTACCTTGGAACCAGGAGACCGTGATGAAGCAAACGATGAGACCAGGTGGTGTCATGTTGAGTGGAATGAAGCTGCTGCAGTTTGAGCTGGTTTATAATGAGGGGAGGAGACAGGAAGTGATGTCAGCAAAACTGAGTGATATTTAACTGAATAATGAAGTCAAGTTGTGGGTCTTGTTGATCGTGAAGTTGCTTTGATGAATGTGAACGTGGCAATGTGTCACATGGTTTCAGTGGTTTCCTGTCTCTGGCTGCTGGATTATTATGGAGGTTTTATGTCTGACAGAGTGACTGTCTTCACTACTGTGGAGACTGGCAGCTCCAAAATATTCCCCACTGTCTTCAGGCTTTCTTGGGTTCAGGATGCTCAGATTAACTGACTTGCTTCCATCTCCAGTCAGTTTAAAGCGACCCTTAAAGTCAGTTTCCATTGTGACAGTTTGAAAATATTTATAACCAATGAGCTTGAGGGCAGAGTCTCCAGGTGAGCGCTGGTACCACAGAATGACATTGTAGCTCGGGATTTTATGTTCGAGCCTCAGCTGGACTTCTTGGGTTGATTTCACTATCAGGTCAGTGGGATCCTGGAGAACCTGTTGGTCTTTACTGAGGTGAACTCCTGGAAGAAATTACAATGCCAATAAAAACATCAGCGAGAGCGTTCAGTGGATGTCATTGTTGAATCTTTCTGACTGTGTTACCTTGGAACCAGGAGACACTGATGAAGCAAACGATGAGACCAGGTGGTGTCATGTTGAGTGGAATGAAGCAGCGGCAGTTTGAGCTGGTTTATAATGAGGGGAGGAGACAGGAAGTGATGTCAGCAAAACTGAGTGATATTTAACTGAATAAAGAAGTCAAGTTGTGGGTCTTGTTGATCGTGAAGTTGCTTTGATGAATGTGAACGTGACAATGTGTCACATGGTTTCAGTGGTTTCCTGTCTCTGGCTGCTGGATTATTATGGAGGTTTTATGTCTGACAGAGTGACTGTCTTCACTACTGTGGTAACTGGCAGCTCCAAAATATTCCCCACTGTCTTCAGGCTGTCTTGGGTTCAGGATGCTCAGATTAACTGACTTTCTTCCATCTCCAGTCAATTCAAAGCGACCCTTAAAGTCAGTTTCCATTGTGGGAGATTTATTAAGCATATAACCAATGAGCTTGAGGGCAGAGTCTCCAGGTGAGCGCTGGTACCACAGAATGGTGTTGTAGTCTGGGATTTTATGTTCTAGTCTCAGCTGGACTTCTTGGTTTGGTTTCACTATCAGGTCAGTGGGATCCTGGAGAACCTGTTGGTCTTTACTGAGGTGAACTCCTGGAAGAAATTAGAAGGCCAATAAAATATTAGTGAGTGCATTCAGTTGATCATTATTCCACTTCAGTGGCTGAATCTTTCTGACTGTGTTACCTTGGAACCAGGAGACAGTGATGAAGCAAACGATGAGACCAGGTGGTTTCATGTTGAGTGGAATGAAGCAGCGGCAGTTTGAGCTGGTTTATAATGAGGGGAGGAGACAGGAAGTGATGTCAGCAAAACTGAGTAATATTTAACTGAATAATGAAGTCAAGTTGTGGGTCTTGTTGATGGTGAAGTTGCTTTATTGAATATGAACGTGACAGTGTGTCACATGGTTTCAGTGGTTTCCTGTCTCTGGCTGCTGGATTATTATGGAGGTTTCATGTCTGACAGAGTGACTGTCTTCACTACTGTGGAGACTGGCAGCTCCAAAATATTCCCCACTGTCTTCAGGATGTCTTGGGTTCAGGATGCTCAGATTAACTGACTTTCTTCCATCTCCAGTCAATTCAAAGCCACCCTTAAAGTCAGTTTCCATTGTGACAGTTTGAAAATATTTATAACCAATGAGCTTGAGGGCAGAGTTTCCAGGTGAGCGCTGGTACCACAGAATGGTGTTGTAGTCTGGGATTTTATGTTCTAGTCTCAGCTGGACTTCTTGGTTTGGTTTCACTATCAGGTCAGTGGGATCCTGGAGAACCTGTTGGTCTTTGCTGAGGTGAACTCCTGGAAGAAATTACAATGCCAATAAAAACATCAGCCAGAGCGTTCAGTGGATGTCATTGTTCCACTACTGTGGCTGAATCTTTCTGACTGTGTTACCTTTGAACCAGGAGACAGTGATGAAGCAAACGATGAGACCAGGTGGTGTCATGTTGAGTGGAATGAAGCTGCTGCAGTTTGAGCTGGTTTATAATGAGGGGAGGAGACAGGAAGTGATGTATGCAAAACTGAGTGATATTTAACTGAATAATGAAGTCAAGTTGTGGGTCTTGTTGATGGTGAAGTTGCTTTGATGAATGTGAACGTGACAGTGTGTCACATGGTTTCAGTGGTTTCCTGATTATTATGGAGGTTTTATGTCTGACAGAGTGACTGTCTTCACTACTGTGGAGACTGGCAGCTCCAAAATATTCCCCACTGTCTTCAGGCTGTCTTGGGTTCAGGATGCTCAGATTAACTGACTTCTCTCCATCTCCAGTCAGTTTAAAGCGACCCTTAAAGTCAGTTTCCATTGTGGGAGATTTATAATACACATAACCAATGAGCTTGAGGGCAGAGTCTCCAGGTGAGCGCTGGTACCACAGAATGGTGTCGTAGCTCGGGATTTTATGTTCTAGTCTCAGCTGGACTTCTTGGTTTGATTTCACTATCAGGTCAGTGGGATCCTGGAGAACCTGTTGGTCTTTACTGAGGTGAACACCTGGAAGAAATTACAATGCCAATAAAAACATCAGCGAGAGCGTTCAGTGGATGTCATTGTTGAATCTTTCTGACTGTGTTACCTTGGAACCAGGAGACCGTGATGAAGCAAACGATGAGACCAGGTGGTGACATGTTGAGTGGAATGAAGCAGCGGCAGTTTGAGCTGGTTTATAATGAGGGGAGGAGACAGGAAGTGATGTCAGCAAAACTGAGTGATATTTAACTGAATAATGAAGTCAAGTTGTGGGTCTTGTTGATCGTGAAGTTGCTTTGATGAATGTGAACGTGACAATGTGTCACATGGTTTCAGTGGTTTCCTGTCTCTGGCTGCTGGATTATTATGGAGGTTTTATGTCTGACAGAGTGACTGTCTTCACTACTGTGGTAACTGGCAGCTCCAAAATATTCCCCACTGTCTTCAGGCTGTCTTGGGTTCAGGATGCTCAGATTAACTGACTTTCTTCCATCTCCAGTCAATTCAAAGCGACCCTTAAAGTCAGTTTCCATTGTGGGAGATTTATTAGGCATATAACCAATGAGCTTGAGGGCAGAGTCTCCAGGTGAGCGCTGGTACCACAGAATGGTGTTGTAGTCTGGGATTTTATGTTCGAGCCTCAGCTGGACTTCTTGGTTTGATTTCACTATCAGGTCAGTGGGATCCTGGAGAACCTGTTGGTCTTTACTGAGGTGAACTCCTGGAAGAAATTACAATGCCAATAAAAACATCAGCGAGAGCGTTCAGTGGATGTCATTGTTGAATCTTTCTGACTGTGTTACCTTGGAACCAGGAGACACTGATGAAGCAAACGATGAGACCAGGTGGTTTCATGTTGAGTGGAATGAAGCAGCGGCAGTTTGAGCTGGTTTATAATGAGGGGAGGAGACAGGAAGTGATGTTGACAACGTAGACCAATAAATGACTGGATAAAGAAGTCAAGTTGTGGGTCTACTTGATGCGATGTTGCTTTGAGTGTTGAACGTGAACGTGACAGTGTGTCACATGGTTTCAGTGGTTTCCTGATTATTATGGAGGTTTCATGTCTGACAGAGTGACTGTCTTCACTACTGTGGAGACTGGCAGCTCCAAAATATTCCCCACTGTCTTCAGGGTGTCTTGGGTTCAGGATGCTCAGATTAACTGACTTCTCTCCATCTCCAGTCAGTTTAAAGCGACCCTTAAAGTCAGTTTCCATTGTGGGAGATTTATAACGCATATAACCAATGAGCTTGAGGGCAGAGTCTCCAGGTGAGCGCTGGTACCACAGAATGGTGTTGTAGCTCTGGATTTCATGTTCTAGTCTCAGCTGGACTTCTTGGTTTGATTTCACTATCAGGTCAGTGGGATCCTGGAGAACCTGTTGGTCTTTGCTGAGGTGAACTCCTGGGAGGAATCAGAAGGCCAATAAAATATTAGTGAGTGCATTCAGTTGATCATTGTTCCACTTCTGTGGCTGAATCTTTCTGACTGTGTTACCTTGGAACCAGGAGACCGTGATGAAGCAAACGATGAGACCAGGTGGTGTCATGTTGAGTGGAATGAAGCAGCGGCAGTTTGAGCTGGTTTATAATGAGGGGAGGAGACAGGAAGTGATGTCAGCAAAACTGAGTAATATGTAAAGGTTCAGTTTGTAAAATTTTGATTGATTTATCATTTTTATATTGGTTAAAGCTTAATATACTGCCCATAAATACAATAATAAAAGTGTATACTTGCAGTACAATAAAAGTAAATTGGTTTTCCTGCTCTTAGAACAGTTGTCATATACATAGGAATATTAATAGAGCAAGGGTGTTGCTCCTAGTTAGCTGCCATCTTACACTTGCATTTCTTAAGGAAGCCCGTCTGACAGTGACCTGAATATGAAATGCTTTGTCAGGCAGGCTTTCTTAACAATGTACACGCGGGGCCTTTAACTGAATAATAAAGTCAAGTCATGCATCTTGTTCATCATGATGTTGCTTTGAGTGTTGAATGTGAACGTGGCAATGTGTCACATGGTTTCAGTGGTTTCCTGTCTCTGGCTGCTGGATTATTATGGAGGTTTCATGTCTGACAGAGTGACTGTCTTCACTACTGTGGTAACTGGCAGCTCCAAAATATTCTCCACTGTCTTCAGGCTGTCTTGGGTTCAGGATGCTCAGATTAACTGACTTGCTTCCATCTCCAGTCATTTCAAAGCCACTTTTAAAATCAGGTTCCATCCTTGGAGTGTTAGTGATTAATTTATAACCAATGAGCTTGAGGGCAGAGCCTCCAGGTGAGCGATGGTACCACAGAATGGTGTCGTAGTTCGGGATTTTATGTTCTACTCTCAGCTGGACTTCTTGGTTTGATTTCACTATCAGGTCAGTGGGATCCTGGAGAACCTGTTGGTCTTTGCTGAGGTGAACTCCTGGGAGGAATCAGAAGGCCAATAAAATATTAGTGAGTGCATTCAGTTGATCATTGTTCCACTTCAGTGGCTGAATCTTTCTGACTGTGTTACCTTGGAACCAGGAGACAGTGATGAAGCAAACGATGAGACCAGGTGGTGTCATGTTGAGTGGAATGAAGCAGCGGCAGTTTGAGCTGGTTTATAATGAGGGGAGGAGACAGGAAGTGATGTCAGCAAAACTGAGTAATATTTAACTGAATAATGAAGTCAAGTTGTGGGTCTTGTTGATTGTGAAGTTGCTTTGTTGAATGTGAACGTGACAGTGTGTCACATGGTTTCAGTGGTTTCCTGTCTCTGGCTGCTGGATTATTATGGAGGTTTTATGTCTGACAGAGTGACTGTCTTCACTACTGTGGTAACTGGCAGCTCCAAAATATTCCCCACTGTCTTCAGGCTGTCTTGGGTTCAGGTTGCTCAGATTAACTGACTTGCTTCCATCTCCAGTCAATTTAAAGCGACCCTTAAAGTCAGTTTCCATTGTGGGAGATTTATAACGCATATAACCAATGAGCTTGAGGGCAGAGTCTCCAGGTGAGCGCTGGTACCACAGAATGGTGTCGTAGCTCGGGATTTTATGTTCTAGTCTCAGCTGGACTTCTTGGTTTGATTTCACTATCAGGTCAGTGGGATCCTGGAGAACCTGTTGGTCTTTACTGAGGTGAACTCCTGGAAGAAATTACAATGCCAATAAAAACATCAGCCAGAGCGTTCAGTGGATGTCATTGTTGAATCTTTCTGACTGTGTTACCTTGGAACCAGGAGACAGTGATGAAGCAAACGATGAGACCAGGTGGTGTCATGTTGAGTGGAATGAAGCAGCGGCAGTTTGAGCTGGTTTATAATGAGGGGAGGAGACAGGAAGTGATGTTGACAACGTAGACCAATAAATGACTGGATAAAGAAGTCAAGTTGTGGGTCTACTTGATGCGATGTTGCTTTGAGTGTTGAATGTGAACGTGACAATGTGTCACATGGTTTCAGTGGTTTCCTGATTATTATGGAGGTTTCATGTCTGACAGAGTGACTGTCTTCACTACTGTGGTAACTGGCAGCTCCAAAATATTCTCCACTGTCTTCAGGCTGTCTTGGGTTCAGGATGCTCAGATTAACTGACTTCTCTCCATCTCCAGTCAGTTTAAAGCGACCCTTAAAGTCAGTTTCCATTGTGGGAGATTTATAAAGCATATAACCAATGAGCTTGAGGGCAGAGTCTCCAGGTGAGCGATGGTACCACAGAATGGTGTCGTAGCTCGGGATTTTATGTTCGAGCCTCAGCTGGACTTCTTGGTTTGATTTCACTATCAGGTCAGTGGGATCCTGGAGAACCTGTTGGTCTTTACTGAGGTGAACTCCTGGGAGGAATCAGAAGGCCAATAAAATATTAGTGAGTGCATTCAGTTGATCATTGTTCCACTACTGTGGCTGAATCTTTCTGACTGTGTTACCTTGGAACCAGGAGACAGTGATGAAGCAAACGATGAGACCAGGTGGTGTCATGTTGAGTGGAATGAAGCAGCTGCAGTTTGAGCTGGTTTATAATGAGGGGAGGAGACAGGAAGTGATGTTGACAACGTAGACCAATAAATGACTGGATAAAGAAGTCAAGTTGTGGGTCTTCTTGATGCGATGTTGCTTTGAGTGTTGAACGTGAACGTGACAATGTGTCACATGGTTTCAGTGGTTTCCTGTCTCTGGCTGCTGGATTATTATGGAGGTTTCATGTCTGACAGAGTGACTGTCTTCACTACTGTGGTAACTGGCAGCTCCAAAATATTCTCCACTGTCTTCAGGCTGTCTTGGGTTCAGGATGCTCAGATTAACTGACTTTCTTCCATCTCCAGTCAGTTTAACGCGACCCTTAAAGTCAGTTTCCATTGTGGGAGATTTATTAAGCATATAACCAATGAGCTTGAGGGCAGAGTCTCCAGGTGAGCGCTGGTACCACAGAATGACATTGTAGTTCGGGATTTTATGTTCTAGTCTCAGCTGGACTTCTTGGGTTGATTTCACTATCAGGTCAGTGGGATCCTGGAGAACCTGTTGGTCTTTACTGAGGTGAACTCCTGGAAGAAATTACAATGCCAATAAAAACATCAGCAAGAGCGTTCAGTGGATGTCATTGTTGAATCTTTCTGACTGTGTTACCTTGGAACCAGGAGACAGTGATGAAGCAAACGATGAGACCTGGTGGTGTCATGTTGAGTGGAATGAAGCAGCGGCAGTTTGAGCTGGTTTATAATGAGGGGAGGAGACAGGAAGTGATGTTGACAACGTAGACCAATAAATGACTGGATAAAGAAGTCAAGTTGTGGGTCTACTTGATGCGATGTTGCTTTGAGTGTTGAATGTGAACGTGACAATGTGTCACATGGTTTCAGTGGTTTCCTGATTATTATGGAGGTTTCATGTCTGACAGAGTGACTGTCTTCACTACTGTGGAGACTGGCAGCTCCAAAATATTCTCCACTGTCTTCAGGGTGTCTTGGGTTCAGGATGCTCAGATTAACTGACTTCTCTCCATCTCCAGTCAGTTTAAAGCGACCCTTAAAGTCAGTTTCCATTGTGGGAGATTTATAACGCATATAACCAATGAGCTTGAGGGCAGAGTCTCCAGGTGAGCGCTGGTACCACAGAATGGTGTCGTAGCTCGGGATTTTATGTTCTAGTCTCAGCTGGACGTCTTGGTTTGATTTCACTATCAGGTCAGTGGGATCCTGGAGAACCTGTTGGTCTTTACTGAGGTGAACTCCTGGGAGGAATTACAATGCCAATAAAAACATCAGCGAGAGCGTTCAGTGGATGTCATTGTTGAATCTTTCTGACTGTGTTACCTTGGAACCAGGAGACAGTGATGAAGCAAACGATGAGACCAGGTGGTGTCATGTTGAGTGGAATGAAGCTGCTGCAGTTTGAGCTGGTTTATAATGAGGGGAGGAGACAGGAAGTGATGTTGACAACGTAGACCAATAAATGACTGAATAAAGAAGTCAAGTTGTGGGTCTTCTTGATGCGATGTTGCTTTGAGTGTTGAACGTGAACGTGACAATGTGTCACATGGTTTCAGTGGTTTCCTGATTATTATGGAGGTTTCCTGTCTCTGGCTGCTGGATTATTATGGAGGTTTCATGTCTGACAGAGTGACTGTCTTCACTACTGTGGAGACTGGCAGCTCCAAAATATTCCCCACTGTCTTCAGGCTGTCTTGGGTTCAGGATGCTCAGATTAACTGACTTGCTTCCATCTCCAGTCAGTTTAAAGCGACCCTTAAAGTCAGTTTCCATTGTGGGAGATTTATACGACATATAACCAATGAGCTTGAGGGCAGAGTCTCCAGGTGAGCGCTGGTACCACAGAATGACATTGTAGCTCGGGATTTTATGTTCTAGTCTCAGCTGGACTTCTTGGTTTGATTTCACTATCAGGTCAGTGGGATCCTGGAGAACCTGTTGGTCTTTGCTGAGGTGAACTCCTGGGAGGAATCAGAAGGCCAATAAAATATTAGTGAGTGCATTCAGTTGATCATTGTTCCACTTCAGTGGCTGAATCTTTCTGACTGTGTTACCTTGGAACCAGGAGACCGTGATGAAGCAAACGATGAGACCAGGTGGTGTCATGTTGAGTGGAATGAAGCAGCGGCAGTTTGAGCTGGTTTATAATGAGGGGAGGAGACAGGAAGTGATGTCAGCAAAACTGAGTAATATTTAACTGAATAATGAAGTCAAGTTGTGGGTCTTGTTGATTGTGAAGTTGCTTTGTTGAATGTGAACGTGACAGTGTGTCACATGGTTTCAGTGGTTTCCTGATTATTATGGAGGTTTCATGTCTGACAGAGTGACTGTCTTCACTACTGTGGAGACTGGCAGCTCCAAAATATTCCCCACTGTCTTCAGGCTGTCTTGGGTTCAGGATGCTCAGATTAACTGACTTCTCTCCATCTCCAGTCAGTTTAAAGCGACCCTTAAAGTCAGTTTCCATTGTGGGAGATTTATAACGCATATAACCAATGAGCTTGAGGGCAGAGTCTCCAGGTGAGCGCTGGTACCACAGAATGACATTGTAGTTCGGGATTTTATGTTCTAGTCTCAGCTGGACTTCTTGGGTTGATTTCACTATCAGGTCAGTGGGATCCTGGAGAACCTGTTGGTCTTTGCTGAGGTGAACTCCTGTGAAGAAATTACAATGCCAACAAAAACATCAGCCAGAGCGTTCAGTGGATGTCATTGTTCCACTACTGTGGCTGAATCTTTCTGACTGTGTTACCTTGGAACCAGGAGACAGTGATGAAGCAAACGATGAGACCAGGTGGTGTCATGTTGAGTGGAATGAAGCAGCGGCAGTTTGAGCTGGTTTATAATGAGGGGAGGAGACAGGAAGTGATGTTGACAACGTAGACCAATAAATGACTGGATAAAGAAGTCAAGTTGTGGGTCTTCTTGATGTGATGTTGCTTTGAGTGTTGAACGTGAACGTGACAATGTGTCACATGGTTTAAGTGGTTTCCTGATTATTATGGAGGTTTCATGTCTGACAGAGTGACTGTCTTCACTACTGTGGTAACTGGCAGCTCCAAAATATTCTCCACTGTCTTCAGGCTGTCTTGGGTTCAGGATGCTCAGATTAACTGACTTGCTTCCATCTCCAGTCAGTTTAAAGCGACCCTTAAAGTCAGTTTCCATTGTGGGAGATTTATAAAACACATAACCAATGAGCTTGAGGGCAGAGTCTCCAGGTGAGCGCTGGTACCACAGAATGGTGTTGTAGTCTGGGATTTTATGTTCGAGCCTCAGCTGGACTTCTTGGTTTGATTTCACTATCAGGTCAGTGGGATCCTGGAGAACCTGTTGGTCTTTACTGAGGTGAACTCCTGTGAAGAAATTACAATGCCAATAAAAACATCAGCCAGAGCGTTCAGTGGATGTCATTGTTGAATCTTTCTGACTGTGTTACCTTGGAACCAGGAGACGGTGATGAAGCAAACGATGAGACCAGGTGGTTTCATGTTGAGTGGAATGAAGCAGCGGCAGTTTGAGCTGGTTTATAATGAGGGGAGGAGACAGGAAGTGATGTCAGCAAAACTGAGTAATATTTAACTGAATAATGAAGTCAAGTTGTGGGTCTTGTTGATGGTGAAGTTGCTTTGTTGAACGTGAACGTGGCAATGTGTCACATGGTTTCAGTGGTTTCCTGTCTCTGGCTGCTGGATTATTATGGAGGTTTCATGTCTGACAGAGTGACTGTCTTCACTACTGTGGTAACTGGCAGCTCCAAAATATTCCCCACTGTCTTCAGGCTGTCTTGGGTTCAGGATGCTCAGATTAACTGACTTTCTTCCATCTCCAGTCAATTCAAAGCGACCCTTAAAGTCAGTTTCCATTGTGACAGTTTGAAAATATTTATAACCAATGAGCTTGAGGGCAGAGTTTCCAGGTGAGCGCTGGTACCACAGAATGGTGTCGTAGCTCGGGATTTTATGTTCTAGTCTCAGCTGGACTTCTTGGTTTGGTTTCACTATCAGGTCAGTGGGATCCTGGAGAACCTGTTGGTCTTTACTGAGGTGAACTCCTGGAAGAAATTACAATGCCAATAAAAACATCGGCCAGAGCATTCAGTGGATGTCATTGTTGAATCTTTCTGACTGTGTTACCTTGGAACCAGGAGACAGTGATGAAGCAAACGATGAGACCAGGTGGTGTCATGTTGAGTGGAATGAAGCAGCGGCAGTTTGATCTGGTTTATAATGAGGGGAGGAGACAGGAAGTGATGTTGACAACGTAGACCAATAAATGACTGGATAAAGAAATCAAGTTGTGGGTCTTCTTGATGTGATGTTGCTTTGAGTGTTGAACGTGAACGTGACAATGTGTCACATGGTTTCAGTGGTTCCCTGATTATTATGGAGGTTTCCTGTCTCTGGCTGCTGGATTATTATGGAGGTTTCATGTCTGACAGAGTGACTGTCTTCACTACTGTGGAGACTGGCAGCTCCAAAATATTCCCCACTGTCTTCAGGCTGTCTTGGGTTCAGGATGCTCAGATTAACTGACTTGCTTCCATCTCCAGTCAGTTTAAAGCGACCCTTAAAGTCAGTTTCCATTGTGGGAGATTTATACGACATATAACCAATGAGCTTGAGGGCAGAGTCTCCAGGTGAGCGCTGGTACCACAGAATGACATTGTAGCTCGGGATTTTATGTTCTAGTCTCAGCTGGACTTCTTGGTTTGATTTCACTATCAGGTCAGTGGGATCCTGGAGAACCTGTTGGTCTTTACTGAGGTGAACTCCTGGGAGGAATCAGAAGGCCAATAAAATATTAGTGAGTGCATTCAGTTGATCATTGTTCCACTTCAGTGGCTGAATCTTTCTGACTGTGTTACCTTGGAACCAGGAGACAGTGATGAAGCAAACGATGAGACCAGGTGGTGTCATGTTGAGTGGAATGAAGCAGCGGCAGTTTGAGCTGGTTTATAATGAGGGGAGGAGACAGGAAGTGATGTCAGCAAAACTGAGTAATATTTAACTGAATAATGAAGTCAAGTTGTGGGTCTTGTTGATGGTGAAGTTGCTTTGTTGAACGTGAACGTGGCAATGTGTCACATGGTTTCAGTGGTTTCCTGTCTCTGGCTGCTGGATTATTATGGAGGTTTCATGTCTGACAGAGTGACTGTCTTCACTACTGTGGTAACTGGCAGCTCCAAAATATTCCCCACTGTCTTCAGGCTGTCTTGGGTTCAGGATGCTCAGATTAACTGACTTGCTTCCATCTCCAGTCAATTCAAAGCCACCCTTAAAGTCAGTTTCCATTGTGACAGTTTGAAAATATTTATAACCAATGAGCTTGAGGGCAGAGTTTCCAGGTGAGCGCTGGTACCACAGAATGGTGTTGTAGTCTGGGATTTTATGTTCTAGTCTCAGCTGGACTTCTTGGTTTGGTTTCACTATCAGGTCAGTGGGATCCTGGAGAACCTGTTGGTCTTTACTGAGGTGAACTCCTGGAAGAAATTACAATGCCAATAAAAACATCGGCCAGAGCATTCAGTGGATGTCATTGTTGAATCTTTCTGACTGTGTTACCTTGGAACCAGGAGACAGTGATGAAGCAAACGATGAGACCAGGTGGTTTCATGTTGAGTGGAATGAAGCAGCGGCAGTTTGATCTGGTTTATAATGAGGGGAGGAGACAGGAAGTGATGTTGACAACGTAGACCAATAAATGACTGGATAAAGAAGTCAAGTTGTGGGTCTTCTTGATGCGATGTTGCTTTGAGTGTTGAACGTGAACGTGACAATGTGTCACATGGTTTCAGTGGTTTCCTGATTATTATGGAGGTTTCATGTCTGACAGAGTGACTGTCTTCACTACTGTGGTAACTGGCAGCTCCAAAATATTCTCCACTGTCTTCAGGCTGTCTTGGGTTCAGGATGCTCAGATTAACTGACTTCTCTCCATCTCCAGTCAGTTTAAAGCGACCCTTAAAGTCAGTTTCCATTGTGGGAGATTTATAATACACATAACCAATGAGCTTGAGGGCAGAGTCTCCAGGTGAGCGATGGTACCACAGAATGGTGTCGTAGTCTGGGATTTTATGTTCTAGTCTCAGCTGGACTTCTTGGTTTGATTTCACTATCAGGTCAGTGGGATCCTGGAGAACCTGTTGGTCTTTGCTGAGGTGAACTCCTGGGAGGAATCAGAAGGCCAATAAAATATTAGTGAGTGCATTCAGTTGATCATTGTTCCACTTCAGTGGCTGAATCTTTCTGACTGTGTTACCTTGGAACCAGGAGACAGTGATGAAGCAAACGATGAGACCAGGTGGTGTCATGTTGAGTGGAATGAAGCAGCGGCAGTTTGAGCTGGTTTATAATGAGGGGAGGAGACAGGAAGTGATGTTGACAACGTAGACCAATAAATGACTGGATAAAGAAGTCAAGTTGTGGGTCTTCTTGATGTGATGTTGCTTTGAGTGTTGAACGTGAACGTGACAATGTGTCACATGGTTTAAGTGGTTTCCTGATTATTATGGAGGTTTCATGTCTGACAGAGTGACTGTCTTCACTACTGTGGTAACTGGCAGCTCCAAAATATTCTCCATTGTCTTCAGGCTGTCTTGGGTTCAGGATGCTCAGATTAACTGACTTCTCTCCATCTCCAGTCAGTTTAAAGCGACCCTTAAAGTCAGTTTCCATTGTGGGAGATTTATAACGCATATAACCAATGAGCTTGAGGGCAGAGTCTCCAGGTGAGCGCTGGTACCACAGAATAGTGTCGTAGCTCGGGATTTTATGTTCTAGTCTCAGCTGGACGTCTTGGTTTGATTTCACTATCAGGTCAGTGGGATCCTGGAGAACCTGTTGGTCTTTACTGAGGTGAACTCCTGTGAAGAAATTACAATGCCAATAAAAACATCAGCCAGAGCGTTCAGTGGATGTCATTGTTGAATCTTTCTGACTGTGTTACCTTGGAACCAGGAGACCGTGATGAAGCAAACGATGAGACCAGGTGGTTTCATGTTGAGTGGAATGAAGCAGCGGCAGTTTGAGCTGGTTTATAATGAGGGGAGGAGACAGGAAGTGATGTTGACAACGTAGACCAATAAATGACTGGATAAAGAAGTCAAGTTGTGGGTCTACTTGATGCGATGTTGCTTTGAGTGTTGAACGTGAACGTGACAGTGTGTCACATGGTTTCAGTGGTTTCCTGATTATTATGGAGGTTTCATGTCTGACAGAGTGACTGTCTTCACTACTGTGGAGACTGGCAGCTCCAAAATATTCCCCACTGTCTTCAGGGTGTCTTGGGTTCAGGATGCTCAGATTAACTGACTTGCTTCCATCTCCAGTCAGTTTAAAGCGACCCTTAAAGTCAGTTTCCATTGTGGGAGATTTATACAACATATAACCAATGAGCTTGAGGGCAGAGTCTCCAGGTGAGCGCTGGTACCACAGAATGACATTGTAGCTCGGGATTTTATGTTCTAGTCTCAGCTGGACTTCTTGGGTTGATTTCACTATCAGGTCAGTGGGATCCTGGAGAACCTGTTGGTCTTTACTGAGGTGAACTCCTGTGAAGAAATTACAATGCCAATAAAAACATCAGCCAGAGCGTTCAGTGGATGTCATTGTTGAATCTTTCTGACTGTGTTACCTTGGAACCAGGAGACCGTGATGAAGCAAACGATGAGACCAGGTGGTGTCATGTTGAGTGGAATGAAGCAGCGGCAGTTTGAGCTGGTTTATAATGAGGGGAGGAGACAGGAAGTGATGTTGACAAAGCCGAGTAATATGTAAAGGTTCAGTTTGTAAAATTTTGATTGATTTATCATTTTTATATTGGTTAAAGCTTAATATACTGCCAATAAATACAATAATAAAAGTGTATACTTGCAGTACAATAAAAGTAAATTGGTTTTCCTGCTCTTAGAACAGTTGTCATATACATAGGAATATTAATAGAGCAAGGGTGTTGCTCCTAGTTAGCTGCCATCTTACACTTGCATTTCTTAAGGAAGCCCGTCTGACAGTGACCTGAATATGAAATGCTTTGTCAGGCAGGCTTTCTTAACAATGTACACGCGGGGCCTTTAACTGAATAATAAAGTCAAGTCATGCATCTTGTTGATCATGATGTTGCTTTGAGTGTTGAATGTGAACGTGACAGTGTGTCACATGGTTTCAGTGGTTTCCCGTCTCTGGCTGCTGGATTATTATGGAGGTTTCATGTCTGACAGAGTGACTGTCTTCACTACTGTGGAGACTGGCAGCTCCAAAATATTCTCCACTGTCTTCAGGCTGTCTTGGGTTCAGGATGCTCAGATTAACTGACTTGCTTCCATCTCCAGTCATTTCAAAGCCACTTTTAAAATCAGGTTCCATCCTTGGAGTGTTAGTGATTAATTTATAACCAATGAGCTTGAGGGCAGAGCCTCCAGGTGAGCGATGGTACCACAGAATGACATTGTAGCTCGGGATTTTATGTTCTAGTCTCAGCTGGACTTCTTGGTTTGATTTCACTATCAGGTCAGTGGGAGTCTGGAGAACCTGTTGGTCTTTACTGAGGTGAACTCCTGGAAGAAATTAGAAGGCCAATAAAATATTAGTGAGTGCATTCAGTTGATCATTGTTCCACTTCAGTGGCTGAATCTTTCTGACTGTGTTACCTTGGAACCAGGAGACAGTGATGAAGCAAACGATGAGACCAGGTGGTGTCATGTTGAGTGGAATGAAGCTGCTGCAGTTTGAGCTGGTTTATAATGAGGGGAGGAGACAGGAAGTGATGTCAGCAAAACTGAGTAATATTTAACTGAATAATGAAGTCAAGTTGTGGGTCTTGTTGATGGTGAAGTTGCTTTATTGAATATGAACGTGACAGTGTGTCACATGGTTTCAGTGGTTTCCTGATTATTATGGAGGTTTCATGTCTGACAGAGTGACTGTCTTCACTACTGTGGAGACTGGCAGCTCCAAAATATTCCCCACTGTCTTCAGGCTGTCTTGGGTTCAGGATGCTCAGATTAACTGACTTGCTTCCATCTCCAGTCAATTCAAAGCGACCCTTAAAGTCAGTTTCCATTGTGACAGTTTGAAAATATTTATAACCAATGAGCTTGAGGGCAGAGTCTCCAGGTGAGCGCTGGTACCACAGAATGGTGTCGTAGCTCGGGATTTTGTGTTCGAGCCTCAGCTGGACTTCTTGGGTTGATTTCACTATCAGGTCAGTGGGATCCTGGAGAACCTGTTGGTCTTTGCTGAGGTGAACTCCTGCAAGGCATTAGAAGGCGACATTAAGCTGCTGATGAAGTTGCTTTTTGAAATGAAATTACAGGGAGAACAATCCAAAGGCTCAAACAATCAGAGTGAAGTTGTTCCTCTCATGTCAGTTATGAATTGAAATAAAAATATGTCACCTTTCATCCAGGAGATGATGAGGAGCACAATGACATGATGTGATGGTGTCATGTTGAGTGCACAGACCCAGCTGGAGTTTTCTGTGCTGCTTTTTCAACCAAAGGAAGAGACAGGAAGTGATGTTGTCATCGCGTCACATGGTTAACATGTGAAGCTCAACATTTCAGTAGACAGTGAGGGAAGTTCTTTGAATGTGATGAGGAACAGAAACATCAGCATCGTGTGGGGATCATAGGTGGAGTTCCAAGTCTAATGTGAATAATGGTAAAAGATAGTGTGATGTAATGATAGTATGACGTGGTCAGGAGGTGTGGCTTCATGTTGGTTCCTCTGCCCTTTTCTCAGAGTGTTGCTGGTGCTCCAGCTCCACCTTCTGGTAAGAGTTAAAAGTCACTTCCTGATTCCGCTGCCCAATCAGTTTTTGTTCAGCCGCTCTGCGTCTCGCATCGCTGTGTTTGCTTACAGCACAGAAGTAAATGCCGCCGTCCTCCAGCTGCAGCTCTTTCACAGTCAGAGTGCCAGTGGAGAATTTTTCTTTGGTTGCTGAATACTTCCCGTCGGCTCCCCTGTAGTCGGGGTTTCCACCATAAGCTGTGTAGACGACCATGCTCATGCTTTCCCCCTGACGCTGCCGAAACCAGTACATCTGGGTATAACTAGCATCTCCATTGTGGCTGCAGTTCATCTCTGCAGATTTGGACACTGAGCTCCAAGCAAAGTCAGGTTGTTAGGTCACATCCAGGCAGTAAACTGTGTGGAGGGTAAGAGAAAACATTTAAAGGGTGCCGTTGTTGTCCCGCTGAAGAGAATTGCGCTGTCAGAAATGAATGTTGGTCGCATGCAGTGTGTCAATATGTCAATAGCAAAAAAAATATTCACTTACCCTGAACACAGAGAAGTGGGACCACTGAGGTGCTGAGAATGTAAGCCATCATGACCGTGTTGACTGGAGACTCAGCAGGAGACGCTGGGTGAATATCTCAGGTGGGTTTGGCTCTGAGCTGCTCAGCAGCAGGAACCTCCCACTAAAATCTCTCCATCTTTCTAAGCGGGAGGCACAGTTGGTGTGATGGATGCAGCTGCTCTGAGGAGCAGTGAGACAGGTCACTGTGTTGACTAGCTGCACAGAAGTAAAGTGCACTGCTGTTCCGACTGGATTTTAGCGTCTTTCCCTCGTTGGCTGAACATCTCATGTGGCTTCTGGTGGACTTTGTCACTGAGAGAGGAACCTTTCAAGAGTCAAGCAAAAAGAGTCAGCAATATTTTATTTGACAACATGAATTTTGCCCTTGAAACATTCTTTTGTATCTTGGTGCAGATTTTTTTTTTTTTTTTTCAAAAATAATTTGGACATACTTAAAGAACAGATCAGAATCTACTGTATATTACCTGAGACCATGATGATGTTTAAAGTGATGCAGATGATGTCAATGTTCCTGCCCAAGTTCTTGGTGTGACACAATTGTTGTCACACTGTGCTGCTGGTTCCTGTCTTTAACTCGGAGACTTCCTCCTCACTGAATAATCATGTTTCATCACCAGAGGTCTACTGCCCCTTCTGGGTGTCAACAAAACAACACAAACCTGTTTGTGTTTAAACTTTGCATCAGTTTTGGGGACCAAAATTTGTATTCTGTTTTATTTTTTTTGTCAGCGGAAAAAATATATTTCACGTCCAGCTCAGCGTATTTGCTTTGCATATTAAGGTACAAGGGCGACACGTTGGAGCAGGTTGTGGGTTCGACTCCGGGGCCTGTGACCTTTCTGTGTGGAGGTCCTGTGTCTTGGTTCTCTCTGGGTTCTCCGGCTTCCTCCCAGAGTCCAAAAACATGCACGTGAAGTGAATTGAAACTCTAAATTGTCCATTTATGCGAGTGTGGACGATTGTTTGTGTCTATGTGGCCCTGCAATGAACTGGCGACTGGTCCAGGGTGCTCCATCCTTCCTTTGCCCCATGACAGCGGGCATGGGCTCCAGCAGACCCATGTGACTTTGAGCTCGGGACAAAGCAGGGATGGAAAATGGATTGATTAAAGTACAAATGTGAATCTCTAATATTCACCTCTATCCGGCCCTCTCCAAGTACAACCTGAATTTTAAATCAACTGAATGTTCCCCAGGAAGTGTGACGTCCCAGACAGTGCACGTATGAGACATCATGCAGGAAGTAGGCGTCGTATATCAAAGGAACATTTGCTTGTATCTGATGTGGATGATCGGAAGTCAAACTCTGGTTAGGCTGGTTTATTCCAGGTGTGAGTCTCTGTGATGGAGACGAAGACAGCAGAAGGTTTTTGCACTGGGGGATCAGTGATTGACAGCACTGTGTAAACTGGCTGCACAGAAGTAAAGTGCACTGCTGCTGACACTGAGTCCCGACACTGTTAATGTGCACGTTTTGTCTTTGTCTGCGCTTCCTCCAAATGTCACGTTCAGTCCTTTCTCTGGATATCCAGTGGTTGCAAGCATATATCCCAGAAACTGCAGCGTTCTGTTGTGTTGTTTGTACCAGAGGATTCGGTTGTAGCTGTTAATACTGTGTGAGCAGTTGATCCTTGCTGTTTGTCCTGCTGTGCTGATCATGTCGGCTGGATTCTGGTGGACCTGGTCACTGAGGGAAGAACCTGCAGCAGGCAAACCACACGTCAAGTCAAACTGCTTTGCAGTGAGTCATGCTGTGAAACATGCAGGTAAATGTGTGATTAGAGTGAGCAGAGATGTCCAGTGAGGTTACCTGAGACCAGTAGGATGTTGAGGGTCAAACAGCAGAGAAGAATCATCGTGTTTCCTGGCTGGTTTTAGAATCACTCTTGTGTTTGGGTGCCGATTGTGTCAGGATGGGTTTGGTCCTTCAGCGGTGGGAGGTGTCACGGTGGAGGTGAGTGGGAGGAGCTTCAACCTGTTTTCTATTTAAGCACTCTGTAAGTAGAGGCAAGTCAGCAGATCAATCAACATAAGTCAATATTTAAAGTAAACAAAGTTCAGCCCCTTTGTATGTTATACGATAAATATTGATAAATATTTCTTTATCTTTCTTTAATATTTCTTTATTGAACAAGATGCTGCTGCTGTGAGGTGCTGCTGTGAAGTGCAACCTTCATTTCTATTTCATCTGCTCTCCAAGTATCTGCTTCAGTATAAACCATAGGTAGTTCATTTTTTTCCCCCAATAAGTACAAATTTAATGTCCTCAGCATTGACATTTAGTTATTTGTACTCAACCAATTTTTGAAGGAATTCAAATTGTCTTATTTTTAAATAAAAAATATGAGTTTAAATTATTTGGGTGGATACCGGAGGAGCAGTAAGATCAGTGGATCTTCAGGAACGTTTTTGCTGAAGCATTCAGCTGTGTGCAGCACTGTGCTCTACTGGCTGCGCAGAAATACACTGAACTGTCCTCGTGGTGACTCTGCAGGATTTTAAGAGTCGACTGTTTTCCCCCATCACCGCTCAGATCCAGCTTCCCCTTAAACCCATCTTCAACCACCGCAGAGGTGAAGCGAACGTAGCCGAGCAGGACCATGTCGTGTTTCCCAGGCGACTGTCTGTACCACTGGATCATATCAAAGTTTGGGTCTGAATGTTGGCAGTTGAGTTGGATTTCTTCATTGTGAGGTTTGATCAGAGCGCTGGGAGTCTGGCGGACTCCGAAGGACCCTGAAAGACATTGGACATCATCAGCCTCAGTGATGGAATGAGGTTGAAGTCGGTGTTGAAATGATTACCTGCCAGCCAGAAGGACAGGAGAGCTGCTAAATGTATGAAGGGTCCGGTCATGATGAAGTGCAGAGGGTGGAAGGTGAACAAGACGGTTGACATACATGTGAAGAGCTGGGGCACCGTGAGGGGGAAAGGGGCGGAGTCAACACAATGAGCCGTGGGGCGTCGTCGTCATCCACAGAGAGCCTGCCACAGGGTTTTATGTTCACCCTGTCAGCTGCTTGCACAGCAGTGAGAGCGCTGACGGCACAGTAGTAAACTCCACGGTCGCTAGGCCTCGCGTCTCTCACGGTGAACGCCCCTCTCCGCACCTCATCCTTCGTAGCTGCAGGTACCAGCTCGTCTCCAGGTAGTGGCCGCCCAGATCCTGACTGCAGTCCATCTGAGCTGGCTGACCGGCCTCCACCAGTACCGCCCAGGTCTGCTGGACCGGGTTGCTCTCAGCGCTCCCTGCCTCCAACCAGCAGCAGTAAACAGCACACTGGCCTCGCCACAGACATGACGACGAATCCCTTGAGGGTCAGGGGTCACAGACGTTTGTCCACTGACGGAGCAACTTGCATGATTCGTCCCAAGAAAAGACGGTCGATCAGCGGAACACAGCCCTGTCACATGACCTCTGAGAGGTGTGTTTTCAGAATGACATGATGTCACGTGGAAGTGGAAGGAATGTGTGGTTACCAAGCCTAACTATTAACCTGGTAATGGAGTTATTCAGTGTGCGGTTAGTGTGAGCAGCTGCCTGCTGTTGGCTGCCGAGTCAAACCCGTGCGGTCTGACTGGGAGCTGTCATTGCTCCACGAGGACCCCTACAGGATGCGTGGGTTTGTGTTCAGTCTTTGCAAGGCCCTGCAGCACTGTGTTTACTGACGGCACAGAAATACACTCCCTGATCCTGCAGCTCGACACGGCTGACGGTGAACGACCCGTTGTAAGCATCGGGTTTGGTGGCTGAGAACTTGCTGGTGTCGAATGAGCCAAAGTCGTGGTTCTTTCTCTCTCGTGCTGTGAAGACGACCAGCCTCATGGTTCCCCCTGGCAGCTGTCGGAACCAGTACATCTGAGAGTAGTCCGCTGTCTTTGTGTGACTGCATTCCATTGTAGCATCCTCCCCTTCAGGTTTCCACAGGCTGGACGTTTGGGTGACATCATCAGCGGCAGTCAGACCTGCTAGAAGAACAGATTGGTCTCGTTTCTGTAAAGGTCAAAGAGTAACGCAGGGTTGCAGTGTTTGAGGCTGCTTCTACCTTTAATCCAGAGAAGAAGAATTAGTGCCACATTTTTCATGACGACGGCCATGTTGTGTCAATCCCAAGGCTGCAGTTAGTCAACTTAAACAATGGGAGGAGTTGGAGGTCAAAGTATCAGTGGTGGGCGTGAGGTTCCCTCCTCTTATTGTGTCTGCCACGAGGTTCCTCTGCAGCAGAGGAAATGGAATGTTTAGATAACGATGAACTGAGGTTTTTGCTCAGCACTCTCATGCGACTGTCACTGTGTTCACTCACGGCACAGAAATACACTCCCTGGTCCTGTGGCTCCACTTTCTCCACAGTCAACGTCCCACTGAGGGCGTTGGTCTTGGTGGGCGAGAATCGTTTCCCCTTGAACTCTGGCTCAAATTGTGGTTTGGACTTGGCTACAGTGAGCACCATCTGTTTCATGCCTTCTCCCGGCAGCTGTCGGAACCAGTACATCTGGTTGTAGGTGTCACCCTTTGTGTGTCTGCAGTCCATTGTGGCGTTTTCCCCTGCAGTTGTCCAAAGTGTGGACTTCTGGATGACGTCGTCCCCGGCCATCAGACCTGTGAGGAGAGCAGACCATTCAGCTGTGCTAACTGGAGAGATGATACAGTCGGGAAGGATTGGGACTGGTTGTACCTTCGATCCTGAGCAGAAGAATCAAAGTAACGTGTTTTATGAAATCCATGTTGTCTTCACTCTGAGACCTTCGCTCATGTGTTGTCTGTCAGAGACGATGGAAGTGTTGCAGGTGGGAGGGACCCTGGTTTGTGGATCAATATTCATATTGTCAACGTGTTGATGTTCTGCTCATCACTTTTGTTGAATAAGGTCTCCTCCTGCTGGTGTAAGATAAAAACTGAGGCCTCTGAAGGAGATTATGTCTGGTGTTTGGAGCCGCAGCGTTAGCTGTGTGTGTGTGTGTGTGTGTGTGTGTGTGTGTGTGTGTGTGTGTGTGTGTGTGTGTGTGTGTGTGTGTGTGTGTGTGTGTGTCAAGTCCATTTATAGCTCTTATCATGATTGGTTTGTAGTGGTACTGGTTTTACTGCTACTTGACTACACAACAGTTGACGGCAAATTCATAGGGTATTGAACATTAATATAACCCTCACTAGAGATTTTTCATCATGCCTTGACAGTTTTAGACCCCTCAATTCAATTCAACTTCTTGACATGCAGAAAAGGACACATTGATGACTTCCTCATCTCTTTTAGAACACTACTCTGTCTCTGTAAAATGAAGTCAACATTCTGCGGTTCATTCAGGAAATTAGACAACATGGAAAATAAATTGATTCAAGGCCATGTTTTGAAAATGTAACCCACAAAAGGTGTCCACAGGATTCTCAACTCCCCTGCCACAATCAAAATATGGTCCGTTTTCCTTCTACACAACTGCCCCCTACTCTACTGCTCATTAATAATCACAGTAATAACATCCACCCATCCACCCATCCATCCATCCATCCATTTCCAATACATTATTTCTTAACTCAGGGTCACGGGGTTCTGCTGGAGCCTATCCCAGGTGTCATAGGCCAAGGAGAGGCAGGGAGACACCTTGGAGTGAGGCAGCAGTACCAACCACTGCGTCACCTTGTGGCCAATATGACATTATGATGTTATTTGCTTTGCAATGTGCTTTTATTCCCGCTAGATGGTAGCAAATTGCAGCCATTGATGCTCCTGGCAGTGAGCTGTTTGGTCTAATCTAGTTCATGATGCCAGTCTTCCTTGCTCGTCTGCGATGTGCAATGTGTTGCAAGTTTATCCTGCAGATGGCGCCCTGCCCACCGAAACGTTCTGCACTTGGCAGGAGGCACAGCTGAGATGTCAGTGGAAAGTTTCAGTCTGGTCACAAGACACGCGTGCCCAGGCTCAACAGTATGATAGTGTGGATCCAGGAGAGTCGGGCAGTGATGAGCTGCTGGTCCCCTCACTGTGTTTCCCTGGGAGCGTCTGACATTCTAGTCTGTCCTGTCTGTTACATTGAATCCTGCTTTTTCACAGAGTTGCAGACACTTATAGTGGAGGTTGTTTTCAATAGGACTGTCAGCAGGTTAGACAGTTGAAGTGCTTCTGCATATACATGGCAAAGTGTCTGGTTACTAACAGTATCAGCACCATGCCTTTGGTGATTCCATGAGACACAGAAGAGACCTGAACTCTGGTTTTAGCAGTAGAAGCAGCAGCTCGTCTCTGCAGGATGAGGTTTTGTGGCTCAGATGTTGAGATGCTGCGTATACTTTGTGGTTGCACATCTGCTGCTTCCTGTTTGCTTGACGCTGACTCTCACAAACATGTTTTTGACATTGTTCAATGTTTTCTAAAAACGACAAAACAAATGTGTTGCAAGGTTCCTGAACGAGTGATCCAATGATGAGATCCCTTTTACATGTCTTAACTGTCCACCTCCTCACTCTAGTTGCTGAATTATGATGATTTGACGCATGCAGTAAAGAGATGCTCATTGCAGTATCAGGTGGGAGGAATCGTGGTGAAAACAAGCTTCAACCTTTGTGGTTCCTTGCCAAGGCCTCCAGTGGAAAATAGCTGTTAAAAATAACACAAGTGACAATCCAGGAGGTGAAAAAGTGACTCACGATATTACGGGACTCAAGAAGAGTGGGTAGAAATAATGAACTGTTGTGTCTTCAGTTGAGAAGGTGCCTTTTTGTTTATTCTGCTCCAACAAACGGCCTAAAGGCTTTGTGAGAAGTAATAAAAGTCCAGTAGAGTATTGGCTTTGGCTGGAGGTTGTCAACAGAGGGCTAATATGCGACGTTTTTGGAGGTTCTCTGTGTTTTGTTTTGTTTTTTTGCATTTTGTTTTTACGATTAATGACATTAGAAGATGGGGGGGGGGGGGTGATTATTTCAATTTACTCCTGACAATGACACTGTCAACAAAGAGCTCTCATTGTTTCCACATGCTGATTAGTTTTAATGCGGTTTGTCTGTTTGACACAGGACTTGAACCTAATGTGATGGGTAAACAATGTTTAAAGAGCTGCAGTAACTCATAATGCAGCTTCAGTTGTGTGTGTGTGTGTGTGTGTGTGTGTGTGTGTGTGTGTGTGTGTGTGTGTGTGTGTGTGTGTGTGTGTGTGTGTGTGTGTGTGCGTGCTGTGGAGCAGCAGGTGCAATGCGAGGAGCGTAGCTGTGGTAACAAACAAGACAGCAGCTTCATCGTTTCTCAGCAGAGAAACAAGGCCGCGTGACCACAACCTGTACCTCTGCAGCGTTCTGGTCCCAGTTTCACACTTGATGAACTCGCACACTCTTGAATCAATAAGGTACCAGGGTGAAGATACACACAGCGACTTTATTAGGAAATTAAAACAAAAAAACTGTGCTCTTAAAAAACACTTATGCAAACACGAAGAAGTAGAAGAAGAAGAAGAAGAAGAAGAAGAAGAAGTGGTGAATGTGAGGGTTTCCAGATTTGAACAGACTTCATTTCCCAGCAGCCCCTCTGCTTGTCTCTCTCAGGGGCTCAGCTTCCGCGCTGACCTCTGAAAGCATGAAGACACATGGTGTTTTTCGGAGGAGAGGGGAAGAGACAGAGGTCAAAGGTCAAAGGTGGCACTGTGCTAGGAACCAACCTGAAGCCTGTACAGCAGAAATGCCACAAAGGCGCAGTAGACGCAGCTCTTGGCGATGAAGACGATGTAGGAGAGTTTAGCCAACAGGCTGATCTTCAAGTATTTCTCTACGGGGGTTTCAAGCAGACGGTTGGAAATCTGAAGCTTCTCATGGTGATTATATCACACCTGAAATCTAAGACACTCTTACCTCTGGTCAGACCCATGTCCATTACTGGAGCTGAGAGGCAGGAGGAACACAAACACATGGTTATTTCACAGCAAGTCGACAGGTTGGACATCTTCTCATCCCCCCCAGTGGACTCACCTGGTTCACCATTGACCGTAGCTGTTGTAATTATGTCACCGGTCCCATCGAAGATCTTGACGATGCATGTGAACTGGGTGTCAGGATTGAACCAGGTGTCGGCAGAGACCCTCAACCTGCTGCTGATCTTGTAGTATTGCTCCCCCCGAGGCCGCAGTGGAGCGGTGTCTGTCGCCACGCAATCTGTGACCTCCTCCCCGTTCTGCTGCCAGGACACGGAGACGTGGTCCGGGTAAACGACTGAGGCCACACACACAAGCGTCTTGAGTCTCCCGTTGTCCGTCCTGCTTCTGCATTCCTCCTCTGAAGGTGCTCTAAGATTCACCGTCGGTGGTGCTACTTGGCAAGTTTCCTCTGCAGAGAAATGGAAAAAAAAACAAACCCTCTTTACCTCTGGTGAAACTTTACTTTGCTGGAGCTGAGAGGCAGACTGAACTCCAACACATGGTTATTCCCCAGCCAGCCATCAGGTTGGACATCTTCTCCACCCCAAAGTCGACTCACCTGGTTCACCATTGACTGTATAAGGTCTAATTAAATCACCGGTCCCATCAAATAACTTGACGATGCATGTGAACTGGGTGTCAGGATTGAACCAGGTGTCAGCGGAGACGCTCAGCCTGCTGCACATCTTGTAGTATTCCTCCCCCTCAGGCCTTACAGTAGCAGTGTCCATTGCCAAGCGATCCTTGACCTCCTTGCCGTTCTGCTCCCAGGACACGGAGGCGTGGTCCGGGTAGAAGCCAGAGGCCACGCACACCAGCGTCTTCTTACTGCTTTTGTCGTTCTGGTTTCTGCATTGCTCCTTTGAAGGTTTAATAATCTGCACCGTCGGTGGTATCACTTGGCGATTTTCTTCTGCAGAGACAAACATTCAAGTCGGTGTGAAAGCTGTGCAGTAGTTCCAGTCTGGTAGTGGTGCAGGATGTGGGAGGGTTACAGAAACCTTAGGGAACTTTCAGAGTTCACGCAATTTCAGGTCACCATGGCGGTTTGTGTCAAAAGTCTCTTAGGAAGTCTTACTGAGAACCGTCAGCCTGGTTCCTTCTCTGAAGACGGGAGGATAAGAAGTCCGGCTGGCGTGTGGAAAACTCACTAATCTACCGACCGGCTGCTTCACACTCGACGGGGTTGGAAAGCACAAAGCACCGCAGAATAATCAGCTTGTGTGCGACAGTTTAGAGTCGTGTCAGCAGCCCAAATATTCTCTGTTTTTCAGTTTTCCTCAAGTTCTAGGTAAAGATGCGCAGACGTGTCAAATACTTGAAGGATTTTCTCAGCCAGCAGTGAGTCTGGTCCCACTGCCAAAGTAAGCAGGATGATAATTGTTCACACTGATACGAGACTGCAGAAAAAAGCTGCTAGCAGCGTTTCTTCTGCACTCATTCACTCTAATTGAACTTGCATTCTTTCCTCACACAGTTTAACCACTTTAACAGCTCTTAATGTTTATGTGGTCGTGTTATGGTACAGTAGAAACACACACACACAGAAAGCCTGCAGTGTCCCACAGTCAAAGTAAACCCCACCAGCACCCAAACTGAGACGTTCCGTTTGGAATTTGCGGGTTTAATTCATTTCAATTTTTTTTTTTTTCTTTCGATTTACAACAAATGTAACTTTAAAACTGCTAAGAAGACTTTCTGCCTCTTCTCAGGTGAACTGACCTTTGTTTTCCAACATGCTGCATCACTTTTGCCTTTTAATCTTGACCATCATTTTAAAACAGCAGCGTTGTAGTGTTGTTGAGGGAGGAACGATTCAGAGGAGATTTTGGTGCTTTACTCACTGAGAACAGCCAGTTTGGTTCCTGAGCCAAAGTGAGCTTAGTAATGGGCACAAAGTGTGAGCATGGTGACAAATAGACAAATAGTTTGACCCACACTTTTTTTTTGTTTATTACACACATCCAAACGCATGACATTTTCTTGAACTACACGGCCTAATGCACCTTGTTCAATGCTTCTTTTGATGCCGACTCACCTAAAACCATCATTTTGATTCCTTGGCCAAAGTAAACTGTTTTTCTGCTAAAACCAAGAAGTTAAAATTCTGACTCACCCAGAACAGTGAGTTTTGTCCCTTTTCCAAAGTAGGCTTTGTTAAGATTATCACAGTGCAGAAACACAGCATCAAACTAAAACCTTTCCCCCCTGGTCAATGCAAAAAGGTTGTCATATCTTTGTAGAACATGAATGGGCATATTTACCTAGAACTGTCAGCTTGGTTCCTTGGCTGAAGTGAGTAGGCTCAGTGTTGGTCACAGTGTTTCCCCTCAGCTCATTATTGCAGCTTGTTCAGACTGATGGATCCTCCTCCTTTACAACAACAACCAAACTAAATGAATGTTTTTTTCTGCTTAACCAAATAGTTAAAAGTCAGACTCACCAAAGACAGTGGGTTTGGTTCCTTTTCTCAAGTAGGCTTCAGTTCCAATGAACCCTTAATGCCCTTAATGTCTCCTCCACCAAAAAGTCTCCAGACTTTCTATAATCTGCACATTTAGACACGCCTCACAAGAGTTTGAAGAGTAATTCTGCATGTTTTCCAGCATATGCTGTGAATATAAATGCACTTCTCTAAGGTCAGAGTGTCCTGATGCCTCACACACCTTCACCTGGGTGATGTTTCCTGCTAAACTGGAGTGGCAGGCAGCGTGCAGCATCCTCCACACTGAGTTCTGATGCTGGGAGGTTTTTGTACGGCGGCTCTATGGGATTGTATCACCGTGGCTCCCTGTCCCCACGGTGAAAATGCACCACACAAAAACCTGCCGTGTGTTTGGCTGCCTGCTCAGCCCTCCCTCCACATCTCAGCCTCCATCTCTGTGGGAGCAGCTGCAGCAGTCGGCCGCCTGCTGCTATTTCTGTGCGACGGCGGCTGAGAAAAGAAGCCAGAGTGCAGGGAGGGGAAAGGAAGTTCAACTGGCCTGTTTGAGTTTGCTTTGGCTTGTTTGGGGAAGTGACATCACAACTGGTCACACCTCTCCCTCTTCCCAGCCTGTCTCTCCTGGCAACAGGAGCTCATCAGCTGATCAGTAGGTGATACAACTCCTATTTCAGATGGATCGGCCGACGACCAAATGGAAATCAAATCAAATAGCTTTATTGTGTGAGTGTATTGTGACCTCAAGCAACTTTCTTTTTAAGGCTATTTGCACATTACAACTGCTGTGTCATGTTAAAAAAATTTGTTAGCTAGCACCGCTAACTCCATGTTCTTTTTGTTTCGCTTTGTGAGCGATTTTAACGCACTCGTGTCAACACCTGTTGAATTAAGCTGCTACTGTGTAGTGCTTTGATTGGACGAGAGTTGTGCGGATATTCTTGGCTAAAAATAAAAGATGGATTGTTTCATTGTCTTGATTTTCACAGCGAGGACAGTGACTTGAAACAAGTCAACAGCATTAAACAAAGAATTTTAAGGCCGCCTAAAATGTTTTGAAACACAAAAAAGTTAAACAAGAAGAAGAGAAGAAGCGCCGCTGGAAACGCGGCCAGAGCTAGCCATGGAGCGATCTGGTGTCGATTACTAATCCTGCTCAGAAAGCCCCACCCACAGCCTTCTGGGTGCGTATTGCAACTAGGAAACTGCAGGTAACTGCAAAAGGAAAAGGCAAAGGCAAAAAACTTTTGTCATTGTTATTTCCATTAGTCTTTTACAATGACGAAACAGAAAAGGCAAAGACAAAATGTACCTTTTTTATATTTGTATTCATTCATTCATTTTTCATTTTGACATTCCTGTGATTCTATAATTCACAAGGAACTTTCATTTTATGTTCTTCATGCTGACATTGCTGCTCCTCCATGGTGGGTTCAGACACACTTGGAGAAGGCGGGTCAGAGAGTCAGCAGCTTCTCTTGATTTGGTTTGAGTCTGAGACTGTTGTTGAGAGCTCCATAAAGTCTGTTGTCAATTGCATGATGCTGCTATTACAAGTCAGGGTGGGGTCGATCCAATCCAGTGTTTGCGTTGGATTCTGATACCGACATAATTCACGGGTTGGAAATTTGTGATCAACGATCAACTCATGTAAAAATCAACAATAATGATGATAATATTAAAGTAGACAGAGCTCTGATGTCAGAGACGTTTCTCAGCCTATTCTTCCTCCACACTTTAATCATTGGTGCCGTCAGGCTCTAAAGGAGATGTGGGTTTTAGGTGAAGGGAAGACATTAAACCACATCACTGTGCTTCTGCAGCGCAGAAATACACAGCTGAGTGTGACGGATCAGCTCTGGGAATTATCAGCGCTCCTGTTTGCATGTTTTGCCTGGTGATCTCAAAGCGATCCCTAAACTGACTCGCGTACTCAGGGTTGCTGCCATAATCGCTGTATCCAATCCAGATGATCGAGCCCTTGTTCTTCTGCTGGTACCACAGCATGTAATCCATGCTGCTGTCATCGTGTTTGCACCTGATTTCTACCCTTGTTGCTGCGTTGACTATTCTTGGGACAGACAGCTCAAATCTCACAGTCAGCGCCTCATCTGTCAGGAAAAAAAAAGGAAATTCCATTAAAATTCAGCTGAATTAAAATGACAAATGTACAATTCAGTTGATTTAGAAATTCAACACAACAATGAAATGAGTGTTTCCAATGTTTATGGACGTTACATGGCAGTAAGATGAGGAGAAGTCCAGTCAGAGACGGAGGCATGTTGGAGCCGCTGTGGCTGAAAGTGATGAAGCTTCTTCTGCTCATTCTCATGTCCCAGTAACAGGAAGAGATCAGGGCTTTTAGTGAGGGAGGAGCCTGAAGCCACATATAAGTCACATCTTCTCTCATCAGCTTGAAATGGTCTTTGAACTGCTTCTCATAGGTCGGGGAACTCTCACCATATGTGTATCCAATGAGGTCCAGAGACCGGCCGTCCACTTTCTGCTGGTAGCAGAGCATCACCTGACAGGTTGTTGTCATCATGACTGCAGGATAGGCAGACTTTGGTGTTCTCTCCTACTATCTGTGGAGGAGAGTCCTTGAAGGTCGCTGTGCTCACCAGGAGGAGGGACAACCAGATTGTTGATGCAAAGAGAGAGAAAAAGAACCAGGAAAATATTTTTTGCTGCTGCTTTAAGTTGAGACGGTGTTTGAGCTCACTTAATAAAAAAGAGATGAGAAGTAAGTTAAAGTTTAACAACCAGGGATTGTCGCATCCCAAAGGATGTGAATTGTCAAATCACCCCCCCCCCCCCAGGGGGCAGTGGGCAGCAGCGGTGAAACGCTGTCTTACCTGGTCTCTGCCTCCCCCTGTTGGTGGAATGTCAGTCCTCAAGATGGTTGTGCAAGTTTTTGATTTTCTAATTATGACATTTTTAAATCATAATATTCAGAGACAAAATGAAAGTAAATTCTTTATCTTTTCCAATGTTGCGTTTTAATGTAAATTATCATAAGTAAGGAACACATCTGCTTCTGGATTTATTTTCTGGGCTTCCAGGTTCCACTGTAGGAGAGTCATGATACATATGAGCGCAGGGTGAGTGCAGGTACCACAGAATGGTGTCATAGCCTGGGATGATATGTGTGAAGCTCAGCTGGACCTCTCGGTTTGGTTTCACTATCTGGTCAGTGGGAGTCTGGAGAACCCGTCGATCTTTGCTAAGGTAGGAACTCCTGGAAGGAATTAGAAGGCGACATTAAGTTGCTAGATTAGTGTGATAGTGGTGGAGTGTCTGTCTTCGCATGTGAAGTTGCTTGTTTAGATTAAATGACTGGGGGAAACATTCAAAAGACTTTAACAGTCAGGATGGAGATGGAGATGAAGAAGAAGAAGTGGAGATGATGATGAGGGCAATGATATGATGTGATGTTCATTGACCCAGCTGCAGTTGTTGCTGCTTTGGCTGAAAAAGCAGCAACAAAGGCCAACGCATCACATTGGCCTTGGTCAACCTTAACATGTGAAGCTCAACATTTCAGTAGACAGTGAGGGAAGTTCTTTGAATGTGATGAGGAACAGAAACATCAGCATCGTGTGGGGACCATAGGTGGAGTTCCAAGTCTAATGTGAATAATGGTAAATGATGAAGATAGTATGATGTGGTCAGGAGGTGTGGCTTCATGTTGGTTCCTCTGCCCTTTTCTCAGAGTGTTTCTGGTGCTCCAGCCCCACCTTCTGGTAAGAGTTAAAAGTCACTTCCTGATTCCGCTGCCCAATCAGTTTTTGTTCAGCCGCTCTGCGTCTCGCATCGCTGTGTTTGCCCGTTGGCTCCCTTGTTGTCAGGTTTCCCACCATAAAATGTGTAGACGACCATGCTCATGCTTTCCCCCGATGCCAAAACCAGTACATCTGGTTGTAACTAACGTCTCCACTGTGGCTGCAGTTCATCTCTGCAGGGCTTTGACATTGGCGTCAAATAAAATCAACGTTTTGTGGGAGGTGGGAGAGATAAACTTGAACCTTATTTCCTGGTTTGCTTGTCACTTTTGTTGAAGAAGGTCTCCTCCTGTAAAATCAGCCATAATAATGTTGTAGTAATTAGAAACGTCCACTAGGTGGCAGAGTGAGCACAAGCAAGTTTTACATATGCACCTGAAGAACAAGAGTTACCTGAAGTGTGTGTCCTGTTACCCACAAGTGGTGTTCAGTAAAACTGACCAAACTGGGACTCCCTGACTCCGCCTGGGTTACTACAAATAATACATAATAGTTTATTATTATTGGTATTATTATTATTATTATTATTATTATTATTATTATTATTATTATTATTATTATTATTATTATTATTGTCATTATTATATGTTGTTGTTGGCCATTTGTTTTACAATGTGATTTCTCGCCACAAGATGGCAGCAAATCTGAAACGCCTCTGACACCGAGCAATGAGTTTGTCTGATCCAGTTCATGTCGCTCGTCATATGTGCCACGTGTTGCAGGTCCACCCTGCAGATGGCACCAGGCTCACTTACACTTGGCGGCAGGCGGTGCTGACGTGTCAGTGGAAAGTTTCAGTCCAGTCACAGGACACCAAACGTGTCTGGGCTCAACAGTACCATTGTGTGGCTCCAGACTGAGGAGAGCTGCTGACTCTCTCGTGCCGCCAACTTTGTGTCCCGTCATTTTTCTCCCTTACAGAAATTGATGTTCTGATCCGATGTTCTGGTTGTCTGTGGGACAACATTTCTATTGTATTTTATTTTCTCTCTGAGAGCAGAGAGAGCAAATAGTTGAAGTGCTTCCGCACTGATCCAAAGTCTCTCATTTCTAACAGTATACAGACCATAATATACAATATAAATAAACACATCATTTTCTATACTTCCTTCTTGGAAGTGATCCTGAGCTCAGGGTCACGGGGTTCTGCTGGAGCCTCTCCCAGCTGTCTCAGGGTGAAGGCAGGGTGACACCCTGGACCAGTGGCCAGGTCATCACAGGGCCACAGAGAGACACACAACCAGTCACACTCACATGCACACCTGCGGACAATTTAGAATGTTCAGTTGACCTCACATGCATGTTTTTTGGAGTGTGGGAGGAAGCCGGAGAACCCGGAGAGAACCCACGCAGACCCACGCAGACACACATGCAAACTCTGCACAGAACGGTCCCAGGCCCGGGAATCGAACCCACGACCTTCTTGCTGTGAGGCGGCAGCGCTCACCACTGCGCCACACATGAATACGGGCTTCACTGTCTGTCAGTGTCATTTCAGCTGAAATAAAATGCTGTTTTTGTCACAGGTTTTGAAATATCCTTGAATGTAAAAAAAAAATAATAATAATTTCTTATGAACTCTCACGATGTGTCTTTGAACCCTCTTGATTCTCAGCTCTGCTGACGATATTGCGTTGTTCTAAAGTTGGAGCGTGCGGGTCTCGGCGTTTATCGAGCCGTTCAGTGCTTATTTGGCTCTCTGACATCGTTTCCTGTTTACATGCGAGGTGGAAAGGTGTTTTTGTGCAGTTTGATTCCCACTGGTACGATTAAAGTTTGATGCACTTGAACGATCTGGTGCAAATACTCTTTTGCAAATAGCAAAAAAAAAAAACAAAAACAACAACAACAGATGTTAAGCGGAAGTGTTGCAGTTCATCTTGAAGCATATAGCTCGCCTTCACATCTGTTTGTATAAAGAGATGTGCGGTGTTGTGTGTTTGTGTGGTGTGTGTATGTGTGTGTGTGTGTGTGTGTGTGTGTGTGTGTGTGTGTCATGCAGAGGCGCAGGTGTGAAGTGAGCATTGCGGTGAAGAGGAAGGCTGCACCTTCGTCATTTCTCAGCACGGAACAAACGTTTGGTTACCACATCCTCCCTTCTGCTGCTGCCGAGCTTCAGCAACACAGCAGCAGCTTTGACCTTCTTCTGTTTTCGGATTGTACTGACTTCCTGTTTTCAGACCAAACGCGTCCTACATTTGGATCCTGTTTGGGGCTTATCGACCCAGTGCTTGTTTCATAACCATCGTTTCTGCCAAGTGGGCGAATAGCAACAACGTCTGTGTTTATATCGATGTATATTTCTATCTATTTGCCTCGTCTCTCTCTGCACCACTCTGTCAGCTTCAATCATTCATCCTTATTATGAAATCATTATCAAGTTAATTGGTCGTTTCATTGTGTAAATAATATTATGTTGTCAGATAAAATCGAACTGTCAGTCTTCAACAGAGGGCGTTCAGAGTCGGATGTTTTTAGTGTTCAGTAAAAACTGCAAACTCTTCTCTCAGTAAAGAGGCTGCTGTGCTGTTAAAACTGTTCCCCAAAAATAAAAATAAAAATCATGAGAAAAGGGACTTTGTTTTGCACTTTTATTTAGCAGGAAATTAGTAGAAAATAGGCATAAGCAGATTCTTTTTTTTTTTTTGGTTTTTCTTTGCCCTAAAGTTGTTTGCTTTGAACGCAGCCTCCGTTGTCTCTAATCTTCCGACGCGACTTCAAATGCCTCCATGTACAGGAAGTCATGCGACGCCTCGGTGGAAGAGCTGTCCAGGCCTCAGCTGCTGCGTTTCCCCGTCGACTTCTGCAACACACACGGAAAAGAGAAAATGTCACGGCGATCTGGGAACGCAGCGGGGGGGGGGGGAAGCCTGAGCCATTCCACCGACCTGGTGCTTCCACAGCAGAATGGCCACAAAGCCTCCGTAGACGCAGCTCTTGACGATGAAGACCACGTAGGAGGCTTTGGCCGTCTGCGCCACCGTCATATATTTGTCTGCAGAGAATTCATTTGCCGGAGTTGTCTGAAGAGGCAGTGATGCGTGTCTATGGAGTTTGTATTTCCGCTAGAGTTGGTGCGCAATCAAGATGCACGTCAGCTCAAACATATTTACCTCTCCTGGATCCCTGGGCTGTACCTAGTGGCAGAGTGAAAGGAGACCGGGGGGTCAGATCAGGACCGACAAACGCCACCTTCTCAGATGTGAGGCTCATAGACGTACCCTGGATGCCGAAAGCCTCAGCGTGACGTTCAATGTATTTTGCTCCATTGTAGAATCGCACGATGCAGGTGAATCTCCTTCCTGCCATGAACCAGGACCTTTCAGGAACCCTCAGCCTGCTGCTGATTCTGTAGTACCGTCCGGCCCGCTCGGCTCTGCTGTCCGTCGCAACGCCGACCGTTTGCTCCCTCCCGTCAACCTGCCAGGACACTGAGACGTGGTCTGGGTAGAAGTCTGTGGCCACGCACACCAGAGTCTTCTTCCCGCACTCATTGTTTGAAGGTCCGAGAACTTTCACACTGGGTGCTGTGATGTTGTACCCAGTTTCTGCAAGGACACACAGCAGCGCATTGAATCATTTCTGTCTTTTGACATGGCGGTGATCATGAAAGACCTCCGCACCCACAATTAAAACAGCCTTTTCATGCCCAGAGGATTATCTTGTTAGGAACCTTACCGAGAAGCGTGAGTTTGGGTCTTTCTCCAAAAACTTAGCAGGAAAGGTTTCTGGGCAGACAGCGGACTGCCACGCAAAAAAAAAAAAACACCATCTTTTCTTTTTTCCGTCTACCAGTTGGGTTTTGTCTGCTTTGAATGCGTATGTCTAATTAAATTCAGTATTGAGTTGTTTGTTTTTTTTTCAGCAGTTGAGGACAAAAATAGGACATTTTAAACCGCTATTTTTGACTCTGCAAAACATGCGAAACCATCATAAACAATCTGAATTTCTCACCCTCACACTCTCACACTAATACTCACCTGCAAAAAAAAAAAAAAAAAAAAAAGTGGTTCAGCTCCAACGGCTCTCAAGCTGTTTTATCGGATTAACCAACATTTCAGAAAATCAGCTGGCTCAGCTGCCTCGTTCTTCCCAAAAAAAGTCACTAAAATAAAATTGTTTGCATTGAATTTTAGCGTAGGTCATAAAAATTGTGCTTGACCTCGAACGGCTGTCAAGCTGTTCTATCAAATGAACCAACATTTTTAGAAAATCAACTGCCTCTGTCCTCCAAAAACTCCTTAATCAATAAAATACGATTGTTTCCATTGAATTACAGGCAGGTAGGTCATAAATGAAAACTTTGACTTGTTGTTTGTGGTAATTTGTCACATTTTAGCTCAACTCAATTTACTTTTCAGTGGCAGTAAAAACATCAACTTTAGTCCTGGGTCCAAAATGAGTTTGGCATCGTCTCTACTGAGCACTCAGTGTGACTAATAATCTGGGCATAGAGCCATTTTTTTTTTCATATTCCTGCGGTTTATAACCGAGGAACGCTGAAATTCACACTGCTGTCACTTGATCTTAATTTTGCTGTCGCTCCCTGATCTTTTTTTTTTCTCTCTTTCAAGGTTCATTCCAATTTTCTGCAATTTTGAACCAATGTCCACTTGATTTGTCTGAAAGGATTTTAAAATTGCTCACAGTCTTCAGAAACAAATCGCAAGGTCCTCAAACGCTCAATATTTTCCTAACATTTTCTTACCTATAACAGTCAGTTTAGTCCCAGGTCCAAACAAAGCCGGCTCGTATGTACACAGCCACTCTGCACTGTAACAAAAACTCCTCTCACAGCCTCCCTGCTGTCCCAGCTAATGCTGTGCGGCTAATTCCTGCAGCTTCCCTTTTGTCTAAGCAGCAACAACCATTGACTTTTAAAAAAAAAAAATAAATAAATAAATGCTCTTCTCCCATTTGTATGGAGACTCTTACGAAGAAATAGAAGCTCTCACTCACCGAGAACAGTCAGTTTTGTTCCCTGGCCAAAGTAGGCTTCGTAATTGGCACAGAGTGTGAGCTTTGTTTGAAAAGCACCGAGCTGAACCTGAGCTACATGCATGAAACGGTCCGCAAAATCTATGACCACGAAAGCCCCCTCAGACTTTGTTGTTGTTGTTGTTGTTGTTGTCTGTCATTACTCACTTAAAACAGTGAATCTGGTGCCTTTTCTAAACTGGGCTTTGTTAAAGCCGTCCCAGTGCAGAAACACTGAGCATCAGAAGTCTTCTGTCCAGCCACAGAATGACTGCCGGAGTTCTCCATGAGAGCAAAGACTGAACACTGCCCAGCGCAAAACGTACAAAGAAGGAGAAAGGTGAATTGTTTACCTAAAACTGTCAGTTTGGTTCCACGGCCAAAGTGGGCAGGAAGAAGGCTGTTCACAGTGCTTCTGCCTCAGTTCAATAATGTACCGGTTGCATGAAAACACATTGATTCTGCCGCCTTGGTGGCAACATCTCTGCATTAGCTGACCGTGATGTGTGGATTCAAACTCACCAGTAACGGTCAGTTTAGTGCCTTTTCCAAAGTAGGCCTCGTATTGGTTGTCACGGTGCCGAAACACTGGTCGTCAAACTCAAAGCTAAACTATCAGAACTAATCTAAGAGGGAGTAAACAAAAAAAGCATCTACCAGTTTTACAGAAAACACAAGTAAACTGAAGTGTTTACCCAGAACTGTCAGTTTGGTTCCTTGGCCGAAGTAAGCAGGATCAGTGTAGGTCACAGTGTCTTCACCTCAGCTCATTATTGCAGCTTGTTCAGACTGACGGAGTTCCTCCATTACAACAACAGCTGAACTATCTAAATGTTTTTCTGCTACACCAAAGAATTAAAATAAGACTCACCCAGAACAGTGAGTTTGGTTAAGGTGAAGGTTGGTTATAGGTTAGGGTTAAGGTTGTCCCGGTGCAGAAACGCTGAGCATCAAACTAAAACTTCTCCCAATTGGTCAACTCAAAAAGGTTTGAATAGTTTTTATGGCTCGTAAATTTACATTCTGTATTTACCCAGAACTGTCAGCTTGGTTCCATGGCCGAAGTAAGCAGGCTGATTGTTGGTCACAGTGTTTTCACTTCAGCTCATTATTGCAGCTTGTTCAGACTGATGGATCCTCCTCACTTTGAACTACGACTAAACTATTTGAATGTTTTCCTGCTAAACCAAAGAGTTAAAAGTCAGACTCACCCAGAACAGTGAGTTTGGTTCCTTTTCCAAAGTAGGCTTCAGCTCCAGTGTCACACTGAATGTCTCCTCTACCTAAAAGTCTCCAGAGTTTCTATAACCTGCATATTGAGATGGTATAATAATCCAGAGGATGGAGGAAGGAAGAGTTCAACCATGTCCAAAGTCCTGATTGCTTTTAGTCAAATCGCTTCTCACGTGAGTTTCAAGACATTGAGAGTAATTCTGCATGTTTTCCAGCATATGCTGTGAATATAAATGCACTTCTCTAAGGTCAGAGTGTCCTGACGCCTCACACACCTTCACCTGGGTGATGTTTCCTGCTAAACTGGAGTGGCAGGCAGCGTGCAGCATCCTCCACACTGAGTTCTGATGCTGGGAGGTTTTTGTACGGCGGCTCTATGGGATTGTATCACCGTGGCTCCCTGTCCCCACGGTGAAAATGCACCACACAAAAACCTGCTGTGTGTTTGGCTGCCTGCTCAGCCCTCCCTCCACATCTCAGCCTCCATCTCTGTGGGAGCAGCTGCAGCAGTCGGCCGCCTGCTGCTATTTCTGTGCGACGGCGGCTGAGAAAAGAAGCCAGAGTGCAGGGAGGGGAAAGGAAGTTCAACTGGCCTGTTTGAGTTTGCTTTGGCTTGTTTGGGGAAGTGACATCACAACTGGTCACACCTCTCCCTCTCTTTCTCTCTCCACCATGTTGTCTGCCAAAAGAGACAAACATTCTGCAGCAGTGGCAAATGCAGAAAATACACCTTCTTGTGAAATGCTGTTGTCGACTGTTGAGCCCCATCACTGCTTTTAATTATATCGTTTATGTAGAGAAAAGATTAAATGGACGCTTCTCTATCGACTGATTTATATTAACTTGTACTTTTTGTGAAAATCTTTTTCCAAACATTCATTGTCTAAAAAGGCAAAACTCCTCGCACATCTATTGACGCGGCTGGTGCGTCGGAAGGTGACGATAAAGTCCAAACTGACAAAAAAGAATTCCCGCACACGTGGCCAACTTGCAAACTTTTTAATGCAACTTTCGGTCGTAGACCTTTCTCAGGCAAAACAGATTTGCTTGAGACACGTTGCATTAAAAAGTTTGCAAGTTGGCCACGTGTGCGGGAATTCTTTTTTGTCAAACATTCAATGTTTAAAGTCTCATAAACCTCTTGAAACTTGCCATACGTATATACAAACCTCTACCTTTTTATTATTTAAATTCTTTAGAGTTCTCCTTTTCCTCCATGTTCCCTGCAGGGGTCAGTGTTCCCTAACATTTTGATTGACTTTGATATTGCCTCTGTCTGCAAGCGTAATTAAACAATGCTCACGCAGCAGACACAGACTTGTGCACACAGCGGAGTGCCTTCCGAGGAGCCAGCAGAAGGCAGCGACGTGTAGATGGTTCTGCGAGCAGCTGCCGGCTTATCTGCACCCATCAGCTTCGTGGTGTCGGAGCTTCTTCGCGTCTTCGCCTGACGTCTAAATTTTTATTGTCACCATAAACTCGCTTCAGGTCTGGCGTGAACGACACCATCGTTCCGCGGCTATTCGCAAAACAAGTTTACAGCCAGAAGTGTCCAACAACAAAGAACACTGGCCACCGCCGGACTCCTGAATTCTGTCGCACTCCATCTATGCCATCTCAGCGCGATGATGTCAGCAGACACGCAGCGGTGAAAGCGGAGGGGGTGCAGCTCGCCGGCCGGGTTATGGCTAGATGGTATCAAAGATTCGTAAGTAAGTGACGTAGTTCTTAGAAAGTCTCGGAAAATCCCGTTGAAGACGAAGCTAACGTCAAAGAGGGTGGCTAACATTGATAGAGATAGGCAATGATTTTACCCTATGTAACATCCATAGCCTCCAAAACTGTATTCTTGACTGGTACCTTAACTTGAATACTGATCCAAACTGTGACTTGGACTCCAATCCTAAATCTAAACGCCACCCGAGTCCTGATCCTAAACCTAACCGTTGCCCGAGTCCTGATCCTAAACCTAACCGTTACCCGAGTACTGATCCTAAACGTAACCGTTGACTCGAACCCGAATCCTAAACCTAACCACCACCCGAGTCCTGATCCTAAACCTAACCATTGATTAATTGATTTTATTTGATTCATGCTCGCAGTGAAGCCTGGGCTACTCGGACCCTCCATCTCTCCCGATGAGAGTTGGAAAGAATCTACGAGACTTCATTAGAATCTTTGTCACTTCCATCCAAATCTTTGATACCATCTAGCCATCACCTGCAGGCGGGGGGTGACACCCCGCTGGTTTTGCTCCGTAGAGAAGGGACTAAATGCCGATCGCTTGCACGACGTCCCTCGTTCAAAAAACACAGTGACAACGCCCTAATTTTAGTAGAGAAGAGGCTTATCTATAGGCTTCGTTGGGTTTTTGGAGTTAATGTTGCATTTAAGCTCATAAGAGCTGCTTTTTTGTCCAACAAGATCTTTCGAACATGATTTTGGCCTGAGGAGCATCATCTGCAAACTTGACTCTGCCCGTCTGTTTGTCTTGACTTTCACACACGTTGAGAGTTTAGTTTCAATATGATTCTATATTTGCACAGTTGTGGCGCTTCACGATGATAGCAATAATGATAACGAGCTGCAGCTGCTTCTTGCCGTTGTGTTGTTATTTGAATGAGGGCGCGGACGCTGTGCTTCACTGTGTCTTGCAGCGCAGTAGTAGCGACTGCTGTCGTTGACTAGTGGCTCAGTGATGCCGAGGGAAAAGAGGTTTTTGGGGGCTTGGATGGAGACCTGGAAGCGGCCCCGGCTCCTATCGTACTCTTTAGCGAGGAACTCAGGCGGAGCTCCGGCCTGGTCCTGTCGGTACCACAGCATCGTGTAGCTGCTCATGCTGAAGCCCGCAGCCATGCTGCAATCCAGCGTCACCGGCGCTCCCGAGGGAACAATCACATCACCAGACTGGAGAACCACCACCGCCAGACCTGCAGCGCATGGAGACAAACACTGTCCAGTTGAACGTGTGGCGCGATCGGGGATCGTCCGTCGGTTTTTGCGACAACGCACTGATTCAACCTGTTGGTGCCAGAAGAAACACGAGAAGAACTGCAGCCATCACGTCAGTATGGAGGTTCTCTGCTGTGTCTGCAGAGTCGGACTGATTCAATATGTTCAGCACTCACACACAATGTGACCCCCCCCACACACACACACACACACCCCCTCCATCACATGACACTGATGAACCAATAAAACCCGAGAGAGGAGGGCAACAAGAGGCAAACTGAATTTAAAAAAAATAGTTTCCTCAATAATTCAATCACAAGGAATATTAATGACTCTTCCCCTCAAAAACGTATCTTCATTGAAAGTTAAATCTTCAGATGGTCTCATGTGTAGGACCAACTTTTCAACTCTTGTTTTGAAAGCGTGCTAAGTATACATTTTTATTTCTTCAACTATTCATGGTTCAGGGCTCATTTTGGCTTTTGTAGTCTGATTATTTTCTGCTCTGGGTCTAAAACCTTCTTGAGAAATATTTATTTGTATTTCTAAAGTTCTGGTTGGCTGTTTTAGAGAGCAGAAGTGTTGTTTTCGTGTGAGGCAGACATCCAACCGCATCACTGTGCTCTGGCAGCGCAGAAGTACACAGCTGAGTCTGACACCATGGCATTGTGAAGAACCAGGGACCCCGTCTGTTGATCTTTTCTCGTCACCTCAAACCGACCCTCGAACTCTGTCGCCATGCTCAGGCTGCCGCCGTAGCTGCTGGCCATGAAACTCATTCGACCGCTGCTGGTCTGCTGGTACCACAGCATCAAGTTCATGTCCTTGTCGTCGTGGCCGCAGCTGAAGTTCACCCTGGACTCTGTGGGAACTATTTTTGGAGGAGACTGCTGAATCGTCACACTCTTGGCCCCATCTGCAGGGAAAAGACAAACATTTTGAATGAGGTTCATGGAGGGAATGTGATGAACTGCACAAACGTCCGTCATGTCCGTCTCCATTTGGCTTGGATTGACCAAATTGGTTTCCAATAAATAACGCGTACGACGAGATTTCAACAACACCACCCTTAGAAGCAGTTTTTCTTTCATTACATGGCAGCAAAGTGAGAAGGAGTGCGACAGTGACCGGATTCATCCTTCAGGTGTGCCGAGCCTACTGCGAGTCTCCTTCTGCAAACGTGACTGTTCGGAAGAACAGGAAGCGATGAGGGGTTTTTAGCGAGGGAGTGGCATTAAACCACATCACTGTGTGCTGGCAGCGCAGAAGTAAACTGCCGAGTGCGACAGCTCCGCTCTGAGGATTTGCAGGCTCCCCGCCACGGCACTCTCTCGGCTTATGGTGACCTGGTCTTTGAATGGCATGTAGGTCGGGCTCTTCTCGTATCCGTATGCAATCAGGTCCAGAGACTGCTTGTCCTCCCTCTGCTGGTACCAGAGCATGACAATCAGGGACTGGTCGTCGTGGCGGCAGTCGATCTGGACTGGGCTGCCGCCCTCAACCACCATGGGGGGAGACTGCTGAAACACAACGGCACCAGCCCGAACTGTGGAGGGAGATTTAAAGGAAGCAGTCAACCACACACCCGGCGAAGGAGTCACAGCTGTGTCTGTGTCCGAAGTTAAACTGACAATGTGACTTTAGAATTTCAGTGGGTGATTAATTGCGGGATGGTAGTTTGAGTCCTTACATGAGAGGCAGCTGAGCAGAAAGCAAAGCGTGCGTGTGGCTGAAGTCATCGTAATGATCTGTGTAGAGACAGTTCCCCCACCCCTCAATAAATAGATTCCCATTGGAAAGGGGAGGGGCCAGCACAATGTCGGATGACAAGAGCATTGTATGCCAAGGATCTGCCTCCACCTGTCGGCTGCAGTTACATTGCGGTTGATGTGAGCTTGATCTGTTGTGGCTGTGTTTTGATGGCTGGCAGCGGTCAGGTTGTCAGACCTCGTCCAAATTAGCGGTCGACAGGTAGAAGTTCTGGTGTCTCCTCTGGACCTGAGGCAGTCCGGGACCAGCGAAACCTTAAAGTTCATTAACTGGAGGCTCGGTTCTTCTAGGTGCCTGCACCAGTACGGGTACCAGTAAGCGCTGTCGTTCTGGTAGCAGTGGATTTCATTGTCAGTGTTGGCAAGACTTGATGATGTACTGAGGCCAGTGGCTGACCTGTACAAGTAAAAGACAAGTACAAATCTTAGAAGGCGGAAAGGGCGGGAGTGGTCGCAGTCTAACAGAAAGTCACCACCACCGGATCCCCGTTTAGCCTGACTGCTCGCACGTGACTTTGGCGCGGCGGCATTCAGATTTCCAGTGGGGCTGTTTAGGCTCCATGCCGCCTGCTTTTTGTGAACATGCCAAAAAGCAGTTAGAATGCTGTGTCTAGCAGACGTTGCCGGGCCAGGCTGATGAACTTCTTGATTTGGTTTCACTATCAGGTCAGTGGGATCCTGGAGAACCTGTTGGTCTTTACTGAGGTGAACTCCTGGGAGGAATTGAAGACCAACAAAAACATCAGCCAGAGCGTTCAGTGGATGTCATTGTTGAATCTTTCTGACTGTGTTACCTTGGAACCAGGAGACAGTGATGAAGCAAACGATGAGACCAGGTGGTGTCATGTTGAGTGGAATGAAGCAGCGGCAGTTTGAGCTGGTTTATAATGAGGGGAGGAGACAGGAAGTGATGTCAGCAAAACTGAGTAATATTTAACTGAATAATGAAGTCAAGTTGTGGTTCTTGTTGATGGTGAAGTTGCTTTATTGAATGTGAACGTGACAATGTGTCACATGGTTTCAGTGGTTTCCTGTCTCTGGCTGCTGGATTATTATGGAGGTTTCATGTCTGACAGAGTGACTGTCTTCACTACTGTGGAGACTGGCAGCTCCAAAATATTCTCCACTGTCTTCAGGCTGTCTTGGGTTCAGGATGCTCAGATTAACTGACTTGCTTCCATCTCCAGTCAGTTTAAAGCGACCCTTAAAGGCAGGTATCATGATGAGAGATGTGCGATACAAAGAACCAATGAGCTTGAGGGCAGAGTCTCCAGGTGAGCGCTGGTACCACAGAATGGTGTTGTAGCTCGGGATTTTATGTTCTAGTCTCAGCTGGACTTCTTGGTTTGATTTCACTATCAGGTCAGTGGGATCCTGGAGAACCTGTTGGTCTTTACTGAGGTGAACTCCTGTGAAGAAATTGAAAACCAACAAAAACATCAGCAAGAGCGATCCGTGGATGTCATCGTTGAATCTTTCTGACTGTGTTACCTTGGAACCAGGAGACCGTGATGAAGCAAACGATGAGACCAGGTGGTGTCATGTTGAGTGGAATGAAGCAGCGGCAGTTTGAGCTGGTTTATAATGAGGGGAGGAGACAGGAAGTGATGTTGTGGGGTGTTGGTTCTTGAAGGTTTAATAGTGAAAAAACAAGCAATCATGTAAATGGATTCCCCGTTGTTTGGCCAGAGGAGCAATGTAAAAAAAAAAAACAGTAATATTTAACTGAATAATGAAGTCAAGTTGTGGGTCTTGTTGATTGTGAAGTTGCTTTGTTGAATGTGAACGTGACAGTGTGTCACATGGTTTCAGTGGTTTCCTGATTATTATGGAGGTTTCATGTCTGACAGAGTGACTGTCTTCACTACTGTGGTAACTGGCAGCTCCAAAATATTGTCCACTGTCTTCAGGCTGTCTTGGGTTCAGGATGCTCAGATTAACTGACTTGCTTCCATCTCCAGTCAGTTTAAAGCGACCCTCAAAAGCAGGTTCCATCTTGACAGTGTCATAAAGCATATAACCAATGAGCTTGAGGGCAGAGTCTCCAGGTGAGCGCTGGTACCACAGAATGGTGTCGTAGCTCTGGATTTTATGTTCTAGTCTCAGCTGGACGTCTTGGTTTGATTTCACTATCAGGTCAGTGGGATCCTGGAGAACCTGTTGGTCTTTGCTGAGGTGAACTCCTGTGAAGAGGCCATTTGAAAGTGAGAAGCGTCGCGGCTGCCTCCTCTGAAGTGCAGAAGTTTGAAGTGACTGCGTTACCTTGAAACCAGAGGACGGTGACGACGGTGGTGATGAGTGCAGGTGGTGCCATGTTGAGTGCAGTGAACTGTGTGCTGCGCGGTGGTATGACAGGGAGAGACAGGAAGTGACGTTAGCAAATGGGACTGTTGCCAAGTTCATGAATATAAATGCCTCAGTTTTATTGCAGTTTGTGATGCTGGAGTTTTTGGTCACCATTAAAGGCCCAGTGTAAATGATTAAAAGGACGCTACTGACATTAAAATGGCAAAAGAAAAAGTGCACATGTTTGTTCTGAGTAAGACAAACTAAAAAATAGAAATTGTTGTTTTTTAATTTGCTACTTAAAAAAAAAAAAGATTTAGAGTTTATTTCCTGCTTTGATGAAACACATAGTGGAAGGAGTCTGTATTGCTGATGGCTATTTAACTCTGTCAAGGAAGCAAAGATGGTGCTAATGCTAATGCTATCCTACATGGCCCATTTGTCAAATAAAAAGACCCAGGAAGGACAGATCGCTGTTGTGAGACTGATGGATGGATGGATGGATGAAATTTGCGTTTGCCTGGATTTCCATTCAAGAAGCAGGAGGATATGTCGGCAGCCTGATATCAGACTGGAGCAGCAGCAGCAGGTGTCTGGGAGGTTGGCCTCTGAGGAGGATTGAAGTTTTTGTAACGTTCAGAGGTTATTTCAGGTGCCGTGCACTGCTGGCTGCACACAGATACTCCCCACGCTGCTCCCCTCCTGAGACCAGGACCGTTAGCCGTCCCTCCTTTCTTTTATCTCCACTCAGATCCCCTGACAGAGTAAAGTTCTCGCTGTACGAGGGCTCCATTTTCACCGTGAAGTAGTTTAGATAGCCGATGAGTTTGAGTGCCGTGGTTCCAGGAGGCCGCTGGTACCACAGCATCAACCTGTAGTCGGTCCTGTCGTGGCTGCACAGGATCTCAGCCTCGTCCCCGGGATTTGCGATGCGGTCAAATGGAAACTGATGGACCTCCAGGCTCAAGCTGCCGCCTGGACAGACAGAGCAGACAAATAAGAAAATCATTGCATTTAAAGACACTGTTTAATGTTCTCGCAGTCGTGTGACCCGTTTGGTGTAAAATAAAAATGAGAAAAATACCTGAAAGGATGCAAAAAAAGAGAAAACGGATCATGACATCCAAGCCTGGTGCTACAAAGGATTATGGGTATGAATGGCTGAGCGAGAGCCACTTGTCGAGAAGATAAATGTGGCGGAAATGCAGTGGGAGGCGCCAGTTGAGGTTGAAGCCACGAAGCCATGAAGTCATGGTAACAATCTCATGATGAGAGACACATCAGATCCTTACGTCCCAGCTACACCTCCTCACCACCCCACCGATAGATGCAGCTGGGGAGTTTTGGAGCGAGGACGAGCAGTCAGTCGTGTGGTAGCTGGCTGCACAGTAGTACACGGCGCTGTGGTCTGGAGCCCTCAGCGAAGCTATCAGCAGAGAACCGTTCCTGGGTTCGTTTCCACTCATGTCTCCGGTCACGGTGAAGTGTTGCGCGAAACCGTCCTCCGGGGAAACTTTGTCGCAGTGAACGTGTCCGATGCGCCTCAGCTCTCGGCCCGACGGTAGATTCTGGAACCAGTGCATGAGCCGGTAGTCAGTTTTCTCGTGGCTGCAGACCAGCCGGACGTCGTCTCCGGGCCGTCGGAGGATATCGGAAGGCGTCTGGTGGACATCAACACCCATACAAACACCTGGGAGGGTGGGAGGGACGAGAGACGAGATCCACCACAGGCAGACGGAGGAAAGCATGTCGACAACGGCTCCTCACTGCTGCTCACTCTTATCTGTGCCGTCATTTCCAAAACCTTGGTTGCATTACACCTCACCAGTTCTGTGGTTAGCCAGAGAGCAATTCAAGGCTCCAGCACCACCTTCTGGAAATGACAGAACAGTCTCCATCTGAGACGTGATACGACTGTTGCTCCTCCCTTTGACAGCCAGAGTCAATTAGCTCTTAAAGGCATAAGATGCATAACACCACAAATTTCCCAGTGGGGGATCAATAAAGTCTACTCTATTCTACTCTATTCTGTTCTCATTAACACTCTAAAAACATGTTCTAGTGGGATAGGACTTCTCCTGCAGACGTCAGAGGTCGACTTAGTCATGGGTCATCCCCACAGCCCTGCGAACAGTACACACACCTGTCGCTCCTCTTCGCACCCTGACATTTTCCCCTGGTTGCAGATCAGCCAGTGTTCGTGTTTGCCTGGCATAGTAGAACTTTTGTTTTGACCGTCGTTCACTCAGCTGTCGACGGACCGGGACCGCTCCCTCCGGAGTGAGCAACGTGGTTGAGGTTGGCAGTTTACTTTTCAGATGCCGTCCCATTAGCAACTGTGCCGGAGATAATCCAAGACCTTCCGGCGGGGTGCTCCGATACTCCAACAGTGAACGGTAGGGGTCACCACTACACTCAGCAGATTCTTGATAGTCAGTACGGCCCTTCCCGCCTGACCATTTGACTGGCCGGGACCGGGGCTGGATGTGGTGTGTGTGAACTCCCAACGTTCTGCAAAGTCTTTGGACTCAGCACTGGCATACTGAGGACCATTATCTGAGACGACAGCATCGGGAATGCCATGCCTTGCAAACACTGATTTCAGTGCAGCTATGACACTGCTGCTGGAAATATCTCTCAACTTTGTGATTTGAGGAAACTAGGAGAAATAATCCCCACATAGCAGAAACTCAGATCCTCTGAAGTGAAAGAGATCGGTGCCTACTTTCTCCCACGGTCTGCTTGATATTGGGTGTGCAAGTAACGGCTCCCTCGGGTGGCTGTTCCGGTTCTCGTTGCACGCTGTGCACTGTGAAACCATCTCTTCAATGTTTGTGGACATGTGTGGTCAATACGAAACATCTCTGGCTCTTTCTTTGCACTTAACAATTCCTAAATGTCACTCCTGTATTTTGCTAAGCATTTCTTGTCTTAGTTTGTTGTGGGAACAATAAGCTTTGATGCTTTGAACACGAGCCCAGCTGAGTAAGTGATTTCATCCCTAAACGTCCAATAGAGCTGAATGTCTTTTGCTACTGCACTCTTCTCACTTGGCCAACCTTTTTAATGTTACGTCCTTGAGTAGCTGCATTTCCAGATCCTCAGCCGTGGCTGTTCTGTTCATGGGTGACCAGTTGTTTAAGGTGTTCAAAACTCCTCTTCTGTGTTTCTTCCCAGTGCCACTCTGCGTCACCTTCAAGCAGCTTTCTTATATGGGCACTGATGTCTGACGTGTTGGGTATAAACTTGGAGGGACATTGAATCATCCCCATGAATCTCAGCAGCTCCTGCTTGTTCTCTGGTGGTGGTTGCTGTGTCACTGCTCTCACCTTTTCCTCATCTGGTCTCAGTCCACTGGCGCTGTGTGCTGAGTGTGTGTCCAAAGTATTTGATTTCCTTTGTCCTGATGATTGTTTTTGTTAAGTTTCAGATCCTTTTCTTTTGCTCTGTGCAACAGCTCTCGTCAATGATGTTCACCACACCGTCTAATCCTTCAATCATATGCGCGATAGCCCTCTGGAACACCTCTGGAGCTGATGAAATGCCAAACGGCAAACGCAGGAACCTGTGCCGTCCTATGGGGGTGTTGAACGTGCACAGCTTTGAGCTTTCATCATCAAGTTTGATCTGCCAAAAGCCTTGATTAGCATCAAGCACAGAGAAGTATTCTGCATTTGGCATGCGGGAAACTATACTTCCTATACTTCCTTCCCATACCTCAACAGTAAGATCATGTTGAGGTATGGGAGGAGGGGGGGGAACGGTTGCTTTTGTTGTTGTTGTTGTTGTTGTTTTTCCTTTGAGTGTATGAATGTGTGTTCATTGAAATGAAAAATTCAATTAATCTCTTGTGAAAGAAAAAAAGAAGCTCTGTGGGAAGGTATTTGCACGGATTTTCTGCCGCAAAAGCTGAGCAGTCGCTTTGTAGATCTGGCCCTGAGTACAAGCCTGCTCCCCTGTTTCTCACCGAACCCGTGTGACCTCCGGTGAACTGAGGTGGTTTACGTCACGCCGAGCTGCAGACCCCCAGCCTCAGGCTGGAGATAAGAGGCGAGGCGCCCACAAGCTGCAGCTTGAGGTTTTTGTGCTGGTGAGCGGCGATACGCATCAGCGTGTAAACTAGCGGCGCAGTAGTAAACCGCACTGCTCCTCACGTTCAGCCGCTCCACCGCCAAGGTGCAGTTCTGGCCAGCGAGGGCGCTCCCTCTGATGTTCACCCCCAGGCCGTCCTGCGGGTACCCGACGATGAAGTTCATGTAGCCCAGCAGCTGCAGCCGCCTCCCCGACTGCCTGTACCAGTACATCCGATCGTAGTTCTTAATGGTGTGGGAGCAGCTGATCTCGACTCTTCCTCCGGGGGAGCCCAGCACGTCAGCCGGAGTCTGCACGACCTTGCCGTGGCGAGAGGAACCTACAGGGGTCAGAGGTCGGGGGCGGGGGTCAGGAAACACGCAAGATGAGACCAAAAAGCGCAGCCGGAGTCACGGCTGGGATCTATCTTTTTTTTTTTTTGCGTCAAGTACCTGAAACCAGAATGGAGTTCAGTGTTAATAAGACCAGCACCACCGTCATTTCTCCGCATGCACTCTCACGCTCCACTTCCATCTTGAGGAGCAAGTGGAGCGTTAGCATGTTAATCTCTGAGCTCCTGACCCCTCCCCCTTCTGTTTCGCCTGTAGGGTTTGGGTTGATCTCAGATTTCACAAAACAGACCCAGAGTATTAACGTATATTCTCCTGCAGTCCAAAACACCAGAGCTTAGCTTTTTTTTTAGTATTTTATGTTGAGAGGTCATAAAAAAAAAAATAACTGACATAATTATAATATCTAATGTGTGATTTCTGAGTGTTTTCTCCTTATTTGTGGTATTTATTGGAAGTGTTCTTTCTTCTTTTTTCTTTTTTAAATTCTGCCTGCTTTCAGATATTCATCTGTTTTTAATTGCAAACTGTAGCGGAACAGCTCGTCTTTATTTATTTTTCCTGGAACCTCTGTAGTGCCACCACAACCTCCTAATGCTGCTCCGCTCAGTGATGCAGAAGAAATGCATTGCTGCACCTGGTCAGACCCACTGGGGATCTGTGCAGGATGTGGCCTGCATCATTTGACCCGGGGCCCCGCCTCCATAATTCAGCAACTGATCCGTTGGGATGGCGCCAGTTCCGTTGTTATCTATCAAATCGGATCTGTTGAGGTTTGTCTCCCCCTGCAGATGTGACAGGAACTGCAGCTGCAGCAGGAAGTGGAGTTGGTTTCTCTGGTACTCTCACTCCACCTTCAATGGCTGAAGACAAACAAACATGCAGGTCCAAGGCTCTAATGGGCGGAAGGTCGTCCGCCACTGTTATATCGATGTTGCAGATGACAAAAAAAAAAAAAAAAGAAAAAGATATTGCAGATGACTTTGGGATGTTACCACACTCTCTGCGCACAACTCAGCCTGAGCAGCTGTGAGTTTTTGAACCGTGTTGGCATGAAGGTGCAGCACTGTGGCGACTGGCGGCGCAGAAATATACGCCGCTGTCGTTCAGTGTGAGGTCGGAAATGCTGAGGCTGGAGTGCGAACGGCCGTCTCCGTCGAGGCTGAATTTCCCTTTGGCCTCGTCCATGACGTTCTGCGTGTTCACATTGAGGAACCCCAGCAGCTTCAGCGTCTTCCGCCCATCCTGGTGGTACCAGAGGATCATGTCGTAATACTGGATGGAGTGTGAACACGTGATCTCGCTGACCAGGGACCCTCCACTTCCTCCGAGGATGGCCGCAGGCTCTTGGACCACGGTGACGCTTTGACCTGTGAGTCACGCAGAGATGTTGAAGTCAAACCTCCCAATCAATCGCTGACGCGTAGTTTGTTTTTGTTTGCTAATTATCAATACTCTCCAGCATTCATTCCTCACCACTTCTCTTCAACAGAAAAAGAAAACAGGCAACGCGGATGAAGTTCATGTTGACTGAGTTCGCTCGACTGTCGGTTCTTCTCAGTGGCGGCCACTCTCTTAACGAGAGTCAATCACAGGCGGAGCCTAGGAGGCCAGTGGGCGGGGCTTGTCTAGGTATGTAGATCCCCTGAGTGATGCCGGCGTGTCGGTCGTTGACTCCTCAACAACAGCGGTTCAAGACCGCAGTTATGCAAACTTCTGTAAATATCCCTCAAGTGGCGCATTTAGCTCTCTGTTTGCAGCCTCCTGCCCACACTGAGGCTGTGCAGCTGTAGCTCAGTGCAACTCTGACTCTCTAGTGGTTTATGGAGAAGGTTGAACATCTTGTTTGTCATCATTCATGTGCGTATACAGTAGCAGGGGAAATAAAAAGAAGTCTTCTCGCTGTATTTTATCAGCAGTTGTAACCATCAACGGTTTTTGAGCAGGCCTGCCGCTGGGCTGCAGCACCGTGTTGACTGACTGCACAGAAATACACTCCTTGATCTTCTGGCTCCAGCTTCTTCACGGAGAAGGTCCCGCTGTCAGCCACCGTTTTGGTGGCCGAGTACTTGCTTTGGTCGAAAGTTCCAAAGTCATGCTTCTTCCTCCCCACGGCGGTGAAGACGACGAGCTCCATGGTTTTTCCCGGCAGCTGTCTGAACCAGTACATCTGGAAATAGTCGGCACCCTTTGTGTGATTGCACTGTATGGTGGCATTCTGGCCCTGCCGCAGCACCAGGACGGGAATCTGGTTGACGTCGCTGCCCGCGATTGCACCTGCGAGCCAGCGAAGCGACATTAAGACGAGGACTTTCCAGACGGAGCCTGGCGCTCTGGGCTGCAGCTGGCTGGCCGAGCTGCTGGGAAGGTGTTTGGTAGAACCCATCGTCAACTGGTGCACGAGTCACACAGGCCTGCCGGTTACAGCAGGCTGGGAGTGTTGCACCACGGGTGAGAGGAGTGTCCTCTGGGAGTTTGTGGCCCTCCGGGTCCCCCTGCAGTCTGGATGGAACCTTTGCACTCAAGTAGAACGAGATACAGAAGGTCTGAGGTGGACCAGTCAGTCAGTCAGTCAGTCAGTCAGTCTGTCTGACTGGTGCCTGGTTCGATAGTTCTTAACCGTGAAGATCTTTGGAAAAGTCGTGCTGTGTCTCCCCCTACTGGACATCTCTGCATGGACATTGATTCCAAAGTACATTACATTATAAGCAGGACAATGTGGTAAAGATAAATAAATAAATACATAAATAAATAAATGTGACCAGAATCACAAACCCAAATAGACTAAAAATGTTTGGTATTTTAAAACTTTTAATTATATTTTAGTTTATGACATAAATTGTTCACTGTGTTGTCAACCTTAAACCTGCTTTATTGAACTCGAATGAATGAATTTAAGGTTGACTGCACTTTAAAAAAAAAAAAAAAAAAATGAACTTTGCTCTGTTAGTTTTTTTGGTTTTTTTTTAGGTCCTCTTATATCTGTACTTGGTCCTGATGCTCCTGCAAAGACAAAGCTCATTAGGTCATCAAGCAAAATAGATCATGAGTGCATATTTGTATTTCATTATTACAGTGATGTTGCAGTAATACAGGAAAATTAGAATTAATTTGTTTTTAGATTAAACATTGTGATTGCAGCGTCCCTTTGCAGTAGTTTACACACTGTACTAGTTAAAGTAACAAAACTAAGATAAATGATCCACTGCCACAATAGTTTAAAATAGTCCATGCCTCATAAAATATTTCTTTGAATTATAAAACAGTACCGCACTTCTAATTAGGGGCTTAAAAAATACACACTAAGCTTGGTAAGTTAATCCTAAGTAAGGCTAAAATAACATTAAGTGTCAATAAGTGAGAGACAACTTCAACTGAACAATAACAGGGCAACTGACTACAACAACATGAATAAAAAAAAGAAAGAAAAAACAAACACCAGCCACAGCTTATTACTGCAGTTTATTATACTTAAAGCCAACGTTTATTTTTAGGCATATAAGGGGTGTCATAAACACATGAGATAGCAACAGATTTTTATTATTATACATCTATATTATTCTCCTCAGAAGAGGCTGAACATGCAGCTTTGGGGCCACCAGGGGGCTTTGGTTCCCCCTGGTGGCTTGGGGGCCCTGGGCATTTGCCTAGTTCGCCTGTAGCAAGAAAGGGCTCTGTTTCACAGGGAAGCAGTGAGAAGATTTTACAAGATTTATTTACACAAACCACCATCACAGCATTACATTACAACAAAACTGAAACAAACACGCAAAATAAAAATCTCAAATCCCGCCTCTAATTCCTTTGGTAACACAACAAAGAAATCTGTAAAACGTCCTGAAGTTATTACATCTTTTGAAAAAAAAACAAAACAAAACAAAAAACCCCACTCCAAAACGTTTCCTGTAAAATACACGTTACTTAACCTGTTATAAACTGACCCTTTAATTGACTCGACTTTGCAACACTGATGAGGAGTTGAGGTGCGATCAAGTGAAGGTGTTGAATCCAGTCTTGCTGCTGAGTGGGATTCCCTCGGCTCCTCTGAATTCCTCTGCGATGTCGTCAAACGTGCGGCCTTTTGTCTCCGGAAGGCGAATGAGGGTGAAGGCGAAGGCGGATGCGGCCACGGCCATGAAGAGCAGGTGGACGTACCCTCCGCACAGCTTCTGTTTGGGGGCAACAAGACTGAAACTCAAACCCTCGCACCAGCGTTAGTGTGTGTGTGTGTGTGTGTGTGTGTGTGTGTGTGTGTGTGTGTGTGTGTGTGTGTGTGTGTGTGTGTGTGTGTGTGTTTGTGTGTAAATTGCAAATGTAGCTCAAGACGATATAAAAACTGAATCATTGAACTCCCTGTCTTCTCCGGCCGGGATCAGATGTTTATGTTCCCATCGCGTCAACAGCTGGCTTCGCTGCCATTTGGAAGGATTCCGAACAGATTTATATGTCCTAAATATATGATGGATTTACGTCCGTTTTACATCTACAAGCTGTGTTTAGAGCACAGCGGACAGATTTGCGATCCGAGTTTTACGGCGACGTCTCAAAGGTCCAAGAGAATTTTTGTGTTTTACTTTTTACATGCGAACAAGGAATCCTTTGCTCCCGGTTTGAACTCGGCGGCCCACGCGTAAAAAAAAAAACAACCCACCAGCAGTGGAGGGAAGAGCAGCGCCAGGACAAACTTCCCTCCCCAGTTCAACATGCTGGTGAAGGCCATGGCGATGGGCCTGCCGGGCTGGTCGAACAGCTCGGCGGCGATGAACCAGGAGATGGGGCCGGGGCCGAGCTCGTAGGCAGAGATCAGGCAGAAAACCAGCAGGACCTGCAGGCTGCGCAGCTCTGGCACCAGGTGCTGCGTGACGACAACCCGGGGTCACATTGAACTCAAGGTGAGGACGGAAGAAAAAGACAACTTTCTGGCTGATCCTACCAGGACAGAGTCGGTGATGGTGGTGAGCAGGTTGCACACGGCGATGCAGATGAAGCCTGTGAGGAGCAGCTTCCTCCGTCCGGCTCGCTCCATCAGGAAGAACTTGGAGGGAAAGAGACAAACCAGAACATCGGCACTCGGCAGAAACTCTGCTCACGTCCACTCCCTCTGAGATACCAAAGAATTAGCAAATCGTCTGAGCAGTCTTATGGAGGGGGTTTCCCGTGGTGTCGGGACCTAGCGCGTTGACATCGAGGTTCCGCAGCGCTGGAGGGAGAAGATCAGCCGTTTCCACTTACTGCCACCAGAGTGAAGGTGACGTTGACGAAGCCGACGCCCAACGTGAGGTACTTGGCCTCTTCAAATTTGGCCTGAAACATCCTGGTGGAGTAGTTGATAATCTGCGGGAAGAGACGAGATGTTTACCAAGGAAGCTGGAGGAAAGGTCAAGCAGTGAACACGTGATGAGTGAGTGGGGGAATGACCGCGTTGAATCCGGACAGCTGGCTGCCCAGGTTGGTGACCAGGACGATGATGATTGGTTGCTTGTAGCGCCGCCTCCTGAAGAACTGCTGGATGGTAACTCCACCCTGAGTGCGAGCCGCCTCCTCCTTCATCTCCTGCAGCTCGGCCGCCGCTGTGTCTCCGCAACCTCTCAGCCTCAGCAGGGCTGCAGGGAGGAGAACGGTGACATGGTCTGAGCGCTACGCTAATGCAAACCGGGTCCTCTCTGCTGGGCCTCTCCGACGGGTCGAGCGGGGACCCACCAGCCTCGGCTTCGCCCTCCTCGCCGCGGTCGATCAGCAGGTATCGAGGGCTCTCGGGGCAGAATGGCAGCAGCAGGTACTGGATCAGCGCTGGGACGAGGGACAATGACAACATCACGGCCCAGTGGTGCTCCGTTCCCAGGGCCGTCTCCAGACCGGCCACCTGCACAGAAGACACGGAGGGGAAACTACAACGGCGGTCCTGCTCCAGGGAGAGTACTCGGCATGACGGCTCTCACCATTCCCACCAGGATGCCCGAGGCGAAGGACACCTGGTTGAGCGTGGCGAATGCTCCTCGCAGGTTTGTGGGCGACACCTCCTGGATGTAGAGCGGATTCAGACTCATCACCAGGCCGCAGAAGAGCCCGAAGAGCAGGCGGCCCAGGATGAGAACCTCAAAGGACCTGCAGGTCTTGGAGGCCGACATCAGACACGCCCCCGCCACTGAGAGACAGTTGACGATGAGGATGGAGTTCCGCCTACGGGAAGGGGGGCGGGCAGCACATTGTTACGGTCCTACACCTTCAGAAAGCAGTAGGCCAAAGGTGCTGAGATGTTTCCACACCTTCCATAAGAATCGGCCAGATGTTTGACTCCCAGCGAACCTAGCAAGGCTCCAAAGTCTTTGATACTGACGGAGAGCGACCACAGGAGAGTCAGGCTGTGATCGGGCATCGACTCGTTGTGTCTGGCTCTCCATGTTTGGTTGAAGAACTCCTCAATGATCTGGACGGTACAAGTACAAGAGAGAGGTTCAAGGGCAAGAAGTACAGGACGTTCTAACCAGGAAAACCAGGGGTCGCTGCTTCTTTGGTTGACTGCATTCTTTGCGTTAAATATTTTGCCGGTGAATTGTTGTGAGTTTGAATTCCTCGCGTGTCTGGAGTGAAGATGTGCCTCGGTTGAAGCAGAGGGGAGCAGATCCTGGAGCTGTTCACACAGTTTATTCAGTCTTTTATTGAGGCAGTGAGATATTGACTGTAAACCCCCCAGCCCCACTGAGAGTTCACCCCTGCGCTGTTGACGCCAACGTCTGCGGCCACAACTCTCGCCGTCTGTGTCTCTCACCTTGGCCGGGGCGTTGACGTTGCCGGTGTGGTAGCCGATCTGCAGGGAGCCGAGCACGGCGGCCAGGATGGAGGTGAGCAGCGTGGCGGTCAGAGGGCTCTGCAACAGGTCAGTCGGCAGGTGAGCAACAGGCCAGTGGTCAGCAGAGCTGCTCACTGGCTAGAAAGTGGGCGGGAACTCCCAAACTGTGAACCGGCCCTTTAAAACCCACTCGGCTCGAGAGGTCAGCGCTTGACCTCCCGACCCGTCGCACGCCTCCAGGCCTCGGCGAGTCCGCAGCCTTTTCTCACACGTTTGCTCAATGTCCACAACGGTGCGGACCACAAGGGGGCGCCAGCGTCACTCCTGCCGGCCTTGGTGTTTCTCTACAGACAATCGAGACCCAACAAACCTCCTTTAACTCCATTGGTGCCGCTGGGTCGGGGTTCCGCTCCGTCCAGCTCCTGGTGCATTTATCTTCTCGGCGCCCTCTGCTGCGACGACGTCAGCCACACACACACACACACACACACACACACACACACACACACACACAACACACACGCATTACACTGCATTACACTGCATCTCTTGTTTTACCTCGGACTGTATGACGTCATCGTGATCCACATCGTCATTTACTTCAAATATTGATCGACCCTTATGTTTTGTCTGCAATGAACTCGAAAGCTACTCATGTCAATGATCCAGAGCAGGTTTTTGTGTCACTCACCGGCCCGTACGGCGTCAAACAAGCAACTCGGGTCTGGTCGGAAATCTCAGGGTCTGGGTGGGGGTGAGGGGGGAAAAAATTGAGCAAAATTTCCAGTGTAGGTGGTGCTGCAAGTTGAGGTGCCGGTGAAGACTTCCAGTGAAACGTCACAGATTGCACCTTCGATATGAAACCTGGAGGTCAAATTAGGGAAAAAACAAATGTTGAGCGTTTCTGAGTAAATGTCACTCACAAGAAATCTCCCGACAAGCTCTGCTTTTGTCAATTCAGCCTCTCCTCACGTCACATGACTAACTTCTCTCTGTTCAAAGTTAATTCCTCTCCAGTCAACCAGCTCTTTCCCTCTGAACGCTCACCGTCGCTTCCCGAGTCGATCTCGTCCTCATCCCCAGTGTAAATTTTCCGGACAGAACACCAGACTGAGGCTATACCTAACACACGCATACACACACCCCCACACACACACACACACACACACACACACACACACATGCACACTCTGCGGCTAAGTCACACCAGGCCTGTGAATTTGGGAGCGTCCTGACAGAACAGCAGGGCCTCTCGTGGTTCTCATGGATCAGCTGATCTCTGACTGCTCCTGGATCAGTTCCGTGTGTCTCCTTTGGGCCCCTGGAAGCTCAAACAGCAGTTCCCAGGTCAGAGACCCTGTGTGTGTGTGTGTGTGTGTGTGTGTGTGTGTGTGTGTGTGTGTGTGTGTGTGTGTGTGTGTGTGTGTGTGTGTGTGTGCTCAATCAGGTATAAAACATTTTGTAACGATGATGCTGCAACGGCTCCAAATGTCCTTCTAGGAAATACAAAAAAAAAAAAAAAAGAAAGAAAGATTAAAGAAAGATGAGACTTCAGAATGAATCGGTGTTATAAAGTCTCGGACGTCAAACTCCCTGTTTTTCACATCTTTACTTTGAAATGATCAAGATGTCCAGCAAACTGCATACTTAGCCCTGTGTTTACAGCCTCCTTCCTGCGTTGTTGAAGCTTTTGCTGGGAACAAAATGAAGGTGGGCTCGGGGGGAGGAGCCAACACCTGGCTGGGGGTGTGGCCACTGGCCTGGTCAAGGTGTGTCGGTTCCGCAGCACTGTGGAGGCCGCAGCCGCCTCGTGTTGGCTGCGTTCTAATGAAGGCGGCGGCCAACCCGTGTTTGTTTCCCCCCCCACCCCCCACGCGTGGAGTCGTCGTCGTCGTCCTTCGGAACTCTCCGCTGCCTCATGAGTCGAGGGTTGCGGTTTCCTCTCGCCACCGCCAAACTTTCATCCAGTCCAGTAGTCTCAGCCCAGCGACAGGCGGGTGTTTTTTTTTTTTTTATAATTATTATTATTATTTATTTTTTTTATGCTGCACACGACGAACCTCGCCTCTCTCTGCATGCACACGCATTAAAAACTCCTCTGATAATAAAACACAGGCTTGAGGTCCGTCCTGGGAATTAGAGACGTAAATAACCCGAGCCGGTCCGAAGGGGGGGGGGAGTAACTTTGAGTGAACCAATTTGGAGACAAATTCAATTTGAATGCTGGGTGCGGAAACTTTTCCCAGCCTCACAATGAGATCCACATCAATTGTGGATTAATAATAGGAAGAAAAAAAAAAAATGAAAGGATAAAAGGCAGATAATTTGCACTGGCTCATTTAAAACACATTTTTCCCCCTTTTAATACTAAAGTGGAAACATCCCTCCACACATTTACTCCAGAATCTCCTCCTCCTCCTCCTCCTCCTCCTTCCGAGGAAGCCTCACTCGCTCCCAGACCTCCAAACTTCCACGCTTTAGGAAAGTTTCTCTTGACAGTCTGAAGCAGCTTCACCTTCAGTCCCTCACTAGGCGCTACGATCCTCACCTTCAGCCGCGTGTTATGGCAAAAAAAAAAAAAAAGCCTCTTTTTTTGTCAATCGCTTGATTTATTTATTTATGATCGTCACACTGCCTGCTGTAAAATCATCACTCAACTTCTCCGCCTTGTTTTGCCGCCACTCCAACTGTGAGAACTGGTGACTTGTGTCAGCCAGTGGCGTGGAACAGTTGGAGGGGGGCAGGAGCGAGTGTGACACCTACTGACCACAAGGTGTAAGTGTCGCTGGTGTTCCCTCGCCGTGGCTCTCTCCAGCAGCAGCCAGGTGGCGTCCGGGGGGGCGGGGCTGGGCTGGGGGTTAAAAAACACGGCCTCCACCTGCATGCTCCGTTCCTGCAGCCGGGTTCTCCACCGGCGTGACCTCTGACCCCAGCAACCCTTTGACTCCCGTGTTGCCGGCCTGCTGTGCAGGTGCCTGCCGCGGCAGCAAAGCGCTAATGGTTAGCAGCGCTAACGCTCAGCCCCGGACCAGCTAATGGCCCACACTAATTACCTGTAATGGTGGTTTTGATCTGTTTTTAAGTGTTTCAATGCACACGAGAGCGGCGGTGGAGAGAGAGCACAAAATTGCTCACGGCCACCAAAACATGTGGGAACCCCCGAAATGATACACTGTTGTACTGTTGCAGCGGTGGAGAACTAACTTGTGTTTTCTTGACCTTAGCTAAAATATTAGCCGAGGTTAAGCCCCCCCCCGTCCCCCCACCCCCCCGTCCTCATGTCATTTCCACAACCCTCCATTTACAACCATCACCTCTGAAACTCCTGCGGCAACCTGCTCAGCCTGCTGCACCCCGGCTTACACACACACACACACACACACACACACACACACACACACACACACATCCCAAAGCAGCTGCGTCATTATAAAAGTCTTTTGAACTTCACACTGGAAGTCAAATGCCACATGTGTCAGTACAAGACAGATGTAGTGCAGCTGCTTCACGGCTCGGATATCATCATCCCAGAAACCAACACACACACACACACACACACACACACACACACACACACACTGGCCCCGCCCACCTCCCATCGCAACATCCTCTTCTTTGAAGTCCCATCGCTAAATCACATGATTAATTGTTCCAATAATGATGCACACAATAACCATTAACTCATTTGTGTCCCTGGCACTGCAAACAGATTTGGGAGAGATTGTCTCTTTTTTTGAGGGGGGGGGGGGTTTCATTTTATCTTCACCTCTGTCAAGTGAGCACTGGTCTCTGCGTTGGTGCCCATCAGGTTTCTGTTTGTGACCTTCCAAGCTGTAGTAACCTGTCTTCGCCAATAGGAGTCAGCAGTAACCCCCCCACCCCCACCCTCTCATTAGACCGCTCCTTAAGATTAGAAAAACGAAAACCTTTTGTTTGCGATTCAAATTGTTATGAATGGGATAGAGTAAGAAAGTGTTTTTGCATTATCTCATCTTCTTTTAAATGCCATTTCGCTGTTTGTTGCCTGAATTGAGGAAGACCTTCATTCAGGGCCATGCAGGAGCAGCGTGGTCTTCAGGAACAGATTCCCCTCAACAGCCCTGAACAGTAAGAAAAAATGTTAAAATGCTTTTGAACTTGAATTAACTGGACTGGAACTGGCATTTAATGGCCACGGTGACTCTCGGGGTCTCCTGCCGTACAGTTTGTGGACTCGCATCAAACCCTAGTTTGCATTAATCCCGACTCAAAATTCAAATTCCAGCTTCATTTCATTGCACGCCCAAAGTTTCCCGCCTCGCGCTCCCAGTGGAAAGTGTCTGGGACGCTGCTGCCTCCGCCGCCACGTCTCCCTTCAGCAACCGGCACCGGCATAAATAATAAGAAACGTGAACGCGGATTTGAAGCAAAGATTCCTGAAGCGTTTCTGAGCCTTCGACTGCTGACGGTGAGCAGCTCCAGGTCATGTGATCAGCAGCGATTTCTGGCCTGCTGTTGGATCTCCTGTGAGCGGCAGCGTCTGGAAGCACTTCACCACGCACGCACACACACACACACACACACACACACACACACACACACACACACACGCACACCCTCTGGCTCCACCGGTGGGTTATTAAACACCTCGGACTGGGTGTTGCTGGTGACGGTGGCAGCAGGAGTGGAATGAACGGCGCTGAGTCGCTATCGTCCAGTCATGTCTGAGCACTTTAATGTGGTAACCCAGCAGCTGTGACAAGCTAATGTTTAACATGAAGAGGGGAAAGTGTTGGATTTTCTCCTTTTTTTTTTTTTTCTTTTTTTTTTACACAAAGCCACAATCAAAACAGCCACCCGACAAACAGACGATACTGTACATATTTACACTTGGGCCTTTTTTCTTTTTTTTTCCCCCTCTCTGCAACTCCCCGGGAAAAAAGAAAAATGAAAGAAACGATAAACACATGACTTTAAAAAAAAAAAAAAAAAGAAAGAAAGAAAGAAAAAAGAAAATACAGAAGGTCACAAGAGAAACGAGAGGATTTTCAAATTCTGGAAGTGAATTAATCCGATGAGAGTCCGATGGAAACTTTCTTTTAACAATCCATCATGCTGGTCTTCTGTCGATGGGACCCCCCAACGCCCCCCCCCCCTCCCCGAGGCCGTTTTTCAAGGATTTACTGCTGCGCCTTGCACAGGCCGGCCGACCGTCCAAGTCTGTGCGGTTTTCGTGGTGTTTCGCACGGCGGCGCTGACTTCAGCTGCTGGACGACGCACTGCCAACGCGCTCGCATGCACAAGACGCACTCGGATAATTCTGGGCAGCCCCAAATATTTATTTTAGGCAGGGAGGAGTGTGGGGGGGGGGGGGTTGGCATCCTGCAAATGCCACATGTTGTTTACAGCGGGGCGGGATAAAGGAGTGTGTGACAGCTGGAACGAGCCGATGTTGACGTGATACGGAGCCGTGTAAACATGTGACTGGGTTTAGTGCCACTTCTGTCTGTCTGTCTGTCTGTCCGTCTGTCCGTCTGCCAACCGCCAGGAGGGAATCGCTGGGGAACCAGTCTGGACGGCAGGTTCGCTGTAAAAAAGTCACATTTAATTTAGTCCCCAGCGCACCTGGTGGGAATTAAAAAACTATGCGGTTGCTGTTTATGACTCTCTCGAAGCGGAGCGGCAGCGGCGGAGCCCCAGTTTAAAGGCCCAGTACGCACGATTCGGTGCTGAGTGGAGAGAATAATGTTTTATACAGACAATAAAACAGCAGTTTGTTGATTTGTGGCGTTTATGACATGACATGATGTCATTTTAGCTTCCGCCAGCCGACAACAGTAAATCGCGGCTCGGCGGTCTTGGCCGAGTGACCCGTCCAGCGCAAGGTCGGCGACTTTGGCGTCACTGTGATTTCAGAATAAAAGCGCCAAGCTTCAATTCCTCCTACCGCCTACTACTGGAGACTGGAGAGGCCACTTTCCAAGCCCAACCTGCTGCTGTTTATGTATATCTGGACGTTTTTATGACGCACGGGGCCTTCAGGTGGTGTGTGGCTGCGGGGCACCGCAGACCTTCAGTAGCTGCTTCAGAATTTGAATGATTATCCGAAGCGGTTGTCGGGGAGAACACTTGGTGGATAATGTGGCAATTGTTGGGGAAAAAAAAAACGTTCCTATGTTTTCTCTTGTTTTCCAGGATGTTTCCGCCCCCCTCTCAGCGGTTGGTGGGCGGAGCTTCAAATGTGCTCACAGTAAAAACTGAAAGTCAAGCAGGCTGACTGTGAATGTGCTGGGCCAGTGTTAGGAAGGTTAACAACATGTTCTTAAAATATGTACATTAATGGTCATTTCTAAGAAAAGAAAAAAAAAAAAATCACAATTTGTTACTTCATTGTTTTAGTGACTTTTTTTTTCCCCCCACACAAATGTTACAATAACAGGAAAAGAATAACAGAACAACAAGAAAATGAAAATAGTCTCTCTTTTTTTTTGGGTTGAACAGAAAGTTTCAGCTTCAGGTTTCACACAGGTTCAAAATAAGAAACAATAACACACACACACACGCACGCATACACACACTCGGACGTCATCGTTGTGATCGCTTTGCCACGATGTGATTGGATGTGGGAGCTCTCTGTTCAGTGCACGCAGCCAGATCTCTGCTGACGAATGGAGACGTCGCGCTCACAGCTTAGTTCACGTCGTGACTCATCCAGGAAGTGAGTCCTCCCCCCCCCCCCACGCCGAGGCCGCAGGCGATCTTCTCACCTTGCCAGACTCCCCACCCCAGAAGGGACGCACAACGCACAGACAGACAGACAGACAGACAGACAGACAGACAGAATGTCAAACATAGGGAGGCAAAAGTGCAAATATTTTGGCGCCACTTTTTTTCTCTTTTGAAGCTCAGGAACATCTCAATTATTTCTTTTTCTCTTTTTTCTTCGTCCACTCCACTCGTCTCCGACATCTATTCCTCCGAACCCCCTGGTCTGGTCTGGTCTCAGCTCCTGGAGCCTTCTCGCCTCACACCAGCCGACCTACTGCCAACACCAGCAGACCAGAAAGAGAAAACGGTCAAGTGAAAAAAAATGATCAACTCACTCGTCGTCAATCCATCAGCAGAAAGAGCGGAGCGCTGTACCTTCACGCTGTCCTCGGTGTGACTGCGCAGTGCAACCTCAGACTTAACACTAGTCTAGAACAACACAGTTGTTTAATATTTGTTGTCTTCTCTTTTATTCCTATCAATAAATGAGGTTCAAAATTCCCCAGAAATTGGAGATTCACTCTGTGGAATCATTTTCATCCTTTCCACTTTCGCCATACACTGAATAGCTTGGACGCCAGAGGCACAACAAGCAGCAACAACAAGGGGCAAGAAGAATTCACAGCACCGATCGACCAACCGCAAAGTGAGCAAGAATGAACAGAACTGTGCAACGGATGTGGCCAAGTCACAACTGTTCAATATTGCTTGAGATATTTCCACCGTAGGTCCTTAATGGCCCTGGATTTCATCTCAGTCATACAGCCTCAGCCGTCGGGGAGGGGGGAGGGGGGGGCAGATGATTCCCCTTTGCAATTAGCCGGCTCCAGACCCTCCCTCGGTCCGGCACCGTCGTCTGGAAGCCCCGACAACACAAAGCCGAGTCTCCCTGGGCTCTCTGGCCCCGCTCCTGATAAAGAGTCTGAAAGCAGATCCCCGGCGAGCGGTGAATTGAACAGGAGCAGACGCTTGGCAAGGGGGAGCGGGGAGGTAATGGTGCCGCACCTGGACGTGAACCTGGCGCTGAGACAGGGACTCGTGTGAACTGTGCGGTCGGTGACGGTCGGCACCGGCACCTGTCAGGCCGACCACGGCACAGAGAGTCGCGCTGATGTCACCCTCATTAAGAGGCCACGGCGCTGCAGAGTCATCGCTGCCTGCCGGCTCCCAGGCTCTAATGGCCCCGGCGGCCTCGGTGCCAAGGACTCCTCATAATGCCGCCCTTTCATTAGAGAGAGAGAGAGAGAGAGAGAGAGAGAGAGAGAGAGAGAGAGAGAGAGAGAGAGAGAGAGAGAGAGAGAGAGAGAGAGAGAGAGAGAGAGAGAGAGAGAGAGAGAGAGAGAGAGAGAGAGAGAGAGAGAGAGAGAGAGAGAGAGAGAGAGAGAGAGAGTCTCTCTCACCTGATTTATCATCACGTCTGACATCGACTCATTAATTTTTTATTTTAGTATGATATCTATATATGAGTATGACACATCCTGCTGCTGCCATCGGTGGAACACAAAGTCTTCCAGCTCTGCGTTCACGGGTGCGACTGCAGCGCTCGAGCTCAAAACCCGCAGCAAAGACTCACGACAGGCGCCTGACGACTTTATGATTGTGTTTGCCTGTGTGTTGGCGCTGGCCTGCCCTCCCGCATGTGTTTGCACTCGCTGCTCCGGCAGCGTGTTTATGTCCGTTCAAATGGAATCGGGGAACACAAACACAGTTTCCCGGTCCGACTGCCGTGACTGAGCCGTAAAGCATCTGAACCGGCGGGTCTGCGGAGCATCAGCGGCCGCGACGGCGACTGACGCGCCCCCCCCCCCCCGGGGAAAGAAAAGCCCCGCTTCTGGCTTCTGCTTCAGGAGTGGAATGGCCTCCTCAAGTCTCACCGGAGGATCCAAACACCCCGCCGAGGTGCTCAAGCATCTGTCACCCGGCACGCTGTCCAATGGTTGGGAGCGAGGCTTATCATCCTCGGCCACACATTGACTGCAGTTCGTCACCAGAGAGGCTGTGAAGGATGTAACAATCTTTAAATTGCTGGATTCCAAAAAAAAAAAGGGATCCAGAAGTCCCGACATTTTCAATCTCTCCTCTCTCTCGATCTCGAAATTTCCTGATTTCCCCCCCCCCGGCCCCCACACAGCCGTCGCGTCTGAGCGGCAGCATGAGGTAAACCTGTCGGGCCGTCGGCCTCCAGCTCCAAGGCACGGAGGTGAGAGATTCAGTGGCCGAGCCTCCCAGCCGACCCGTCTAACGGCCAGACCTGTTTACTCTGGCAGCGGCCACGGCGGCGGCCCAGCGGGAACCCAGAGGGCCTGACGTGACGCCCGTCGAGCAAAAAGGCCCGCGCCACGCCAGTGTAAACGCATGACCTCAGTCCTCGGTGGCACTGAAGAGGCCCAGTGGCCAGACTGAGCCGCAACCGACGGGACCAAGAGGAATCCCGCAGCCACGCATCAGGAGGATGAGGCCGGAGAGAGTAGACACATTAGCAGGGACACTAGAGGAATAGTCCCAGACTGATGTTTGCCAAGCTTTGGTAGGTTTTAGGCAAACTTTTAATCACACAAAAATTTGAAAGTAATGGAAAGCCACTCCAGCCGTGTGCTGAGCCTAAGGGACTCAAAGACCCTGTTGGTGAAAATCCATTAGTTTGCCTTACTGAACAATTTTGTCCCTTGCCTTGTCCCGTGGCTGCCGCTTGTCGTTGAACTACCTACAAAGAAAAAGAGCAAAAGCCATCATTCTTAGTCTGGAGGACTATTCATTAATTATGTCACAAAGCAGTTGTAATCCTGAGTCTGGCATGGTGCCGGCACTTTAGCGCTTGTACATTCTTTCCCCCCCTAGGACACTGAAGCTCCTGTAAACGGCTGTTAGAGTTGTAGCTGCTCTCAATTAGAACCAGTCTGCATCTTCATCATAGAGAGCCTCGGCTTTGCATGACATGAGTGAGACACGATTCTTGTCCGTGACGCCTCATTAAGATTGCCAACAACATCTGTGTGTCACATGCATGACTCCATCCTCCAACTGGCACTGGCGTCTCTGTTAAGAGTGAGACAAAGAGACTGAACTGCATCTAACTGGGATGGAAATGAAAAGGATCCCATGTGAGCTGCGGAAACCAGTAGATGTTTAACTGTGCAGACATATTAATACTCATCTTGTCCTGTCAGATCTAAAAAGATCTGGATCTCATCAAGTGATGGACCGCACAAGAATTCTGCTTCTCTGAGCACACTGCTCACATCTCGCACGTTTTCTCCAGTCTGAGGTGGAGGTCCACTTGGTTCCTCTGAACCCAAAGAGAATGGACCTAGGGCCCATACATGTAAAGATCTATGCATTAAGAACTCCATCGGAACCAGACTGGGTTATGTTTTGGCAGGTTTTGGCTGGTTATTAACACAGTCAAAGTCGATACTTGTATAGGTTGTAGTCAGAGGTCCAAGTACCGGACAATACTGGACTTGTCTCGTCTGAGTGGATCGTAGGATTCTGAGCTTTAGATTCTATTCAAAACTGCCTTAGTCTGATGCCAGGTAGCCTGTTTTCCCTCTCTCCCTGCCTTCGTGCTCCTCTTACCCTCCTTGCTGACGCCCAGGCAGCCTTTCAGCTCCTGCAGGGAGATGGCTCGATCCTTGTTCAGGTCGCAGTAGTCGGTGAACCTGCGGGCACACTTCTTGGGCTTGGCTTTCTTCTTCAGGTATCTCTTGAACGGCTTGAGTTCCTTATTGTTGATGTCGTGGCTACCGTTGTTGTCCAGCTGGGCAAAGTACCAGTGGACCACCCTCTCCTCCAAAGTGTGGCTGGGATCGGGCTCAACAAACCTGGGGAGTGACGTCGTGGGAAGGTCAGAGAAAACATTCCAATCCCAGGACAAACTGACAATTTCACCTGAAGTCTGAATTTAATGGTCCCATGTCAAGCAAAATGCACTTTAGCAGTGTTTTCAGACAACATGGCTGCGTTCAGACTGCAGGTGAATCTGATTCAAATCAGATTCCTTCTCAAATCCGGGCTTTCCACACTGTTTTTAGAAAGTGTCCAAATGGGATCTGGCTCTGTTCAGACTGGGCTACATTATTGACCCATCTGACAGGTGTAGTGAGTGACGTGGGACACGACAGCGACACTTGTTGCGATACATGCCCTGGAGCTTGGCATGAATGGAGCTATCTCCCTACAGACTGATGAGCCAATGAGGTTCCTCCTCTGTCCAGGGACTGCTGCCGTTTTCCACTTCTTCTGTCTGCTCCATTACATTACAGCTCCGCACCTGGAATGGCGCTCTCTGGTCTGGCACATTGGGCCTTGCGTCACGTAGAGCGACGTCAAGGACAGTCAAAATCGATCTCAGGTGTTTGGAGCCGTTCACACCGAGACGCATCTGTCCGAATGCGATATGAAGCCACCTCCCAAAGGTGTTTTCAATCCGTCTTGCAAAAATTGGATTTCATGTGATTTGTGACCTACAAAAGAGCCATCCGGTTTCAATCTGGATGGGCTAAAAATTGGATTTTTGGCTGGCAGTCTGAACAAGGCCAATGTGTCTCCAGTCCGCCAATGAACACGCCCTCCACACGTCACCCAGAGGGAAGACGTCTGGTCTCCGCTCCTGGAGCTGAGCCTCTAAACAGAGGCACGAAGGCCCTCCAAGATTGAGTAGGACTTACCTCCCTCCACCAGACGGGGCTGGTGAGTTTATGGCTTGCACCATGTCTGTGGTGAGAGCGTCTAACAGGCTCGTGATGAATTCCACTTTCTTCCCCTCCGGGCAACCTGACATGGGTCAAAGACAGACATCAGTGATGAGAACTGCGGCCCTTTATGGCGAGCCAGGTCATTTGGCTCGGTTCACCAGGACAGGACAGACAGGGGCAGAGCTGGTCAGCAGGCCGAGAGTTTGCTCTCGCCGCGAAGACCTGTTAACTTTTATGACGCAACTCAAGAAAGCGCGGGCTGCTGCGTTTAACTGCCCACATGTATGGTTTCAATAGAACGCCGAAGCAGCGCAAATTTCCCTCCTAATTGTGTCTCTTAAAGGGAAACTTCAAACAAATCTTCTCACGCTCTCCCTTTTTCTTTTTTTAGTTCCTACAAACTTCAAGTCCCTTCCTCCAACCACCGGTGGCCTCCCTGTTCCTGTATTTTCATTGGTCTCAGGCAGACTCAGGGAAGGTGAGTCCAATTAGGACGTCCCTCACCACCACAGGTTCTAGGAGGCGCGGCCGGTCCAAGCTTTAACCCAGATGCTAAATTAGAACGTTCCGCCGCGTACAAACGGAGTCCCTTCAAATGAACGGTCCTAAGCTGAGCCCGTGAGCCTTTTCTCCTGACGCTGATCAGTTCAGAAGTTCCTCTTCGGTGTCCTTTTCTTCTCCTGCCTTGACGTGATGTCAGTGAAATCCGTTTACAGTGCATGAAAGCTCTGCAGTACGGCCTTCTAACGCTACCAGCAGCCTCCGTCTTTCCCCTAACACTTGCAGCCTCCATAAAACATGCCACACATCTGCTGCGCAGTCAGGAGTCCTTCTCTACTCTATAAATCCAGCAGCACCACCTGATCTGGCTCTGCTTGCGACAAAGCTGACGAGCCGCGTGAATGGAGTTGTGGGAAAGAGAGTGGTGGAGGCTGAGACAGAGGCTGAGTTGGAAGTCTCAATATTTGTTCTGACGAGTGCTGGTGCTCAGGGACAAGTCTCTGGTGGTGGGAGACGTGATGTGCAATCAGCACGACGGGATGAGGACGGAAATGATTGGCGAAAAGTTGGTGCAAGGACGTTTGTGCGGTAACAGGGAGGGACTGAAGTGTTGAACCTGTGAGGTCTCTGCCCTGGAAGGGGTCGTCGGTGTCCGAGACTCGAGATCGAGCGGCGCCGTCGCACTCAGGCGTCTGGTACCTGTTCAGAGGGGAGACAAACCCATGAAGCCCCGTGAGGAAAAGAGCAACAGGTCAAAGGTGAAGCTCGGCGTCAGTTGGCCGAAACCCAAGGAATGAATTGAAGCCCAGAGACTTCATCCTCTGTATTTCGGAGAACCCAGGTGACGTGTCTCAGTGGACTCGGCGGCGGGCGATACCTGGTGGAGGTTCCAGGAATGGGCCGGCCCGTGTCCACCAGAACACACCAGCAGTAGCCTGTGGACTGGTGGCACTGGACGGCTTTGTACAGGCCTGCAGCCTCACAGTCGGGGATGAATATGGCCTCCCGCGGGTTCTGCCGAGCCTCGTCCAGCGCACTCTGTCGCTCCTGGTCACAAGAGGGAACTTTCTCTAAAACCACGAGAAACACACTCAGTATGGAGGCCAAAGTCTCGTACACACACACACACAAAGTAAAACACAACACGGACGGAGTGCACTAGGGCAGCCTTCAGTCCGGATCATAACTGGCCTATGATATCTAAATTTTTGTGCTTAACAGTCACAGTCAATACTTTCTGGAAATCTACACTCACTGGCCACTTTATTAGGAACATGCTCTACTGCTTGTTCACTACTCATATAGCTAATAAGTAAATACCAGGGCTCTCCTTTTAACGGCACTCTTTTGTTTAACACGCGATTAATGCCCGGTTCACACCGGCCGTGGAAGCTCTACGAATAGCCGTGGAACTTAGTCCGCTTCCTTTCAGCGCCCTTGTTAACCAATGCTCGTTTATTTTTAGCGCGAGCCGCGAGCAATCCAGCTGTCAAGCTGGACAGGAAGTCACTCAAAGAAACACGACAGAATCTGGTTAATTTTAAAAATAATTTCAAAATAAAATACCGCAATTGACAAATGCGATCATTGCTTGAGAATACCTCAAGGTTTGAGGGGTTTTTTTTTTTGGAGAGTGTCTGGACAGCATAAGTATGTAATCATTTTGGAACGTTCCGATGAAAATAAAAATAAATTATTATTCTCCTCATCCCCATTATTCCTAGCATATAAGAAACACAATAAATATCTTGTTAAGTTTCATATAGAGCAGAGTAAAACATTTTCAATTAATTTGCAGTTAATCGCGAGTTAACTCAGGACACCATGCGATAAATCGCGATTAAAATTTTTCATCGACTGACAGCCCTAGACTAGCCCTTGCATTACATTACATCGGTAATTGCATGGCATCTTCTTGGAACACGAAGAGCCTGTAGATGAGTCACCTGCTGAAGTTGCGCGGAGGAAAATGCCTTGGGGGGTGTCAGGGGTCAAAGGTCAGAAGAGACAGACTGGTTGCACACCACAGCGAGGCATAACAGAAAATAACTGTGAAGCACTGAACTAGCAGGAAGCGCGTCCTCAGCTGGATCACGGTCGAGTGTAGCGACTAGTTCGTTGCTTTGTTTGTTTTTGGAAATGCTGCGCATGTCGTTTTCCTAATTTGGCTTCGATGGCTTTGGGAACCAGCTTCTCTCGTCCAGAGTCATGTGGCGCCTGGAAACAAGGCGCCAAGATGCTCTTCCTTTCCTTTTTTCTTTTTAGCCTCTCTCAAGTTGTAGCCGGAGAAGCCTGCAGCCGCCGCGATCTCTCATATTTGTCATATATTTAACAACAGCCGGCCGACCCCGCAGTGAGATGTCCTGTATTTATATTCACGTCCATTTGCTTCATTGCTCACTCTTGTGTTAAATACAACAGAGACGCAAAGCTGCAGCCACCGAGTGTGTGTTTGTGTATCCTCCGTCTTCCACTCTTTATTTTAAATTGGAGTGCCTCGCGAGGCCTTGGTCAACAACACGAAGGTCCTCCTCGGAGCTGTGAAGATCCACAAAAGCATATTTAGGAGAGTGCGTTAGCGCCGGGGACCGCCAGGAAGACCACACACTGGAAAACTGCTCACTGACCCGCGTGTACCGTCGCAACACAAGGAAGGACCTTTGACCTTCACCAGCCGCGCATTTCTACAGTGTTAATGCTTTCATTCCCCTCCATCTTCTCCTTCCAGGTGTCACCGCAAAAAAAAGCAAGGTGTCACCGCAGAGAGCTTTTGGAACATCAGGAATTTGGGACCTGTTGCTGGTCAGACAAACTGATGGAGGAAGTTTTTAGGAGTGGATGCAACTTCTCTCTGTTCTTCCAGGTGCGAAAAACAAAAAAACTATTCTCACTTTGCAAAAAAAAAACAAACAAAAAAAACAGATAAACTGTCACAGATGCTCAGAAAAAAAGAAAAGGCGGCATTTCTGCTAAGAGGAAACAGCAGAAAAATTCTGTATTCTTGTCGGCGGCAGTTTTCACTCACACCCAGCGACACAATTCACACAACCACACAACCCCGCTTTTATCCACGTTCGTCCTCCCCTCTCAGACTCTCTCACCCTTTCACTCTTTCCCTCCACCCGTCCCCCCCTCTCCAAACCCCCACCACCACTCACTCTCTCTCTCTCTCTCTCTCTCTCCTCCTCGCTCCACTTCAATAGCTTTCAGCTGTGGGTTAATCGCTGCAGCGCTGTCTCCGGCAGGCCTTCTCCGCTCTTAACATAGCGGAAGCGTTAGTAATGGTGGGAGGGAGGTGGGAGCAGGGGCTGGGGGTGTGGGGGGGAGTGGGTGTTTGAGGGGTGAGGGGGGTCTGGGTCTGTCGGTCTGAGGCCGCATGTGTGAGTTTACGAGCAGCGAGACGTCAGAACGGCCTGCCGACTTCAGATTGTCCTGCCGTCTGTCAGCACATCGTCGGCAGTTTGAAGTCAACTTTGCCAGTTTTACTGAATACTAGACTCTCTCTCACACACACACACACACTCATCCAGTGACTCTGCAAAAAGTGTGGAAGTCACCCAGCCGGCCAGAGGACTTAAAACTTTCCAAGCGCTCACTCGCCCAGGGTTCAAACCCCAACCAGCACAAAGCTTCCTTTGAGATTAGTTTTTTGTTGTTTGTTTGTTTTTTTTTAAATCTAAAGGCAAAGTTGTGGCTTGCACCTTGTTTCCTGGAGTTGGAGCTGTTCTGCTTGTTCTCCTTGTAAACCAGCTGCTTAATCCACAGTGTCGGGGCAGTGATCTCTGCGGGAGAAGCACAGGAGAGGACGAGTCATTGCAGCGCGGTGATGAAAGACTCGTTTGCTGTTTGTTGGATTGGACGTTCCGACCAATCAGGAGGAGGAGGAGGAGCGGACCTACCTTCGCCCTCAGGCGGGACGTGAGTCTCCATGGTGGGCGTGGCCTTGGAGCCGTCGTCTGGGTTGAGGGTGAGAAAGAAATGGAAAGAGACGACTATTATTGAGGTTAATACGATCTACTCTCCAGAAGTGTTGAATGGTTGGGATTTGCACATGGCCCGGCCAGGACATACACACACACAGGCACACACACACACACACACTCACATGCACACACACACACACACTCACACACCAATCAACACACTGACATCCCCACACACGCACAAACAAACACACACAATAGGTCTGAAATACACCTCACTGATTTGGTCTGATTGGTGGAGTGATTGACTTGGTTGGTTGATTGGCTGATTTGTTCCTGATGATGCTGATGATGCCTCAGCCCTGTGATGAGTCTGACTAGCAATTCACCGCTCCACACTAGAAGTTCTCCATATTCATTCTATTGTCTCCGTCTCTCCGTGGTTTTGTGTTTCATTTTTTTAACGCCAAGCGGTCGAAGCAGATGTCGCTCCCCCAGAGTCGGGGTCTGCCTGACTTGTCTTCCTGCCGCCGTGGCTGCAGGGACCTCTTGGCTTCCCTCTGATTGTGCAGAGCGCTTGGAGATGCCTCTGGATGCGATTAAGCGCTCCATAAACAAAAGCTTGGCCGTGTGAGTGACTGATATGTGAAGGTAAAAGTTAGCCTGCAGCATGAATAAACGCTACCCCAGTGACTCGGGTAATGTTGTCACAAGAACCGATACTTCCGGGTTGTCACAAGAACCGATACTTCCGGTGCCGGTTCCATACCGACACGGGGGGGGGAAATCGGTACTCGCTTTTTCTGGTACCGTCAGAACCGAATACGCAACTCTACCGTGGGCGAGCTATGTCGCCTCTTGGCGGAACTGACGGGGGCAGTATATGCGCATGAGCAGCGCAGAGCACGAAGCGCCGAAGAAGAAAACCGAAGAGGAAATATTTTTGATTTGAGACGCGAGGAGGAAACGCGTTAAACCTGGCCAATCACCTCAACGGGCACCCCGACTTGTTGAGGAGATTCGAGGTGAGTGAGTTTCCGTTTACTATCGCTGTTTGTCTCGTCAAACGGAACATGCCTACGTTCCGTCATTTGGGCTCGAGGTCCAGCTGGGGGCGCAGCCGCGCAATTTTCTACTCCGTCTCTCATTCGCTCCCTCTTTGTCACAGAGGTTTAACGTAATGTAACGACACTTGCCTGCGTCAATATACATAAGGTGACACGATGAGATACTGCCTGACAGTCTCTTACTTTATATTATTTAAACTAAACGTTGTTTATTTATTTTTTATTTTCTTTCTTTACAGCGTCAGTGTGATCCAGGCCAGGAGAAGCAGGAGGAAAGTCACACGCGAAGTGAAGTGAGATCAGGCTATGTATTAGGCTATGTAAGAAGAACAATATTGTTTGAGGCCACCGCTGTTCTTTTTTTGAATGTATAGTTGCCCCTTGGCAGTTGGCAGCTGGTATTGCAATTTAAATTCTGTGCAAAAAGATGTGGAAGCACAGTGATGTTTGAAATTGCTTCCAATAAAGTAGTGAATTTAAAAGTACATGGGTTCTGTTTTGTTTTTTTGTTTTTTGTTGTTGTTCTTGTTCTTGTTTTTTAATCGTGGTATCGAATACGTATCGAGAATCGTGGAAATTCACAGCTATTGGTATCGACTCCTGAAATTCTGGTATTGTGACAACCCTACACGAGTCTAACAAGGGAAAAGAAACGGGTTGATTTTAATCAGTCAGGTGGAAAATCATAGAATCTGCCGAGGGGTGAAAATGTGTAAAAAAACAAAAAACCCGAGAGGTTTCTTTAGCATCGCTGTGAGTTCAGCACTAAATACTCACCAGGGTGCAGTTTTCAAGCTCAGGAACGCTCCTTCGGAAATAATCTCATGGTGAGCACATTGCAAAGTCCTTCAATCAGATTAATCATCAGGAAGTCAAATCACGTGCAGTCGTTTCTCTTGCCATCTTTTGTCGCGTATGTAACGTACAGAGGATCAAGATTAAAGAAGAGCATCCAGTGCAGAATGAATGCAATACATAGCGTGTTTACTTGGAGAGCGCTGTATTGTGCAAACATACCAGGGGAATAAACAGTCTGGAGATGTTCCATCCGAGACCTTTACCATCTAAACTCCAAGCGAGCTAAATGCTAAATGCTCTGCACAAATATGGACTTTGGTTCAGATCAGACTGAGGGGGAGGGGCAAACCAGAGGCGCTAAGATAGACTCTCTGGACGATGCTACACTCCACATTCCTGCAAACCTTCCGCAGAGCTCCACTCACCTTTTCGACCAGAGTTGGGCGGCCCCGGCGGCTTATCGGTTACTGACCCTGCGAACACAAACAGAGCAGACATGTACGCGGCGGCAAATTTCCGAGGTTCCGATTCTGGGACATCCCTCTCGCGAGGAGTGAATAGTTCTGCAAGAGGGTTTCAGACACGACTGGGCCGCTCCACCGGAGCAGGACGGAGGCCAGGGGAACCGCAGGAACCCGCAGGGCGTCTGGACGCCGTGAGGCTGCGCAGCGACATTCTGTTAGTACTGGACAGCAGGCAGCCACTTCAAACCTGGCTGAGCTGCAGCCGGCAAATATTATCCTTCCTGTGGCTCATGCTGGAGGAAGCAATTTCATGCACGGGATGCATCAGGAGAGACGTTTACCCAAACCGAAAAAAAGTCAAAAACCCAGGCGATGGAGGAGGGAACGTTGTGAGCGGAGGCGAGCGGAGAGGAGAGGACGTGTTACTACCTGACGATCCGCCCATCGTCCCAGCGTGAGGCCCCGTAAATTCACGGAAGTTCCCTGCAAAACGTACGTGAAATGATTGATTTTGGGGGGCAGCAGAGAGAGAGAGAGAGAGAGAGAGAGAGAGAGAGAGAGAGAGAGAGAGAGAGAGAGAGAGAGAGAGAGAGAGAGAGAGAGAGAGAGAGAGAGAGAGAGAGAGAGAGAGAGAGAGAGAGAGAGAGAGAGAGAGAGAGAGAGAGAGAGAGAGAGAGAGAGAGAGAGAGAGACCACAGCCTTGGGAGAGAGAATGAAGACATCGTATCCGACGCAGGACGGAAGGCAGACACTGTCTGTGCCGCAAAGGAATTTTTTTTTTAAATTATTACTCCAAAGCAGGACGAGAGAACAGGACTTCTTTGACTGGGAGAAAACGGCACATCATATTTCACAGTGCACCGCGTCTCCTCCAGCTTTGTGTCTTCCAACTGTGGCTAATAAAAACCAGGCCGAGGAGAGGAGACGGCTCAGGATTGTCCAATTTATCCAAACAACCAATCCAAAAAAAAGAAAAAAAAAACTTAAAAAGAAAAGAAAAGTTGCAAAGGTGCCAGTTAACGTGCTTGTAGTACTTTAATCTATGTTCGGTTTTTTTTTAGACTGCGGCAAGATCCGTAAGATCGACCGACTGGCTGCCACCTGACGGTGAGCGGGTGACGGCTGTCAGCGCCGCAGGTCACCGTGGCCACAAACTCACAAGTCCAGAAAAAAACAAAACAATCACAGCAGGTTCCGTGTGTGTGTGTGTGTGTATGTGTGTGTGTGTGTCCAGGAATTAAACGTGGACACACACACACACACACGTTTTAGACTCTCACAGGTCCAAACTTTCTTTCATTTCAAACTGCAGCCTGCAAATTCAGGCTTAGCAAAGCCCGACTCAAGACGCGGTGCTGCCGTTCAGATGATTAGTGGTGCCGAGCAGAGGCGCAGCGGTGAGGAAGGAAGAGCAGGAGGCAGCGAGTGAGAGGACGAGGCAGGAGAGAGAGAGAGAAGAGAGATGGGAGGCCGCTGGGGGGGGGGGTTGCATGCCACCACTCTCTCCACACAAAATCTGCACCACATGCTGCAGCGGCAGTCCAGCTGTGGCAGAGACCCGCGCGCGCGTGTGTGTGTGTGTGTGTGTGTGTGTGTGTGTGTGTGTGTGTGTGTGTGTGTCATCCTCGCGAGGAAAATGATGGTGATTACCATAAAGTGTTCCCATCCAGAGTCCCCCACCCCACCCCACCCCACCCCCACCCTGCTGAGAGCACTTAGAGCCGGGGGCCAAGGAGGGGCCCCTGGATGTACGGCCATTAGCCTCCTCGTTGACCCTGCACCTGCTGCTCGCCGCATGACACGCAACCCACATGCCGGACAGACCCTGCTGCCACCGCCCGCCGGAGGCTCCACCCACCAGAGGAGGCTCCACCCACCAGAGGCTCCAGTGACACTGACAGAGGGGAAAGTTTCCTGCGACGCCATTGTGTCGGGGGGGGGGGGGGGGCAAAAACTCCCGAATCCGACGCATATTATTTCTGCGCGACTGTTCAACTCGAAGCGGCGGCGGAACCAAAGCGGTTGCCGAGTTCAAACCTCCCTAACCGGTCTGTGAACGTTACTGGGACCCATTTGAACCCAGTTAGTCAGAAACCAGGAGGATGTTGTGTTCATCTAAAAATTCAGCAACATCTTTACTTCATCATCGGTCCCGACCGCCGGTGAGTCACTTCCTGTTAACGTTCTGTATCATCTCCCCTCCGGGCCTCTGATTGGCCAACAAGCACGTTTATGGCTTCAAGATCCAGTTTGTAAAATTTGGCCCGATTTATGATTTTTATATGGGTAAAAGCTTAACATACTGCCCGTAAATATATTCATAAAAGTGTATACTCGCAGCACAATTAAAACTCCTATGGCTTTCCTGTCCATATACACTGTATAAATCAATGGTCTTGCTTTCACCATCATATTTCTAAGGAAGCCTGGTCTGGACAATCCAGGTCATGTTTTGTATTTCCAATAAAGTAAATAAAAAGATGGTATGGACAAGAAGTCCAGCCACCGTAGTTCACTGGCAAATCAGGGTAAGGGACAGGTGAGCAAATGAGCACTGCAATCTAAAATCTGACCATTGGATGGCAGAATTTTAGACATGGTAACTTCAAACTGCCACTTGGTGGTTTTGGTTGCCACTCGACGTCATTTGACAGCCAGACGTTGAAACATACAAAGATTTGTTTGGCCCCCAAAAACCGGGGCCATTGACCCCCAGATTGAAATCCCGTTTTCCACCTGCGGTACCTGAGCAGACTGGAGTCCGGTTGTGCACGGAAGAGCCACTGACCGGCTTGCCGTCACTGGTGACACACCAGCAGTAACCAGTTAGTGTGTGGCACTGGACCTGCGGAAAGAAAAAGCAAAATGTTTTCATAAGGGTAAAGTGGCATCACGTCGAGTTGGTTCTGACAGCTGGCGCGCTGCGGAAAAGGAAAAAAAAAAAAAAAAATCTGGCGGGGGAAAAATGTGTTGGACCTGGGCAAACGTTCCGTCCTCGTTGCATTCCGGGATGAACATGGACTCCTGAGGTCTCCGGGCCTGTTCCAGCGCCTGGTTCCTCTCAACGCGGCACTTGGACTGACCTGCATCTGCAACACAAAGCAGCGCTGACACAGTTGTGGTTGTTTCTCCTGTGTTTGTTTCTCTTGTGTTGCTCCTCTCGTGCTCGCCGCTCGAGCTTCGCCGCGAGCCCCGCCAACATTTTTCCGACCTCCTGGCTGCTTCGCCTGCCAGACGTCATCTAAAGTGAATTTTCGCTGCTAACCCTGCGCGAGGCCCAAAGAAATGTCAAGGCCCCTTCAACTCGACTGTTTCTTAAAATCCCCAGCAGCTTTGTCCGCACCACACGGCCGTGGAGCGGCGCCGTGTGTGTGTGTCCCATACGGACATCTTGCTACTGTTCCTGCTGCTGCAGCAGTTTGACTCACGCCACGGAGGAAACAAACACACCAGTTCAGACCAGTCCAGACCAGTTCAGACCAGTTCAGACGGCGGGAAAGATCCAGTGCGGATCCGCTGGTCTTTTCTCACCAGTTCCCTCTGAGTGCTCTGAATCCTGGAGGCATCCAAAGGCCGGCGGCACTAACGGGTTCATAAACGGGTTAATAAAATAAAAAGTCACATAAATGCATCGCACAAATTTCTATCGCAAGCCTTTTGTCCCTTCCACCCACCCGTAGTCGGGTCCTCCAGCACTAACAGACACTTAGTGGCCCCCTCACCCCCCCTCCCAGTACGTGATATACTGGCCAGGACTCGCGTACGTGCCAACGATACACAGACAGCCTCGTACGCTGCTGCCAAAAAGTGGGAATTTTTACATTCACTTTAGTTTTTTTGGCGCAGATCGCACGAGATGCTTGACTCAGCTGAGGACAGAAGTACAGTTTTCCTTCTTCGTTGCGGTTCTTTGCGTTTATATTTAAAAGGAAAAGTGTTCTTGACACCCTCCTGACATCTGACACATGTTTCTGGTTTCAATTCCTGACAGGGATTTTTATTCATCTTCAAAATGCACGTGTCATGCTTTGGCATTGGTATTTTAGCATTGCTAAATTGCTACATAAAAAGGTAAAATAACAGATTTTTTAAACAAGTCAAAACACGATAAATCACGGTTAACTACAGAAATCCAGAGCTTAATTAATTAAAATTCAAAAACAAATGTCTTGACGGCTCACTTCTTACCTTTCAGCTCCAGGTCTCGGCCCTCAGACGGGGACGTCGGGGCTGCGGCCACTGGCAGCTGATCTGCTTTCACCCAGTTTTTACCTGGAAAACAAAGAGAGAGAAGTCAAAGGTGCAGCGACCGGGCCACTAAAACTGAGGCTGACATCCATCGGCCCCCGGAAGCCCCCCCCACTCCCACCCCCACACCTCCTCCCCACCCACCTCGGCAGCGTCCCCGGTGGGCGAGCGCCAGCGTCCTGTCTTTGCAGCGCGCCCTCTGCAGCTCGCAGCCGTTCTCGTAGCTCCGCCCATCGGAGCCGCACACGGGCTTCGCCTGTGTCCGCGAGCAGACAACGCTGCAGTGGCCATCCCTGTCCCCGATCAGCCACTAGGGGGAGGGAGAGAGAGAGTGAGCAGCGTCGCAACACAGGAGGCACCTGAACACACACACACACACACACACACACAGACACACACCTGGCACGGCCTTTCCAGCTACCTGGATTTGAGACTCGGGCTCAGTCATGAGACGGTGTCAGTGTTCGAGCCATGCAGCGCCCCCTACAGGTGAACTATCTCAGTGAGAGCGCGCTAACGGCTACAAGCTAATCAGGCCGCCAGGTTGCAACAGCTTTTCTCTCCCTCGGAAAAAAAAAAAAAAAAAAAAAAAAAAAGAGTTTGAGGCGTCTGTTTGTTTTCCGTGAGCGGCTCCGCGGCTAATTGGACGGGTGAATTTGACCGAAGCGCCGCGAGGAGCCAAGTCATCGTCTGACATGATGGAAATCCTTCTGTGAGTCACTGCTGTTTTACTGCTGGAGGACGTCTCGGCCCCGACGGCGCTGATGTTTCTTGGCTTTTGCAGCTGCGTGTTCACGCTCTACTGGAGCTCAGTGGGGGACAAGCTTTGCCAAAAAAAAAAAAAAAATTTAATTAAAAAAAAAAAAAAAAGACAGACGGACATAAAAAAAAAAGAAAGAAATGCCTGAAGTATTTGGAGAAGACGAGGAGCTCTTGTCTCCTCCTGTCTGAACACCTGCTCAGCCAAAGAGAGAAAGGAAAAGCGACGTTCAGGCGGGAAACTTCCTGAGAGCATTGAGAGACAACCAAGGCCGTCTGGTTACTGTCAGGACGTCTGACTGAGAGCGGAGCAAAACTCTCATTGATTTCAGTCAAACCTTCAGTAGAAACTGCCATCCTAACGGTGCCACTGGAGAAAGCCTTCTTGGAAGGAAGGTTTACTGCATCTGGAGCAACACATTCGGCGGAGAGAGCAACAAACAAACAAATCAGATTTGGTGCTTGTTTGTTTGTTTTTGTTTGTTTGTTTTCTTGCTGTGTTCTTGCTGACTGTGTGTTTTCCAGAGCTCACAGTTTTGACAGTCATGACCATTAATCTTTGTGAACGGATGAAGTAGTATCCCATGTGACCAATGAAAATAAACTGCCTTTTAAGGCACAGCTTGGGTATTTTCTTTAGATAATTGAGTGGAACTGCCTCTTTTTGGCTGGATTCTTTTCTCAGCAAGTTAAAGCCTCACTGGAAAAAAATGTTTTAATTTTTTTTTTTTTTTTTTTTTTTTTACATCAGAAACTATTTTGGCCCCCAGACAGGAAATCTTAACTATGCATGAAAAAGTATGACTTGCAACTAAACGTACAAGAAAGCAGAAGGACCGAGGGGCTAATTATCACAGCTGTGACTCTTGGTGGGTCCTCAGACCAGAGGTTGGACCACCGGCAGGTCTTCCACAGCTTCCACATTGTTTGAATTGTGCTTTAAACTGACCATTTCAAACGCAGACAGACTTTTGGCTGCTTCAGCCTTTAACAAGGAGGCGGAACCATTTTAAAAAGACGTTTCCCAGAAGAACCGCACTGAACTGAAGCAGACAGACAGGAGAGAGACACGGAACAGAGAGAGGCGGGGGGGGGGAGAGAGAAGTCAGGTTTCTTCTTCTTTTAGTTTCATTGGCGGGAAGAAATAAAAACTCTGCTGTCTGTGTTCAGAGGCTCCAGACAGGAAGAGGAGGACAGGCGGTAGACAGCAAGCAGATCAGCTCACTGTCACACCCACTGATTAAAGAAGATCCAGTGACAGTGGGCAGTCACACAGTCTGGACTCCACTGTCCTCCCCAAGCTGCTCCACCTCCTCCACTGTCCTCTCATAGCTGCTCCACCTCCACCTTCCTTTCATAGCTGCTCCACCTCAACCTTCCTCCCCAAGCTGCTCCACCTCCACCACTGTCCTCTCATAGCTGCTCCACCTCCACCTTCCTTTCATAGCTGCTCCACCTCCACTGTCCTCTCATAGCTGCTCCACCTCCACCTTCCTCCCCAAGCTGCTCCACCTCCACTGTCCTCCCCAAGCTGCTCCACCTCCTCCAGTGTCCTCTCATAGCTGCTCCACGTCAACCTTCCTTTCATAGCTGCTCCACCTTCACCGTCCTCCTGGAGCTGCCTGCTGATCTGCTGACCTCCAGGAGGAAAATGAAGGATGCTCCTCCAGCCCCACTGTTCACCCTGGACCAGCGGCCAGTGCACAGGTGATTGTTGATTGGTGCAGTGAATGATTTTCTGCACTATGTAGATGCCGACAAGTATAGGAGCGACCGGCTCATTGACTTGAAGACAGTTCTAACGTTTGCATGGTGTATCAGCGAGGTGGCGCGCGTGCGTCTGTGTGTGTGTGTGTGTGTGTGTGTGTGTGTGTGTGTGTGTGTGTGTGTGTGTGTGTGTGTGTGTGTGAGAGACTTGCAGGGAGCCCAGCCTTACCAAAGCAGATCTTCTAATGAAATGAAAACACATTAAATCAAATATTAATCCACTTCATTCCCCCAGCGTAACATACAATCACTGTTCATTGATGTCATCCTGGATCACTGCCTCCAAACAATCACCGCTGACAGGACACAAAGATGCCGGCACCTCCTGGAGGGACGGCCGGGTTCCCAGTCTGTGGCGCCACTCGAGGTCCCAACGACGAGACAAAAAACAAACGCGTACACGATGCCGATAAGCGGAACTGGACAGAGAGCTGTCTAAGTCTGGAAGCTTCCAAACTTCTAAACTTCCTTTATTTCTCTTGTTCAGTCTGAGCAGGTGTCTGGAGGAGGACGCACCTTCACTTCACCTGCCTGCCATATGACACCCAACTGCATCAGGTGCGCTCTGATTGGCCGACGGGACGGAGGAGCTCAGAGCCGCCACGAGGTAGTTTTGCGGTTGCAGCTCGGCACGCCAGGATCCAACGCAACACAACGGGACTCATCACACAAAAGGCTCCGTCCAGTGTGTCAGACTTATTCAAGGTCACTTTAAAGCCCCCCTTTTCTTTTTCTTTTTTTTTGGCATTTCCACGGGAGACAGATGAGCGTTGACCTCGGACGGAGAGATTACAACTCGTCCCGGGACATCGAAGGAACTTTGAGTCCCTGATGTGGCTGTTGGTCAGCCGACAAGTCAAACAGAGATCTGGTCTGATCTGGACGACAACAAGATCTCACTTTTAACGAGCCCCATTCTCCCCAGACACACACACACACACACACACACACACACACACATACACACAAGGCCAGAAGAAAGCATGTGAGCTGCTCTCTCTCTCCCTCCCTCTCTTTCTCTCTCTAGTGCTATCTATCTCTCTCAACCGCACATAAAATTAGTGAAACTTCAGATGCGTTGTGCAACCACGACAGCATCATAAAACCGCCTCTCTTACCGTCAGTGACGGGGAGGGTGAGAGCAGGGAGGTAGCGGGGGGGGGCGAGGCGGTGAGTCGGTCCGGCCGGAGCCGCGGAGGAGATCGGGATCGGAACATCAAGTCAACTTTCAAAGTCATCTCACACACACACACACACACACACACACACACACACACACACACACAAAGTTGAGGTGGAAGAACAATGTGTCGAAGGAGAAAACAATCACTAGATTGTCTGTCGGATATTTTGGTCGGCGGAGAAATCTGACGCTCCAATTTGTTTTGTGCTTCCTGAACCTGCTTGTTAAAAACTGCTGCATCAACCACAGTGTTGTAAAGTGCAGGTCAGTCTTTAAAATACAGAAGAATCACATTCAGAGAGCAACTCTGATAGAGGGATGGAAAAATGGACGGATGGCTGGATGGATGGATGGATGGATGGCTGGATGGATGGATGGATGGATGGATGGATGGATGGATGGATGATGGCTGGATGGATGATGGCTGGATGGATGGATGATGGCTGGATGGATGGATGATGGCTGGATGGATGGATGATGGCTGGCTGGATGGATGGATGATGGCTGGATGGATGGATGATGGATGGATGGATGGATGGATGATGGATGGATGGATGGATGATGGATGGCTGGATGGATGGATGATGGCTGGATGGATGGATGGATGATGGCTGGATGGATGGATGATGGCTGGATGGATGGATGGATGATGGCTGGCTGGCTGGATGGATGATGGCTGGCTGGCTGGATGGATGATGGCTGGATGGATGGATGGATGGATGGATGGATGGATGGATGATGGCTGGATGGATGATGGCTGGATGGATGGATGATGGCTGGATGGATGATGGCTGGATGGATGGATGATGGCTGGATGGATGGATGATGGCTGGATGGATGGATGATGGCTGGCTGGATGGATGGATGATGGCTGGATGGATGGATGATGGATGGATGGATGGATGGATGATGGATGGATGGATGGATGATGGATGGCTGGATGGATGGATGATGGCTGGATGGATGGATGGATGATGGCTGGATGGATGGATGATGGCTGGATGGATGGATGGATGATGGCTGGCTGGCTGGATGGATGATGGATGGATGATGCCTGGCTGGATGGATGGATGATGCCTGGCTGGCTGGCTGGATGGATGGATGATGCCTGGCTGGATGGATGGATGGATGATGGCTGGATGGATGATGGATGATGCCTGGCTGGATGGATGGATGATGGCTGGATGGATGATGGATGATGCCTGGCTGGATGGATGGATGATGGCTGGATGGATGATGGATGATGGCTGGATGGATGGATGATGGCTGGATGGATGATGGATGATGGCTGGATGGATGGATGATGGCTGGATGGATGGATGATGGATGGATGGATGGATGATGGATGGCTGGATGGATGGATGATGCCTGGCTGGCTGGCTGGATGGATGGATGATGGCTGGATGGATGGATGGATGGATGATGCCTGGCTGGATGGATGGATGATGGCTGGATGGCTGGATGGATGGATGGATGGATGGATGATGGATGGATGATGCCTGGCTGGATGGATGGATGATGGCTGGCTGGCTGGCTGGATGGATGGATGGATGATGGCTGGATGGATGGATGATGGCTGGATGGATGGATGATGGATGGATGGATGATGGCTGGCTGGATGATGGATGGCTGGCTGGATGATGGATGGCTGGCTGGCTGGATGGATGATGGCTGGATGGATGGCTGGATGGATGGATGATGGCTGGCTGGCTGGATGGATGGATGATGGCTGGCTGGCCGGATGGATGGATGGATGGATGGATGGATGTGAGTCAGTCTCATTTTCTCACTCTCAGCTCAAAGGCTCATCTTGATTGCGCTGAACTTTTTCGAACCGAGCATCATCCAGTCCTGATGCAACTTCTCCGTGCGCTCGTTTTGACCCTTCCACATCCAAACGCTTCAGAGTGGCAGATCTGACGGGCCGATGAAAGCCGTAGGAGAGCTGGAGGAGCGGCGCCCCCCGGAGGGTCGGACGGCGCTCCGGCTCCTGGCAGGGACGTTCCAATCACACCCGAGCTGAACCATCAGGAACCTCGACGGGGATGATGACATCAGCCAAGGAAAGGGCTTCACATCACCAGCAGATGGAGATTGATTACAACAAGCCGTGTTACGTCAGTGTGTGCGTGCGTGCGTGTGTGTGTGTGTGTGCGCGAGTGTCTGTGTGTAGCCGGCTCTATGCTAACTTTTTATAGGCCTGTTATCCCCTTTGGGCGCAACAGCAGAACATCGCAAGCACATAAATTTATACAAACAAATTCCAACAGACGCAACTCTGCCATTAAACACCGGCCGTGCTCCATCCGCGTCTTCTCAGAAGAAAGGAGAAAACAGAGAACGCCGGAGTTGTTACACATGTTAGATGGTCAGCACTGGGTTCCACTAGATCCTACTGGGCTCCACTGGGCCGTACTGAGGTTAGCACCTGGGTTCCAATAGAACCCTGGGCTCTAGTGGAACCCCTGGGCTCCACTGGGTTCAATTGGGCTCCTCTGGGTGATACTGGGTTCCACTGGGCTCCACGAGGTTCCACTGGGATCCTCTGGGTTCCACTAGATTCTACTGGGTTCCACTGGGCTCTACTAGGTTCCACTGAGCTCCTCTGGGTTCCACTAGTCTCCACTGAGCCGTACTGGACTCCACTAGGTTATACGGGGCTCCACAGGGTTCCACTGGGCCATACTGGACACCACTAGGTTCCACTAGGTTCCACTGTGTCCCACTAGATTGGCCTGGGTTCCACTGGGCTCCACTAGATTCTACTGGGCTCCACTGGGCTGTACTGGGGTTAGCACCTGGGTTCCAATAGAACCCTGGGCTCTAGTGGAACCCCTGGGCTCCACTGGGTTCAACTGGGCTCCTCTGGGTGACACTGGGTTCCACGAGGTTCCACTGGGCCGTACTGGGCTTCATCCCTCATGCTGTTTCACTTAACACATTTAACCAAATAAAAGAAAACCTTTAAAAGCTGTTCCCTGCCTCCCACAAGCCCTTAAAATTCTCTAATGGGCTCTTTTTGTTAAAAAAAGAAAAAAAAAAAAAGGAAAAGAAAGAAAGAAAGAAAAAAAAGCCTAATTTAAACTTTTCAAAGTGACTCTTTACAACAAAGTCTTCAAACACTGGCGGTGTGTCATGAAGCAGCAATCTGGACTGGAACTCTCACACACGAGGTGCAAAGTGTGTGCGCGCCACTCACAGTGGGGGGGGGGAGAGAGGGATGAGGAGGGCGTGGCTTGGGGGTTTAGCAGCCTGAAGGCGGCATCACCTCCTCCAGCGACGGCTTTAATTTGAGCGCTTTGTTGTAATTACGGCCGTGTTTGGCTCGGTGGAGGTTTCTTCACCTGCAGCTCTCAGAGTGTCGACCGGCGCAGAGCGACAACCAGCTGTTTGATTTTATATCCATCGCTTTCCTTCCCTCGTAAAGCAAACCACTCTCGCCTCGTCAGTCAACTGTTTGGCCACTAGGTGGCAGCACTCCCAAGTCCGGCGTGTTCTCCCCCTTTCTGCAGCGGCTCCTGAGGCTGTTTTGCAGTGAAACTAAAGGATCAGGTTCCCATTAACGGTCAGATTGTACAGATTAAAACAGGAAAGATGCCTAATGGGAAGAAGTAGAAGAAGAAAAGAAGAAGAAGAAGAAAGGGGGAGAGGGCATATGTGGCCAAAACTGCGATGAAAGTACATTTTTCTGAAGCTGCTCTGCTTGTGCACCAGCTTTTAGGAAGTTGCTCGGTTAGTCACAGTTTGTCAGCACGCTGATGAAGCGCTGCTTCCCGGAAGTTCCGCCGTCAGGAGCTCACCAGAAGGTCCCTGAGAGGAGGAGGTGGAGGTGGAGCAGGAGGAGGTTGGACTCGCTTTACGGAGATCCACAGTTTGGCCCCGTGTCTAATCAAAAACTGTCTACAAGTAATTTGATTGGAACAAACTTTGAAATAATATTTAAAAGAAATTGTTTGTGTTCTTTCATATCGACGTGAAAACGTTGCATGTTGGGAGGGCGGGAGGTAAATCAAGCTGCAACTCAGAAAAGCAAGGAAGAATTTTCTGCTCTGTGAGTGGGAAGAAGTCATTCAGACTCGACGAACAAAAAGCCGGTGTGTTAAAGCAGCCTCCAGGTAGTTGGGAGTTGTTAACCAGTAGTTGGTGCGGTTGGTCCAATCGAAGCGGTCTTTACCAGCGCTTCCTCCCAACAGGACTTAAGTCTGCGGATTAAACGGAGCGACGACTTCCTCATGTTTCTTTTGAAGTGGTGTAAAGGAATCAAAAATGAAAGTGTGGAGGGAGTGAGGGGGGAATTCCTCCTTCTTTTTTTTTTTTGTCTTGGCCCTAAATCTGATTAAGAACATTCCCTGTTTTTCTGCTACATCCTGGCTGCAGAACAGTCGGCTGTCCCCGCTGTTCCCAGGGTGTGTGTGTGTGTGTGTGTGTGTGTGTGTGTGTGTGTGCCACACTGTTAGCAAAGGTTGCGTATTCCAGACGGGAGACCACACAGCCGCTGATATCAAAGGGATGATTAGACTCTGAGACTAATCTGCTGAGGAAGTCCTCCTGCCATCCTGATAATCTGGAGGATTTACACGCAGCCAAAACTCTTTCAACCAACAGCTTCTTTTTTTCTTTTTTCCCTTTTTCTTTTTTCCCTTTCGCGTGATCCCCTTGCGAAACGCTGCGTTTACAGGAAGTGCGTTCCCAGAGTGGCCAGCAGGCGGCGGGGAAGGCCTCTGATTGCGAAGCTCTGCGAACTGCGTTACCTGTTGGAGCCCATTGACCATGTGCGATCAATTTGACAGAGCGTCTCGGGCCAGGCCTGGGCTCCTGACTCAACAGCGCCCCCTGGAGTTCCCGCAAAGCCAAAGCAGCCGATGGTCCCTGATTTAGAATTTATTGGTGGTTTTCAGGCTCAGAGCCGCTGGTTTAAGGATCCAGTGACCAGATGGGAGGACGACGGTAGCAGACCTCCTCCTGCTGCACCTCCTCCTGCTGCACCTCCTCCTGCACCTCCCCACATCAGAGCTCTGACGGTTGTAAATCCCTCTAACGGGGCGGGAGGTCAGGAGGAAGAGCGTCTGCACGGTCAGTTTTTAAATCCCTTTACATTTCCTGTCGGGATCTATTTCATTATTTGGTTACCTTCCACAAGGGAAAAAATAAGCACACTTCAGTCAATATGAAGTTCGCTTGAAAAGTCATTCTTAAACCTTGCCGGAGGTTTCAGTTTGAATCCAAAGCTTTGAAGCAGCAGTGAATCAATACAGTTCGGAAGCCCAACGAGACAATAAGAAGAATATTTCTAAACGCGCCGTTTCATCTGTACAGAATCTCACGCGCCTCTGGAGAAGCGCCGCTTGACTAAACTTCGGGACAGAGTCAAACTTGGGCCGAGGCTGGAATTTATCAGCTTCCCTGAACGCAGCTCAGCGGGACGTCCACTTCCTCTTCCTGCTCCTGGAACCACAGCAGCATCTCAAGCCTGCCGACGCTCTGGGAGTTTTTAGTTTTTATTTTTTATTTTTTTTTACAGGGACAATGGAAGGATGAAGTGGTGACGTTACACCCCCCCCCCCGCCCCCGCCACCCAACCCACCCCATTTAGTTTTTTGAGAATGTTTCCATCTGCTTCCATTTGACTCTTTCGCTTCACTTTTGTGTGAATTTCATGGGTGAATCTGTCACTAATTTGTCCGCCCAACAGGCAGCAGGACACAGATTTGTGGGTGGAGTCGGCCGGGAGAGGTGAATGAAGGCTGAGAGGATGAATCCAAACTCACTGTATGTATGTATGTATGTATGTATTGATCCTTTGCCCCCACCAAGCCCACCACCCCACCTCCACACCCCCCCCCCGCCAACACTCACGGCTTGGCCAGCGTTTCCATTTGAACAGCTGCTCTGACAAACACATTCCAGCCACATGGCAGAAATGGTTCGGATTCCTTCAAACTTTGCTCCATTTGTGCGTTTCGGCCTTGTTTTCTTTTGTTGCAGAACAACAGGACCGTTCTTGTCTTTTTTTTCTTTTCTTTTCTTTTTTTTTTTGATTTGATCAATGAGTCCCCTCCCCCCCCCCAAAAAAAAAAATTGTGTTATTTTTCAATTAAGAATTTAGAACTTAGAAGATGGCGCCGGCTTGGAACGGCTTACTGAAGCATCACGTCAACGTTGGTGCGAGCCCCGACACCAACTCCTCTGGCTGGCTGCTGAAAAACGGCTCCGCCCCCTTCTGAGCGCCCCCCCCCCCGCCGCCGCGGCTCCGCCCACTCGGTGCATCAGCGTCGCAATGTGCAGACCACTCACACCTGCAGCTGCGCACCAATCAAAATTCTCCCGGCTCCCTCCAGCGGGGGGAGGGGCCTCCGCCTCTCAGTCCCGACCCCTGATTTGACCGGCGTGCTCCCCCCCAGCACCTCTCCAGCCACCCTCCAACACCCCCACCTTCCTCCAGATCCCTCCAGAAAACCTGCAATATGTTGTCCTGAAATGCAACTGCAGCTCCATCGCTGCGACTGAACACCACTGACAACCTCCACCCAAACAATAAAACTTATGATCACATCTTCACCGGGGGGGGTTTTTTTTTTCCACTCTCATTATTGGAACACGACTCCCAAGCTCAGCAGCAGCATTCGGCTCCATTAGCGTCTCAATGAGTTGAATTCCCCAGTTGTGAGAGAAGTTGGACTTGTTTCACCGCAGAGCCTCGGGCGGAGGGAGTGCGGGGGGGGGGGTGCATTGCAGCAACGTTAGCTCAGATACCAACGTGATGTGTGTGTGTGTGAGTGTGTGTGTGTGCGTACGTGAGAGAGAGAGAGAGAGAGAGAGAGAGAGAGATTTTGGCAGCTGTGAGCAATGTTAAAAGCAGGGCCGGCGGTCCGGTCCAGGCCGGGAGGTGGACGTCGAGCAGCTCCAGTTTCAGGCATCAAACCCATAAAAGACGTCCCGACCGGCTCAACTCAACTTCCGAGACGTTCTCGCCCACCGACTCGACGGGGGGGGAAGCTGGCCGAGAGCCGGAGGAGCAGCAGCCGTGGCTTGAGGCTGACATCACCCCCACACACACACACACACACACACACACACACACACACACACTTGAGACACACTGGAGCTTCTCTAGCCTCCTGCTGGAAAAGGTTCCTGAGGCTGACAGAGTTTCCCGGCATGAGTGTGAGCCCGAGGATAAAAACCAACGTCCGTCCTGATCTGCGCAACACGCGAGCGCGTGTAGCCGGGTCGGTTTGTACCAAGTTTACTGCGAGACGCCTCTGAGCAGCAAAACCAGTGCAGGGAGAAGCGGGCATAGAAAAGTCAACGTCACTCTGACTTATTGTTTAGAAGTGAAATAAGTTTGTAAAAGCTCATTTAAAAAAAAAAAAATCAACAACAACAACAACAACAACTTGTCTGCACCTGGACTGTGTTGTGTTTGCTGTCACCCTGTGCAGGAGAGTTCCCAGGGAGCAGAGCAGAGATGATTACAGTCAACAGAATGACCATTTACATCCAGCAGCCCTGCAAACGGCTCTGATTACAGTAGCATCTGTTCCATCATGTGAACCAAAAATACACAAATTGCACTGCACGGCGCGTCCTTAAGTATCACCGCGACACACCTGGATGAAGGACTGGGACCGGGCTTCAAATTACAGGAGAGCCACGCAACGCTCCGCTGGGATGGAGGAGCGACGCAGAACCGGTACCAGCACCAGAACCTCAGGGAGCAGTTTGACGCAGCAGGAAAAGTAAACAGTGGGTCAGAACCTTGAACCATGCAGGCTTCACAGCGGTGGAGAACCATTTTCTAGAATGAACACAGCAATAATATCTGGATTTTTTTGTTTTGTTTTGTTTTGTTTTGTTTTGTTTTGTTTTTTACAACAAAAACAAAACAAAACAAAAATCTCACCTTAAGTCAAATGAAGCGGTGTCGTCTCAGCAAACGGCCAGTGTGTGTGTGTGTGTGTGTGTGTGTGTGTGTGTGTGTGTGTGTGTGTGTGTGCGGACAGGCAGGCAGGCAGACTCACCCGGGAACCGGGCTTCTGGGCGGACACTTGAGGCAGGTAGCCGACCAGCAGGGGCGCCAGAAGGTGAGACACGGTGAGAAGGAGCAAAGTGGATAAAAACATAGTTGGTGGCGAGTGCGCGCGCAACAGGTCCAAAGAGTGATGAAATTTAAAAATAATAATAATAATAATACGTAAAATTAAAATTTAAAAAAAAATAAATAAAAAAGTCGACCACTCTCCAGTGCGGTGCGGTGCGGTGCGGTGCGGTGCGGTGCAGGAGCAGCAGCGGCAGCAGCGGCAGCAGCAGCGGTGGTCTTCCGGGTCAAGCTCTCCGCTAGAGCCTCAGGTGGCCTCGGGACGCGGAGGAGACCATGGCGGGAGCGTCTATCCACGGCGGGGGGAGCAGCTGTTCACCGCGGCCGCCGCAGGTTGACTCGGCCTCCCTCCGCCCGCCGCCACCGGCCTTTTAAGAGCGGGCGGCGGACTGGAGCCGGAGCCGTCCAATGGGCAGCCGGCCGGGGAGGACGCGCCGAGGCGGACACGCCCACGGCCGGATTGGCCCGCAGCTGCGGGGCTCGGTGCGGTTTCTCCCCGGTCTCCTGGGTTGGGGTTGGGGTTGGGGTTGGGGAGGGGGCGGCGGGGGGGGGGGGGGGGGGGCGCTTTGTCGAGCCTGCGGTCTCCATTCAGGGACACAGAATGCGGCGGAGGAGCGCAGGACCCCGCTGCCGCGACATTTCGCCTGCGCACTCGGCGCAACAATGGAAAACACCTATTGAGTGAAGTCAATAGCTGTCACAGGCACCGCAGGGTGTCCGTCCGTCCGTGTGTGTGTGTGTGTGTGTGTGTGTGTGTGTGTCCGCCTTGTCATTTGACTATTTTCAGTTTGCTTCTGATCCTAAGTCCTTGTCACATCTTAAAGTTTCAGATTAAAAGTACCGATGAAAGTTCGTAGCGATGAATGAAACACGTCACTCTCATATTGCTGCCGGAATCGACTGAGAATTGAGTGAAAAATGATCATTATTATTATTGTTGTTGTTGTTGTTGTTGTTATAGTTTGGTTTAAAAAAAAAAAGAAAAAAAAAAAAAAGGTCCAAACTATCTCTGGGTGTTACGTTCATGGTTCATGGTGCAAAAATATAAAAAATAAAAAAATCCAAAAGAATCAGAATTTATCACATCACAGTGGACTGCTGCTGATAGTTGTGACGCTCAGCAGATATTCATTTTAACACAACATGCAAAATGACATTTTTAAAATTTTTACATTTTTTAAATTATTTCTCTTTTAATTAATTAATTAATTCAATTTTAACATTGAAAAAGTAACAATCATTTTCACAATAAAAAAAAAGATCATTTTGAAACATTTATTTCTGAGAATACATATGTGCTCTTTTAAAAGTGGCTGAAGATGCCGATTGGTGGATTCCTCACTGTACTAACTGACGCCTCTCTCTCCCTTCCTCTCTCTCCCTGTCTCTCTCTCTAGTCCCCTCTCTCTCTTCTTTGTCAGATAAATGCTTTGGCTCATTGAGAGCCAGTTTAAAAAAAAAAAAAAAGATTTCTCCTGATAAAAGCGGCTGCAGGGACCACAGAGGGCCAGAAAGAGCCAGTGTGCAGTGCAGGTGTCCAGCTCCACTTCAGCTCCCCCGTCCTGAGAAAAGCCAGAGCTGAAAAGGGCCACCGGGGCCACCGGGGCCACCCCCGACCCGCAGGCCTTTTGTCCCTATAGATCTTTTTTAAAGTGTTGGCTGCGACAGTCGAGCGGCCTCGAGTGAGGAGCCACGTAATTAGAGCTATTGAGCCGCCTGAATTGGCACAATTAGGGTCAGCGCTCGTGATTCCTGCCGGCGAGCGGAGCGGAGCGGAGCGTCTTCTCACAACTTGCAAGTCTCGGAATGAAAAGAGATTTTTTTTTTTTTTTTTTAAATCGGCAAGGTGAGGTGTAGCGGGTGGCGATCCAATGGGCCAGAGCCGGTTCTGAAGGACACGGTGGGGCCTCAGCACAAAACACGACGTTGCACACAAACCGCACGATGCACAATGAAATCCGCTGCTGAGGCAGGAGGAGGACGTTGGTGACGAGCTCCTCCCATTGGTCACAGCCGTACAGAAGAAAGTGAAGGAGACGCTGAAGCCCTTTCACACACCTGATGCATTTTTTTCTGATCAGCCATGTTGAGGCCCGCAGACCCCCAGTTCAGTCTGAGCAAAGCGTTCATTTAGTTCTGGATGATGGCTATGCTTTATTTTTTAATTCAGTCAGGACGTGGCAGGAATGTCGTAACTCGTTAAAACCAGATATTAAAAAAAAAACACAGCGAAGCTCGATGCCGTCACAGGAAAAGCGAAATCCGGCAGAAAAGTCCATTTTTCTTACAGGTCATCTTGTTGAAACCTTGAAAATATTTGGACGTAATCCTTGACTGTCGCCTGCCTGTGTTTCGCTGAAAACACAAATTTCATTTTGAAGAATTTTTGATTATATCTTCTTGGTGTCCGTCTGCAGATTTAAAAAAAAAAAAAAAAAAAAAATCATGTATGTAACACACATCTATTCTATTCCAAAAATCCAGAATTCCAGAATTGCACTCTTCATGTTCACGTGGTGGCCAAACGAGGCCTGAGATGATTTTCATGCTGTGTGTGTGTGTGTGTGTGTGTGTGTGTGTGTGTGTGTGAGGACGGTCTTGGAATGTTAACGAGATCAGTTAATATCAACCCTCCACCCCAAAAAACAAAGGCCCGCTTTTCTGATGTGTGAGCTCTGTTGTCGGAGCGCCACTTGAATTGTGTTGTCGTTTGGCCGAACATGAAAGCAGAACCTCCGACAGCAGCAGCAGCAGCAGCAGCAGCAGCAGCAGCAGCAGCAGCAGCGAACGGCTGAAAGGAAAATGTGTTTCCCAATTACGGCCGCGGCCGCAAATTAGCAGGTGTCTGTGGACTCGGGGCCGGGCGGCGAGGCCACCCAGAGATCTGACGGCTCGGCACAGATGTTCAGCCGTGATGTCAGAGCGGGCGCGGGGGCAAACACACACACACACACACACACACACGCAGTTCAGATGTGGAGCGCCGACTGTTGTGGGTCAAAGTTGTGACAATGGTTCACATTAATTAGTCCTGGTTTGCCTTTACGGACGGCAAAGCCGCTCGACAAACCACAACATCAACTCATTTGAAGCTTGTTTCATGTTTTTTTTTTTTTTTTTTTTGGCGGGGGGGGGGGTTTGTCCGTTTAAACAGCTGCCGTGATTCACTGTTCTGCTCCTTGACACCCGCGATTGTGAGGCGCTCCTGTCTTGTTGTGCGTTACAGGCTCTCCCTGTGTTTGAAATGTTGAAATTTGAATTTTTTTAATTTTTTTTTTGTGGCCCTCAACACACTTGAGGGACGTCAAAATGCAAGTGCGTTGAATCTGTAGTGTGTCTGTTGTTTGTGCGGCTACTTGTGTTGCACTGCGACTCCACTGCATCTACGTGTGCGTGTGTGTGTGTGTGTGTGTGTGTGTGTGTGTGTGTGTGTGAGAGAGAGAGAGAGTACCAGAAAAGTTATCAAACAGGCACACAATTACAGCGATGAATGCGAAGGCAGATGAGTGTGTGTGTGTGTGTGTTGAGTAGAAAAAATTTGCAGGTCAAGCTGAAAAATCTGTCTCACGCTTTATTTTTTTCTCTCTTTCTTTTCATAAATTTCACATGTTAACATGTATGAGCCGTACATTTCACCAGCTCCTGAAAACAGAAGAACAAACACACACACACACACACACACACACCGGGACGATAAAGCAGCGTGCGCTTAGCCACAAATAAACAGTGGTCGCGGTCGGCAGCGCTAATCAGCGATGCGAGTGTTATTTCTCCGCCGCCAAAGAGCGAAGGGTGTGAAAAGGGCCTTTGAGTCTGGGCCAGGGTGTCCCGCACCTGCGCCGGCTATTCACCCCACTGTTTACACACTGTCATCCACAATTAATACCTCGTGGGGACGCGGCTGCCTGCTCTCTGCAGGGTCCCGGGACCCGTCCAGGGCCCCTTGTGGATGCCTAATTGAGCGAACCGCTCGGCTGATTGAATTAACAGCTCCGCCTGCGGGACCTTTTCCCCTTCATCAGGGGAGGGGGCGGGGGGTTGGGGGCGGGGGGGGCGCTACACACCCTCGCCAGACTTTGTAGCGGCGGGCGGACCGAGGGTCAGAGGAGCGACTTGTTGAAGCCGCTCGGAGAACGTGTCCCTCTCTGTTGGCAAAACTCTGCATGGAAATGTGAACTGGGGGCAACCAGAGGTCTCAGTCTTCACAGGACCAGCAGGTTCACACACACACACACACACACACACACACACATGCATACTGTTCTTTTTGAGGGCGCACTCCTTAACACCCCACATTTGAGGACAGGGCTTTCTGAATGGTGAAGAGAAACGGAAGAAAGTGGAATAGATCACAAAAATGACAGATTATTAAAAGCAACTATGTACTTGTCATAAAACTTTCCCTTGAGATTTGGGACAAAAAAACTTTAATGTCAATTGGGGAACTTCAGCACACACACACACACACACACACACACACAGAGTCCACCCACTGTACTTCAAGAGTAAATGCACAGGTCTCTCTGCAGTGAATTAAGCTTGCGGGCGTCTGAAGGACTGGATTTATATCTTTCTTCTATACAGACATAGAAAAACTGAGGTCTGTATGGAAGAAAGATATAAATCCATGAAAAACCAAAAACACGATTGCGATCGGTGAAGTCTTTCTTGATATTGCTACTCGGCACGGGCTTCTCTGAGTTTTATTACACATCCGCTGCTACACACAAGGTGCGTATACGTATGTTTTACATGCTGTCCTCACACAATATAATTCCTTCAAAGGCTTATTTGTGTTGGCAGGGTAACTAGCCAGTGATCAATCTCTACCAGCTCCTGGATCTGAGCTGATTCAGCAGAAGAAGGACTTCTCCCTGATATGAGCAGCAGTCAGATCAGGGAGGGGAAGTTCGGAAATTTTAGAGCAAAAATCTTTGGTCTTCTGGGAACGTTTGCAAGTCTGAGTCAGACAAACATGGTCGGTTGGCCAAGCTATGTGTTCTCTGATATTTATTCTGCAGCCTGATCCAGGTCTTCCGGCCCAGGCCTGAGCAGCAGCAGCAGCAGCAGCAGCAGCAGCAGCAGCAGCAGCAGCAGCAGCAGCAGATGGACGCACAGCGGTTTCTCTGAAGGAGTTTCTTCAGAAGCAGGAGTGAAGGAGAAACGAGTTGAGAGAATTGATGTCAGCAGAAGCTGCTGAGTCACGGCTCGTCTCCCCCCCCCCCCCCCCCCCCCCCATGCTGGATTCCATCCAGCACATCTGTTGTTCCAGCTGAAGACATGTTCATCAGTCACCAGAAAACACCATGTACACTTTTTAATCTTTTTTTTATGTCTAACTTGCCACTTTTTCTTTTTATATTTTCTGTATTCCTCGTAATGCGCAATCATGTTTGGCTTCTGCCACACCAACATTTCACTTCTGTGTAATGTTGACATGTGGTAAGTAAAAATCTTTGAATCTTTGTACCGCAGCCACGGCCACGTTCACTTTCCCCACACTCACATCGTCTGTCTTTGTCTCACTAACTCTCCAGTCATGGTCTTCTCCAACAGACACTGACCAAGCCATTATAGAAATTTATGACGAGCACATTCCTCCAGGACTTAGACTGGGATCTGGCTCTGTTCAGACTGGGCCTACGTTATTGACCCATCTGACAGTCGTCCAGTCGTCCAGCGAGTGGTAGTGTGTGACCTCATAGAATTGCGACAGCGCAAAATTGTTTGCGATCCGTAGCCCTGGTACCTTGGCTTGAATGGAGCTACTGTATCTCCCCACACACCGATGAGCCAATGAGGTTCCTCCTCTGTCCAGGGACTGCTGCTGCTTTCTACTTCTTCCGTCCGCTCCATTACGTGACAGCTCCGCACCTGGAACGGCGCCCTCTGGTCTGGAGCATCGGGTCGAGTAGAGCGACGTCACGGACAGTCAAAACCACATCGGTGTGTTTGGAGCAAGAATCGTTTTTTTTCATGTCATTTGCGACCGTTCAGACTACAAAAGAGCCGTCCGGTTTCAGTCTGGACGGGCTGAAAATGGGATTTAGGGCTTCTGCCAAAGTCTCCTGGACCTTCTCTCCTCCCTGCGGATTCCTCCACCACCACCATCTGTGACCAGTAGCTCACTTTCAAACATCTGGAGTTGCGAAGGCGTCATCAGGAGAGCCACTGGCTGGGCGCACACCTCCACTCCAGGTTGATTTAGTGGTTCCCTGCGGATCCTCTGGCACCTGTGGACCTGGTCTGCTCCCTGGTCTCCTCACTGGTCTCCATGACGGTGGTGAGCGGCTCACCTCTCCGTGAACCCCCAGTCCGCAGTCCGGCCCGCAGGACCCAAAACAAAAACAGCCAAATGCTTTGCACCAGTGAACTGTGCAGTGGCGCGCACACACACACACACACACACACACACACACACACACACACAGACCTCCCAAACCCCGTGCCCTCGGTTAACAAGCCAGCCAGCACGTTCCCCCGTTGTTCACCCATTGTTCTCCTGATACGGCTAGTGGGCGGGGCCAATTAAAGTGGCACTGCTGCGGTAGCGGGTCAGGAGTTTAGTGGGTCATCCTCACCCGGAGTTATCTAATCACACCCGTCTGCCCGTGTCGTACACTCTCACTTCTGTAGTATTACAGCCGCATCTTCTGCTTTTCTTTTCTTTTTTCTTTTTTTTTTAAATCGGCCTTCCTGCAACAGATTGTGCGCCTGTGTTTCACAGTGTTGTGCAATCATAGATCATAACACAACAACAACAACAACAACAAAGCGTTGCAGAATGACTTTACAGACATTTCTCATGTTACGTGTTACCAGAAGACTCCGAGTCTACTCATAAAATAGTGCATGAAAAAATGCTTACCTGTTTTTCCAATATATATATATATATATATATATACATATATATATGTATGTATTGAAGAAAAATAATATATATATTTACACACACACAGAGACGTATATATACATATGTGTGTGTGTGTGTGTGTGTGTGTGTGTGTGTGTGTGTGTGTGTGTTGCTTGTTTAACCGTTTACCTCTGTATTTCCCTCCCTCCGATTGGCTGCACAATTGACCGCGCTGTTTACAACCATGAGGATTTATCATTTGTATTCTCAAAGGCAACGAGGACATAAAGTTACTCCCACTTGTAAAAGTGAAACAGGGGTTTTTTTTCTTCGTGATTTGCAGTAATTTGTCGAAATGCGATTGGTCAACAGAAATCAGCTGACACGACCGAGCCTCGGACAAAGAAACCGTCTGTTGTGCTTTGGTTCCCTCTTGCGGTCATTTCCAAGAGTTGCAACATTCTTCTGTCGTTTCAGAATCGCGCAGCGTCATTTATTTATTTATTTATTTATTTATTTATTTATTTATTTATTTATTTAAAAAAAAAAATAATCATGCTTTTTTTTGTTGGTCCGACCACACTTCACCTGTTGGTGGATGGATGTGCAGCGGGAAGCTGAGCTCCTCAGGGCGGCGTGACAGCAGTGAGGAGGCGCTCGGTTCATGACGGCGCCCTGTCAGTAATTTTTTAGCGTGTTTGCCGGAGACGGGCGGAGCTAAAGGAGGCTGAGTTGTGATGCTGCTGCTGCTGCTGCTGAGCGGAGAGCAGGTGGAGACGGCGGATCCCTCCTCATAAAGCTCGGTTTTACAAACCAAAAAAAAAAAAAAACAATGTTTTTGCATCTTTAATCGTTTTGGTTGTGTTTTTTTTTTTTAAACATTTTGCGGATATTTTTTATTTTATTTTTTTTTTATTTTTTTTTAATATTTTTTTAAAATATTTTTTTAAACAACCTTTTTCCAGCAGCATCTCCTCCCTGGGAGGGGAGTGGAGCGGCTTCCGCCCCGTCCGTCCGACAGGCTGCGAGAGGCGCCATCTGTGTCCCGTCGCGTCGCTGCAAGGTTGCGGGGATGTGACGCTCCGTCGCCGAGTCCGCGGCCGAAGCCTCCGGCCCTGATCTGCGGTAGTATGCGGGGAACAAGCGGCGCTGCGGGGATTCAAGGCGAACAAAGCAGCGACTCTGTGCACGTCGTGCGCACCGGCAGGTCAGTTGACGGTGTGTGCGGGCTGCTTTTGCGGGCTGCTTTTGCGGGCTGCGCCGGGGCGTCGCGAACGGGCCACAAATCACGGCAGCAAAGAAAAAAAAAAAAAAAAAAAACAGCCGCGTGTGCGTGACATTGTTGTGTTTTTGTTGGCGGCAGGAGGCTCGAGCCGCCTCAAGGATGCAGGCCGAGCGGCCTGATGTGAGCGCGAGAGCGGCTGTTTGCGGGGGTTTTCTGCGGCAGGAGGGTCCAGGCCGCGGACCCAGGACCACCGACTGCTGCGGCTTGGGTTTTTTTTTTACTCGCAGCCGCTTAAAAATGCATTAAAAAAAAAAAAAAAAAAAAAAGGTAGAGAGCATAAAAAATGCAGAATGTGTGATGTAGAGTGAAAATGATTTGCTGTGAGTAATCAAATTCTCTCAGCCTAGTAACTCTGCCAAAAATAGACTCTCTATTATGAGGCCGTGGTGTTTTCTGCCATGTTATGTCAGTTCCCTGAAGGGGAAAATGTCTCATCTGGTGTTTAAAAAAAAAAAAAAAGGTGCTCACGCATGCATGAACGTGCACTGTGACCCTCCCCCACAGACAGACAGACAGACAGACAGACAGCAGCGTCCCTCTTAAGCCCTCGACTGATGCTGTAAGCCTCTAATTGAAACCTCTTCCCCTCTTTTTTTTTTTTATCCCCCATGTCCACGTCATCCGTCCATCATCCCTCCATCATCCCTCCATCCACCTGCAGTACTAGCCAACCATGGTTGACCCCTCGGAGGCCGAGGAGCAGATCAAGACTAAAGGCCCCCAGCTGGACGCCATTCAGGACCCTCGGCCGGCCCAGCAGGCGGCCGACGACGATGGCGACGCGGGTTTCGAGACGCCACCTACTGGCAGCTCCGAGCCGAGCCCGTGCCACGTCCCGGCGGCGGCGGCGGCGGTAGCAGGGGGCCCGGACCAGGACCAGGACCAGGACCCGCCCCAGACCGACGCCGACCCGCCGCCTAAACTCCACCTGGACCTGTTCAACTTCGACTCGCCCGCCGCCGAGGGCAGCCGCTACGTGCTGACCAGCCCCCGCTCGCTGGAGGCGTGCGCCCGCTGCGGCGTCAAGCCGGTGGAGCTGCTGCCTCGCCCGCTGGCCGACTTCGCCCGCGAGGCGCCGGGCCGCTCCATGCGCGTGGCCACGGGGCTGTTTGAGGTCTACGAGAGGGAGCGGCACGCCAAGCTGCGGCAGTGCCACGAGGAGCGGGAGAGGATCGTCCGGGAGGAGAAGAGGAGGATCCTGCAGGCGGCGGTCAACGGCGGCGCTGGCGGCGGCAGCAGTGGCAGCAGCGTGGCCTCCTGCGGCTCCTCCGCCCCGAAATCTAAACCCGCACCGCCCGCCTCCGGCTCGGCGCCGAGCTTCGCGGAAACCTCCAGATCGAGCCTCCCGCCCAACGGCGCCTCGCCTACGTCCAGGACCACCTCTACGCCTGCCGCGCCCTCCCCCAAGAGGGCCGTCCAAGGCCCCGCCAGGATCCCCTCCAGCGCCTCCTCTGAGCCGCTCAAAGCCCAGCGCCCGCTCTCGTGCGGCCCGCCACCGCCACCAGTGAGCAGGAAGTCCTCAGCGGGCAAATCCTCCAACACCTTCCCCAGATCGGCGCCGCCGAAACCCACCTCCTTCCCCAGGGCCACCTCCTCACTCACCTCCTCCTCGGTGTCCAGGCAGGCGCCTCCTCCGAACGGGGCGGTGACCTCTGCGGCGACTACGGCGGTGGCGGCGGCGAGTCCTCAGCACAATGGCCACCCGCGCTTCCAGTCCCGGGTGCGAGGGCGGAGCCACTCCCTGGAGTCTCTGCAGCGGCGGGCCGACCTCACCTCTTCCACCTCCACCGGCACCACCGGCGTCTGCACCTCCTCGGAATCGGGCGCCTCCTCCTCGTCCTCCTACAGCTGGGGGGACGGCGGTGGCGGCGGGCGGGACTACTGGGCCAGGTCCTCCACCTCCCCCCGGGCCCGGACCATGGCCACCTTCAACTCCCTGATGGGCCGCAGCCTGAGCCTGGGCGACCTGAGCCACTCGCCCCAGACCACCCAGAAGGTGGAGCGCATCGTGCGGGAGGTGAAGCGCCGCGGGCTGACAGCCGTGTCGGAGCGCGACCGCAAGATCGCCGCCCTGATGCTGGCGCGCTACCAGGAGGAGGACATCATGAGCCAGACCCGCTACGTGGCGCACCTGCAGTGGGACAGCGAGCGGCGCACGGAGGAGCTCCGGCGGGGCCAGGAGGAGCGGGAGAAGCAGCGGGCGGTGCTGGAGGGGCAGCGGGTGTGGCAGACGCAGGTGTCGCTGCGGCAGCGGCGACTCAATCGCCAGCGCCGGCAGTCAGCCGCCGCCAGGATGCGGCAGGCGGAGGAGAGCGAGGATCGCTGGAGGGAGCTGGCCGAGCGGCAGGAGCGGGGCCGGCTGCTGCGCCTGCAGCAGGCGGCACGGGAGGAGCGCCACAAGAAGGCGCTGCAGGAGCAGAACCTGAAGGCGCTGGAGGAGGAGCGGGCCGCCGTGGTGGAGCAGGAGCGGCTGCTGCTGGAGGAGAAGCTGACCATGGCCGAGCTGAAGAGGCAGGAGACGGAGCACCAGCTGCAGGAGGAGCGGCGGGGCCTGAACAAGGCGGAGCGGCGGCGCCACGCCGCCCTCGTCCAGGAGATCGATCGGCGCGAGCAGGAGGAGCGGGAGGAGGTGCGGCGGTCGGCGGAGGAGAAGCTGAGCCGCTCGCTGGAGAACTACGGCCACATCGTGGAGCGGCGAGGCCAGGAGCTGAAGGAGAAGGCGCGGCGGGAGGACAAGCAGATCCAGAAGGCGCGGCGGGCCGCCGAGAGGCGGGAGAAGCAGCAGCAGCAGCTGCTGGAGGCCCGCGCCAAGGAGGCGGAGAAGCGGGCGCAGCAGGCGGCGCTGGCGGCCGAGGTGAAGCAGCGGGAGAAGGCCCAGCGCGCCGTCCAGAGCCGGCAGGAGAAGGAGCGGCTGCAGAAGCTCAACAGGCAGCGGGTGGAGGAGGAGGAGAAGCAGCGGCGGCTGGAGCTGCTCCAGTCCATCGAGAGGAAGCTGGAGAAGAGCGAGCAGATCTTCAAGGAGAAGAAGGCGGTGCTGGAGAGCGCCCGCTGCGTGGCCCGCGCCTCCTTCCACGTGCGGGACAAAGTGCGGGAGGAGACCAACGGCCGCACCTTCGACAAGATGGCGCTGGAGGCGCAGCTGAAGGCCAGTCTGGACGACAAGTAGAGCAGCAGCCGCAGACTCCTGGGCCCGGTCCCATTGGCCATTGGGGCCAGTTTTACCTTTCTCATCCTAAAATAGAAAAAAAAAAAAAAAAAAAAATCGTTGATTTTTGGTTTTGGCCCACACGTCTCTTCGTCCTCCAGCTGTTTTGTGTTTGTGGAGGAGAAACCCAGCCGATCTTTTTGTATCCCAGGAGTTCCGTCAGCTGCCCCCTAGTGGACCAAACTGTACATTCAACATTTTCAATATTAGCTTTAAATACATAGCAACCCCAGTCATCCTCCTCCACTTCCCCCCTCCCCCATCCCCTGTACTTTCTCCTCCTCCTCCTCGTCTTGCACCTCCTTCTGCACCTCCCCCACCTCCTACTTCTCCTTTACCTCCAACACTTCCTGTACTTTCTCCCCCTCCTGTCCCTTCTCCTCCTCCCCCTTCACCTCCAAGACATCCTGTACTTTGTCCTCCTCCTCCTCCTCCTGCACCAACTGCCCCTCCTCCTCCTCCTTCACTTCCCCCTCCTCCTTCATCTCCCCCACCCCCTGTACTTTCTCCTCCTCCTCCTCCTCCTCCCCCTCCAACTCCCACTGCTTGTCTTTGCCCTCCGCTCCGTCCGTCTCAGTTGCCCCGCTGAAAGCGGTGCAGGATTGAAAGGAGTCATTGTTCAGCAGGAGGCTCGACTCCATGACGACTCAGTGGCTTTTAAAAGAGAGGGAGAGAGAGAGAGAGAGAGAGAGAGAGAGAGAGAGAAGCCCTGCGAGGGACAATCTGGCTGCAAATAGCACCGGACCCTCGGAGTCGACCGCGGATCCTTTCTGTGACAGGCTGAGAACACGGCCTGGGGGGCAGGGACGCTCACCAGTCTGCATCAGCAGCACCACCACCACCACATCAGCAGCACCACCACCACCACATCAGCAGCAGCAGCAGCAGCAGCGTCCTCGTGTCACCGACATCCTGCAGCTGCTCCGCTCGGCCACCGAGCCGAGGTCGACAGGTACGGCGACACTGTGGCCTTGCAGGTTTTTGCATTTTTGTGTCTTGATGACGAGAGGTTTTCATCACACTGACCTCCCGCTGACGGCACAAGGCTAAAAAAAAAATAAGTAAAAATAAAATAGCAAATGTGAGCCCGTCACTGGGTTTTAAGTTTCCCGGCCGCAATAATCCCTCAATCTCACAGATTAACTCACCAAAAAAAAAAAAAAGAAAAAAGACGGGGCTTGGCTGGGATTTAGCGCTCAGATGCAGCTGTTGCCAAGGCAACAGCATTGGACGGTGCGGTCACAGTGTGTGGGCAGCTCGCTGTTACATCACTGGGAGGTTATTGCATGTTCCCATCACCTGTTGTGCTGAATTTTTCATGAGTGAAGAGCAGCAGTCAGTTGCTGCGACGCTCCTCCTCCTCCTCCTCCTCCTCCCATCCTTCTCCTCACCCTCCTATTCCTCCCCCTTCTGACCCTCCTCCTCCTCCTCCTCCTCCCATCCTTCTTCTCACCCTCCTATTCCTCCTCGTCCTCCTCCTCCTCCTCCTCCTCCTCCCATCCTTCTCCTCATCCTCCTATTCCTCCCCCTTCTCACCCTCCTCCTCCTCCACCTCCTCCTCCTCCTCCCATCCTTCTCCTCACCCTCCTATTCCTCCCCCTTCTCCTCATCCTCCTCCTCCTCCCATCCTTCTCCTCACCCTCCTATTCCTCCCCCTTCTCACCCTCCTCCTCCTCCTCCTCCCATCCTTCTCCTCACCCTCCTATTCCTCCCCCTTCTCACCCTCCTCCTCCTCCTCCTCCTCCCATCCTTCTTCTCACCCTCCTATTCCTCCTCGTCCTCCTCCTCCCATCCTTCTCCCATCCTTCTCCTCACCCTCCTATTCCTCTCCCTTCTCACCCTCCTCCTCCTCCACCTTCTCCTCCTCCTCCCATCCTTCTCCTCACCCTCCTATTCCTCCCCCTTCTCACCCTCCTCCTCCTCCACCTCCTCCTCCTCCTCCCATCCTTCTCCTCACCCTCCTATTCCTCCCCCTTCTCACCCTCCTATTCCTCCCCCTTCTCCTCATCCTCCTCCTCCTCCCATCCTTCTCCTCACCCTCCTATTCCTCCCCCTTCTCCTCCTCCTCTTCCTCCTCCTCCTCCCATCCTTCTCCTCACCCTCCTATTCCTCCCCCTTCTCACCCTCCTCCTCCTCCTCCTCCTCCTCCCATCCTTCTCCTCACCCTCCTATTCCTCCCCCTTCTCACCCTCCTCCTCCTCTTCACACATTCAGAAACAGACATTCTGGCAACAGGAAGTTGAACACTGCCAATCCTGCTAATGATGCTAACACTTGGAATTAAATAATGATAATGTTAAACAATCTATTATCTGTCACCTTCAGGTAGACACAGTTTCTATGCTGATTTACATCATTACCTCATCGGGTGAAATGTCAACAGTCTTCCATTGATTTTATTCCTAGTAATTCATTATTCATATGTTTGTGCAGTTGATTATTCTTGCCGGGGCGGTCGACGCTGCAGCTTCGGCCGCCGCTGTCCGCTCTGCTTGTGCTTGTGCTTCCTCAGCAGCCACTCGTCTCTCTGTCTCTGTTGCAGGTTGCGCTTGATGGACACCCGCAGGTGAAACCTTCCCTCCTCCTCCTCCGGACGGCAGCAACGCCCCTCCCTCCGTCGAACTCCTCTAGAAACATCCTTTAGCCAGTGTTGTCAGTCAGCCGGAGCAGGACAGAACCTGCAAGCCTTCAGTCAAACCACGTGAACCGGGTTCAAAAGCAGCTTTATTTCATCAAGGCATGTTCAGTTTAGACAGCATCAGTACGTTGCTAGTGAAGGAACTACATCCAGATTTTCTTTTTTTTTTTTTTTTTACATGCAGCAAGAAACAAGACAGGATGTCTCCCAGACAGGCCGTGGCAGACTGAAGGACACAGTTTGTGCTACGATCCGAACCAGAACAATAAAAAAAAACAACCGTTTTCAAGATGAGTTTTGCATTGTCTGTGCTGGCTGCTATTTATTTATCTACACACTCTGCGTCTATTCATTTGCCTTTTTATCAAGGGTGGAATCTATGAATTCAAGGTGCAGGGCTTCGGTTACACAGCGCCCTCTGGTGGCAGTACACTGCACTCCCAGCCCGCGTCCTCCTCGCGACAAGTCTTTGGTTAACTGCAACCAGAACCTTATGGGCTGCAGGGAAACAAGTCAAAGACCTACAGGGACGGAACCTCGATCACCTCTCAGGCTAAAAAAAAAAAACCAAAACAAAAAACATCAAAATAGCTAGTTAGCTTTTCCTCAAATTTGGTTTAAAACAAAAACTATTTTAAAGGCCCCATTTTCTGAATACCCATGCTCAGATCTAAACCACATTTTTATGATTAACAGCTGGAGAGAAAAAACAAAAAACAATCCCTGGAAAACACAATATTTCGCCCCTCTGTTTACAGCCTCCTGCTAAAACTGATGCTTTGTTGGACCTTCCATACGTTTGGAAGGGGAAACAAGTTAGGCGGTTCCTCCTGCCGGGGGGGGGGGGTTGCGATTAGTAAGTAGGGAGAAGCGTTCGTGCCCTTTGTGACATCACAAAGGGTTGAATACCAGCACTGTGCCTCTAAGGGAAATCTTGCATGACATCAGCACGGGTAACGCACGTTAAACTTTGAGCTCTTGACTTTTTCTCAGAATTCTGGGACAAAGTCGTTATGCAGTCTACGTTCAATTTACCGGAATTTTAAATATTTCCATCACGCCGGGCATAAACCCGTGACTCCGCTGAGCAGGCGGGAGCGCAGATGAATTCCTCCCCTCAGTCCTCCGCCCTGTTGGTGGCGCCCTTGCGCGTTATGATCTTGTAGACGCTCTCTCTGAAGCCGCTGTCGGAGGTCAGCCGCCGCGCCGTCTCCCGCAGCTCCTCCATGCTGCGGTCATCGGCGTCGGGCACGGCGAACGACTTGGAGTGTTTCACTGGAGCAGAAGGAGGGCAAACACAAACTATCAGGTTTTTCCGCTTTGATTGTGGCTGAGCTGCGTTTTCAGGCCACAGTGCGACAACTTGGCTGAAAAACCACCGCAAAAGTGTCGGATGACAGTCGGGCTTCGACGATTGGCCTACTGGGCCACTGTAGAAAGAAACTCAGTGGCACAACTCTCCGTCACTTCCTCCGACAAAAAAAAACATAATATCTATTTTCCGCCGGGGGTTTTAAGCTTGCAGACATCAAAGTTTGATGCTAACAGAAGAATAGACACTGTGTGCAGACCACCAACTAAACTTGAGGGATATTGATACCGTTTATTTTAGTCACTCAGTTGTTTCATTTCATCCTTCAGCACTGAGTTCTCTGAAAAGTGCCAGAAGCATCTTAGCTAGCAGTTCACACTGCCAGCCAAAAATCCCATTTTCAGCCGGTCCAGATTGAAACCATACCTTCAGAAGGTCTTTTAACATCACATTGGGACAGATGCGTCTCAGTGTGAACGGCTCCACTGAACAGTCAGCCCTAACAATGGGATTCGAGAAGGAATCTGATTTGAATCAGATTCGCCTGCAGTCTGAACGCAGCCTTTGTGTGTGTGTGTGTGTGTGCGTGTGTGTGTGTGTGTCTGTCCCACACTCACACCAGTGGCGCCTGGACGCTCTCCTCTGGATCCTGCAGCTCTTGATCCTGCGGGCGGCGGCTCGGTGCAGATACACGGCGTTCTTCATGATGGCGGGCAGCTTGGCCTCAATCTCCGCCGCGCTGATGCACTCCTCGAAGAACCCTGCACACGGGGCGCGAGACGGGTCAGAGGTCGCGTCAACGGCGGCCCTCTCAAAAACCAGACGTGCCGCATGTCGAAATGTCACAGTCTTCATCCACCAGGGGGCGGTCTCAAACAACATTACGAGCCTGCATGTTTTTTTTGGGGGGATATGGCTATTATTGAACATCTCTACCTGGTGTGTGTGTGTGTGTGTGTGTGTGTGTGTGTGTGTGTGTGCGTGTGTGTGTGTATCTAACAGTCTTCCACTGTGAGCTTCTCACTCACTCCTCAGCTGCGTCACGTCTCCCTTCATCTGCTCGTCCCTCTCTTTGCTCCTCTCCACGGTGCTCAGGCCTTTCTCCAGGTCCTGCAGAGCCTCCTCCGCCTGCTTCAGCCTCCGCTCCAGCTCCACCCGCGACTCGATCTCCGCCTGACACGCACGCACGCACGCACACACAGAGGAGTCAAGGTTTTTGAGGCGAGGCGGCGGGAAGAACCGGGTCCCCCCAGAGTCCGAGACGGCGGCCCATTCACTTCAATGTGGTCGCCCACCCAGCGCCTGCATGGTGTCACCTCCCGTCGTGCCCCAGTAAGTCACATGGTCTATTTGGCCAATCGGAAAACAATTCTGGAGAACGTCACTTACGGCCAATCAGGACGAGCTGAGACAGAGCAGCACGTACGACGATGTGACGCCACGCTGGGAATGAACTCTTTTCTGCTGATTTCTTCTGGCCTCGATCAGTTTTTTTAAAAACGACTAAAAGATCATAGCCGAAAAAAAATCTACAATGGAAAGATTTGCTGTGAATGGCGTTTCGGGTCACAGTCGTCCTGTCAGCCGTTTTAAAGGCGTTCATTTTTGTATGAGCGGTCAATGGGAAAAATGCTTTGTGGGCCCATGGGATTTATTGCTGCAGTACCCAGAGTGGCCACTGGGGGAAAACCGGCGCACCGCCATACTGCCAGTATGGTATCCAGTTCTTGGATACCGTATATATACTGTATGTATATATATATATATATATATATATATATATATATATATATATATATATATACACAGATATGTTTTTTTTTTAAAACTACGGCGCAATTAGCCCACTGTTTAAACTACAAGTATGCTCATTATCCTGGGACAGGTAACCCCTGCCCTCTGTGACATCACAAAGAGTCCCCCCCCCCACACACACACACCCCACCCCCCCAAACTGGCAGTCGAAACAAAGGTGAAGATAATCCATCTGGCGGATGGCGGAACGTGATCCATAATGTCGATTCTGAGGCGGCGCCGCCGTACCTTCAGCTCGGCCTCCGTCTGCTGCTTGTCGGCGGTGAGCTGCGAGAGCGACTGCTGCAGCGTGTGAGCCTGGGACGAATAGTACTCCCGCTCCTGCTGCAGAACTGTGGCCCGCTGCTGATTTTCCTGCAGCCTGAAACGCAGAGGAACGTCACATGTTCTGATTCTTGTCTCTCCAGCCGAGGAGGTGGGGGAGGTGGGGGGAGGGGGGGGGGGCGCGGAGCTATCCCATTAACTGGAGCCGATCGATCCGCCGCTGCTGCTGGCGTCAATACACATTTCCAGCAGCAGCCACTTCCTCTGCGCCGCAGGCGGGCGCAGCTTCCCCGGAAATCCCAATGAATTCCCCTCCGGAACACCGAGTTACGACACAGCCGAGCCCTTCTCGTAACCTTTGGGAGCCAATGTTAGTCCCGCAAAACAGAGCCGCCCGAAGGTATGTAATCTGCCTCCAAGCCCAAACCATCAAGAGCCTTCCCAGACCAGTTCTCCCAGTCCGGCGCTGGTTTCCCTCACACTCACTTCCCTTCCGCCTGCTCCTTCTCCATCAGCAGCAGCTTCATCTGCTCCTCAATGTGTCGCAGGTCCTGCAGGAGTTCCGCCTCCTTCTCGTCCTCCTCCTCCTGCTGCTGCTGCTGCTGCTCCTCCGCCTCCCCGGCCGTCTCCCTCTTCTCCTGCTCCACCTGCTCCGTCGCCCCCCCCAGCAGCTGCAGGGTGCGCTGCTTCTCCTGAGAGAGCTCCTGGAGGTGAGCACCAGAAGAGGTCCATTTGTTCACTTTGTGAATCCAAGATTCAATTTGGCATTTCAAAATCGGCAATTATTAATGTAATATTTAAGAACTTTTCCCGAATATTCTGAATAATGAATCAATAAATAATTCCTCTCCTCCAAATCATTTTACTGAAAATGTTCATGAAAAAGTTCATTCTCTCCGAATTGAACAACATATTTCTGACTGATACCAAATGTCAACAACAAAAATTATTCTATTCTATTCTATTCCTCACATTGTGCTTTTAACCTGGATTTTGTTTGGTTTTTGTGTTTTTGGTTTTTTTCGTACCTCGATGGATTTCTGCAGCATCAAGGTCAAACTGCTCAGCTCCTCCTTCTCGCTCTCCACACCGCGGAGCGACTGGGTGGTTCCATCCAGGTCTCTGCCGTCAGGTCACAACACAGGCTGAGCTCGGACACACTGACCAACACACACACACACACACACACACACACACACACACACACACACACCTCTGCCTCTGCCAACAGAGCAGTGGATCAAACCTACAGCTTGATGTGCTCCTGCTCGGCCTTCAGCTCCAGCACCACCTCCTCGAACTTCATCTTCTCCTCCTCCAGAACCTGGTTCAGACGCTCCAGCTCCTGCAGGACACCCAGCGACCAACACTGATCAATGAACTCACTGATTTTACATCAGCGAGAGGTTCTGACGGTGTCATGCTTTACATTTAGACAACAGATTAAATAAAATTAAAAAAATTAAAAAAGAGTTATGTTTGACATTCCCCTGCCTCTTCCTATAGGTTCTTTTCCCCCCCCCCAATCTTGTCCTTCTCGTTGCTATCAACGAACAGAGCGATGTCTTTACTGCAACTGGCCACCAGGGGTCGCTCTCAAATACTTTGATTTCACGTGTGAATTATGTTCTCAAGTCGGTGGATCCTCGCAATGTGCTGCCATTTTACGAGGCCGCCAACAGGGGGCAGCAAAGTCCCACCTCCCTCTGGGCCCGCTGAAGACTGAGCTCCTCGGTCTCCTCCATCAGCTTGTCTGGACAAATGAAGCAGAGGGTTCACAATGAGGAGCTGACCGCGGTTCTGTTGGCAGCAGGTCTGCTGACGGAGGAGGCCACACCCACCCAGATACTCCTGCTTCTCCTTGGCCAGCTGGAGACCCTGCGCCTCCAGACTCTCGATCATGGCTTCCCCCAGCTGGGCGTTCTTCCACGTTCTGACAGCAAAAACATGGGACGGCAGTTTGAACGATTCCCAACATCTGTTGGCTCAATTCCACAACTCCGTCCGAAAACTGCACCCAGTAAAATCGCTCTCGCCCACGTTGTGGTTTACTACAACATGTAGTGAAATGTAGCAATACACAACATTTCACTACGGGCACAATAAAACACTCTTTTTTTTAAACACTAGTTGTGTAAATAAGTGATTTCATTTCTTTTGATTCATATTATTGTTTTAAATCTTCTCTTTGCATTGTATATGCTGCTGCAACTATGAAAATGTCCCCAATGTGAGATAAATAAAGTCATTCTTTATTTTCTTCTTCGATAAGAGCCCACAGGAAAACCACTGGCAGTGTTGGCGAGTAATCTATTACTAAGTAATCCACTACTGAAAATATAACTATATAAATTCAAGCCATTATTATGATTACTATTACTGTAATTAAGCTACTTATTGAGTAACAGAGTAATGTAAAGGGATTACTGTGCTGCATAACTGGTAACTACCGCATGTCATCATTTCTTTATCAAGCAACGATCCCATTACCTTTCCAAAATATTTTGCAAGATAAAAAATGTATTATTGTCCACAAAATGTCGGCGGAACTGCTGCTTCTAATTATTTTTTATTGCTGTACATGAGTTTGTTCTGTGAAATGTGCAGTTTGTGTTCAGAGAGCAAACACTCATTCATGCTAAGAGGACAGAGGCAATATTTGGAATTGCAAGATTTTCCATTCATTCCAAAGCACTGAGCAACTATTACTTTATCTTTTTTTAAAACTAAAGTACTTAGTAATTGATTACTTATGAAACAAAGTAGTTAAAGACGTAATTAGATTACTTTTTAGGAGTAATCAGCCGTAATTGGATTACTTTTATGCAGTCATCCCAACCACACATAACACCGGTGTCGCGTAGACGTCTCGTTCTTCTTCGGCCAAAAACTTCTTACGCTCATAAAGAATGATTCGCTTCCAGAAGTTTCAACGGGTTCAGCGGGAAGAATCCCAACACTCACACTTTGCCCGACTCCTGGATCATCTCCATCCACTGGACCTGCTCCTCCTCCGACTCCGCAGCCACGACGATGGTGCCCTGGCGGGAGACACGTCACGCTCGTCAGCTCACCAGCTCACCAGCACTGCGGCGGCAGGCGGAGTGGGGGGGTTCCGACACTTACGGTGAAGTCTTCCAGGTTGACCACGATGGCGAAGGGCATCCCCAGGGATTCGCTGGCCGACACCACGCATCCTCCCAGAGGGATGACGCCCTGAGGAGAGAGGGAGGAGCTGTGAAGGGCTGTTGGAGGTGGAGGAGGAGGAGGTCGCGAGGGCTCCTTCACCTTGGGGTGGATGTTGAAGAGACTGTTGCTCTCAAAGTTCCTCCTCTCGCTCTCGGCATAGTAGAGCAGGAAACTGTCTTTGACGACGAAGAATCTGGAGCGTGAGGAGACACAAGGGGGCAGCAGTGAGTCGACCGTCCCAAAACGGCGCTCAGCCGGCGGTTTGTCCCCTTTCAGTGCAGCGGACTTTAGTCCAGTTTGTGACGCTGTGCGTGTGCGTGTGTCTGTGATCTCAACAATTAACAACTAAATATAAAATAACACAAATCACACTCTGTATTTCTTTTTTTGTTTTTTTGTTTTTTGTTTTGAAAACTTCATGAACGAATTTAGCAAACAAACTCAAACTGTCAAACTGAAACCAGGCAGTAGTGCAGCTGGAGTCGAGATTTGACTGGAATTTCAAATTAATTACATCATTTTCTTTCTTTTCTTTTATATTTAGCGCAAAAAAAAATGGCAGTATTTTATTCAAAAAAAATGTTTTAATATTCAGTCATAACTGTACTCTTTTCACCCAATCACTAAACGCAAGAACATTGTTGACAATTTCAAAGGTTTGCGTGTTTTCTCGAGCTGCACAGAATATGCAAGCATGCTGCAGCCAGCTGTGTTCCTCAGAGAGGCCTCACCTGCGGGACCACTTTGCCGACGGGCGTCCGAAAGGTCGTTTCCACAGCACGCCGTGCAGCTGCACCTTGGTGCTGATGTCCAGCGCCTCCGTGTCCGACTGCTCCATGGAGGACCAGGGCGAGAACAGAGACGAGCGGGACGAGGACGGAAACATGGTGCCTGGGTTCGGGCGGCTGGTGGGGTGGAGCCAAGTTTAATAATAATTAAAAAAAAAAAAAAGAAGAGGGGGGGGGGAAACCCTGACGGTTCCTTAAATAAATAAATTAACAGTAGCGCACAGTCAGTCAATAACAACAACAACAACAACAACGACACACACACACACTCGTGCATGCATAAACACACACACGCGCTGAGAGGTTAGTGTGGAGCTGCAGGCTTCAGGGCAACACAGGAAAAAAATATCCAGCGCATCCGATAAGTCAGCGGCGCGGAATGATGCAGCTGCCAATAGGAGCATCAGCTGGGCGGACAGCAGGAAGGGAGGGGCCAGGAGAGGAAGCTTTGGACTGAGTGGGTGTGAGTGACTCTGTGTGTGTGTGTGTGTGTGTGTGTGTGTGTGTGTGATACAGGTCAATACGTTCCAGCAGTGAAAGCAGCTCAGATTACTGAAACTCGCTGTATAGACGGCGGCTCTACGTGAGGACCAACACCAGGCCCAGTGTCCATCCATCCCTCCATCCCTCTATCCCTCCATCCCTCCATCTATCTATCCCTCCATCCATCCCTCCATCTATCTATCCCTCTATCCATCGCTCCATCTATCCATCCACAGATTCAGCATCTAGCATCATTCTTCCATCATTTCCACCCATTTATCCATGCAACTGTCCCTCCATCCTTACATCTAACCCTACAGGGAGTCTCCCTATATCCACAAACCCATCCATCCTTCCATCGATCTATCCCTTCATCCATCCATCCCACCATCCATCCACAGATTCAGCATCCAGCATCATTCTTCCATCATCCCATTTATCCATGCAACTGCCCCTCCGCCCTATAGGGAGTCTCCCTATCCACCAACCCATGCATCCATCCTTGCACTCTGCTCCTCCGTCCAGCCCATCAACAACTTCCTCCGTCACTCCATTTGTCGATCTGTCACCCCACGCGTCCATTTGTCCACCACTCCATAAATCATTCCCTCCATCCCCGTGCAGCCACATCTCGGGCCGTCCATCATCCGCCCGCCCGCCCACCCACCCGTGGATCAGCAGGCTGCACAGAGAGGGCGGCGGCGGAGCCTGGATGCGGAGATCAGCGTCCTGAGTATCAGATTAATTGAGTCAACATGTGTCAGAGTGCACGGAGAGCAGATTATAAAGATCTGTACGCTTCAGCGGCACATGAGAGCGGAAAAGCTTCTCCAAAACACGTTTTGACACTCGGGAAGGGAACGTAATCTGAGCCATGGCAAAAAATAAATAAAATAAAATAAAAACGTAGCCGAGAAGAGAAGAAAAAAGGAAACATCTTGTTGATGCTGCGCTCAGAGGAAAATACTCCACGTGCTTTGAGCTGGAATACCATGAAGGGGAAAAGAAAATCTGACATCATTAAACACAAGTCCTCACCAGTTGTAAAAAAAAAAGAACTCAGCCAAACACGCGACTGATTTGTCTCTGTGGGAGCCTAAACAGATTCAGACTGAAGATTGTTGCTCTGTGTTATCAGGCAGATGTAGGAAGTAACAAAGAAGACAAATACAACACTATAAAAATACTTTTTTCAGGTATTTGTATTTCTTTTTCTGGCAACTTTTCACTTCCACTCCTACATTAGTAGAGAGCTGTACTTCAAAATGTACATATTCTGTTCAAAGTAAATCACTTATTTTTTTTCTAGTTGTTGCTTGAAGTGGAGTGATTGGAACTACGCTCTTGTGTAGTTAACTGTAACAGTGGATCGTACCTCAGCTTCACTCTTCAGTACGTTTTCGGTACAAGGAAAAATAAAAATGTAGAAAATAAAAAAAACGCTTCATGTTATCAAATCGCACTTAAGTCTGAGGCGGCCAACTCATTTCTTCAAAAGAATACAGTGTGTGTGGAAGAAGAAACCCACAAATGTTAATCAAAGCAGCGACTTTGTGCAACACAATTTAGTTTAATGAAAAAGATGAATTGTAATCTCTTCTCTCGTCCAATGACACGGCGACGCTCCAATTCTCACTGGGAGCAGCGTGACACGTTGTGGTGTGTAAAAACCATTACATTTATACAGCAAAACCGCAGACATGAATTTAACCTACGCCTGGAAGTTCAAAGTCGCGACCAAAAACAGAAAAGAGAGCAAAGTTTCATCCGACAAGCAATGGACAGAGCACATAAATACTTCCATACACGTAGAGGAACTGTGGCACAGCGTTCATCGCAACACGTGTCCTTGTTTACGACCTGAGGCAGCAACAGGAAGTCCAACGTCTGTACATGAGAATCGCGTAGTGAGGCGTTCGAGACCGTCTTCTTCAAGCAGCGCCTCCACCTGGTCAGCCTGGTTATTGCTTCAAAAACAAACAAAAGGCTTTGAAAAAAAAAATAAAAATAAAAAAAAAAAAAGTGGGAAAAAAACCCAAAACCTCCTGAGCTGCTGGTCCCTTAAGATTTTACTTGAAGAAAGTTTGAAAGTAAAACAAGAAACTAAATGAAAGAAAGAATCTCAAAACCAACTTAAGACAATCAAATCGATCAAATACCACCGAAACAGTAAAAGATTGAGAGGAGTTCCCCGATAAACGTCTACAAATAAAAGAGAAAACCAAAGAAAACCGACACCAATATTGTGACACATGGTTGTTCCCTCGACGTAACGCCCGCTTGGTCCGCACGCTCAACACAGCGCCACCATCAGCCCACAGGACCAAACCCGCAGCTGCTGGCGGTCCAGGTTCGCTCTCAGCCTGCAGAGTCTCTACGGCCGCGCGGCCTTCTTCAGGTCGCTAATATTATGGCACTTGAAAAAATTCACTTCAGATCAATTTGGATTGGGAGATTTACAAGCTGTACAATAAGTTTGACTAAGGTTTTAAAACACGGTTGCCGTCCACAACAATGTCGCATTCGGATCAAGACGGGAACGTCACTGTGATCGCCGCCTGGCGTCACAGGAGCAGAAGAGGGAAGAGTTCACGCGTGTGCTCTCCCGCATGATTTCTGGTGGGATCCCCACTGGTTCTGGCAGCAAGAGCCCTGCTCCCTCCCCGAGGTCCAACAACACACGACAAGCAGAAAAGACAGATTTACATCCCGTGACGCTCCCCTCCGTCCCCTCCTCTCTGGCCGGCCTTCCCTGCAGCCCGGCTCCACCTCTAGTGGTGGTGGCCGACGGACAGCACCAGGGGGATGAGGCAGCCCAGCACCAGGGCGCACACCTCCACCCTGCTCAGTCCTTTGCTGCCATTGCCTGCAGAGGGACCGTGGCTGTGGCTGCCTCCCCCGACCTCGGGCAGCACGTGGACGGTGGCCACGTACAGGAAGGTGCCGGCGGAGAAGAGCATGGCCACGCCGGTGGCGTTGATGTCCGAGAGCGCCTCCTTGCTGCTCTGAAGGGGGGAGGGGGGGTGGGGGGGGAGGGGAGAGAGAGAGGAATGCCTGTGTTTAATTTGCTCCTCTGAACAAAGACTTGTTTAACCTCTGGCAAGTTCAAAGGTCCAGTGTGGAACATGTGATTTTGAGAAGAAACAGCAACATCTAGTGGCTACATCTTGGATTGCAGCACTCTTTCACTCCATCTCGCGAGCTTGCCAGTGAACTACATTGGCCTGCGCACCCAAATCTGGACACTTTGTCCACCAGTGGTTTATTTGAGGACGCAAGCCTTCACCCTAAATATTAACAGCGCTCTCAGACGAGCTGGATTGTCCACACCAGGCTTCCCTAGTTACTTATTTACACCTGGGAGCAAGACCCTTCTATGTTCTATGTATATTCCTATATATAAATAAGAACACAGACAAACACATTCACAAGCTAGTTACATGGAAAGCAGCTGTACCACTCCAACCACTTAACATTTAAGCCTATATAAAATTTGATTGATTGATTAAAGAAGCTTTCTATGGGTACGAAAAGCAAATGACTTTTATTGTATATACTTTTATTAATGTTTTTTATGGGCAGCGTATGACGCTTTTGCCAATTTGAAAAACAAAATCAGGCCAAGTTTTACACACGTGACCTTTAAAGCGGGGGAACATTTACCTGGCTGAGGCCCAGGAAGGTGATCATGGCGAGGACGGGCGCCGCCAGGGCGAAGACCAGCAGGTGTTTGCGGATGCGGTTCCTCTCCAGGCCGGCGTGCATCAGGAAGGAGACCAGGCCGAACGCTGCCGGCGCCTGTGGAGTTCAACATTAAATCACTATGTAGAAATGGCAATTTCTTAGTCTTGGCATCAATTAAGGTCCATGTTATCGTGTACAGAGTCACTGCCGAAGGGATTATTACAATAATCTTACGATCGATTCATATTGATATTATACCTTGGATTAACATAATACTCTCCAGGCAACTCTTGAAACAGCTAAATGAGTTCATATCTAATAAACTGAATGAATAGTTTACCTTTATCTTCAATTTCTACTTCAATTACACTTCAATTCTCCATTGTGTTGTGTTACTACTGTGTCGCGACAGCATTTGAAATGCCAACGTAGTGCACACAGCGTCAGAGCAAATAGGACTTTGGAAATGTTTGTCACACAAAACAAAGGGTTCACCGTCAAATATTGATACAAGCACAGCAGTTTCTACATGCCTCCACCCTGCAGCATTCCCCTCTCCAACCAGCTCTGCCGCTGTTACCTTGTGCAGCATGATGGCGACGAAGACGATGAGCTGAACGCTGGTCTGGGACGTCGAGGCAGCGGCGCCGAGTGCGACGCCGTCAGCTGGGGACAAAATACGCACGTTAACGTTCGGTGCAGCGTGTAATCATGACGACAGTGACCGCTGCATCGGTGAAAATACTGTGATTATTATGAGCCACAGCCTCAGTGACTGCCGGACAAGCTAATGCAGCTCTTAGGCAGAGTGGAGCCGCACCTGCGGCGTGGACCACCAGACCCAGCGTGGTGGTGATCTTGGATGAGGAGACTCTGGCTGCTTCTGGATCTGGATACACAAAAGACAAGGAAGGAATCTATGCAATTGACTTTTTTTTTCAGACATTTCCCATAAGGGAAAACAATGACAAACAACATCATCTTAAAACACACCAGGGAGTCATATTGCTGTTATTGGAGGGGGAAGGGAAGTTCAGTTTCCTTCTTGGAAATCTGTGACTACGATAACTGTGAGGATGTGAGGCTGCTGTCTGCTAGAGAGAGGGAGGGAGGGAGAGAGCGAGAGACCTTCAGTGCTGTGCATGTGAGAGCTTCCAATCTGGTCCACGAGCAGCATGAAGACGAAGCCCAGCACCAGCGAGACGCCGATGCAGGCGTGCAGCTGCTCGTGGCCGTGCTCGTGGCCGGCGGCGGCGGCGATCATGGGTTGGTCAGCGTCCACCTTCGCCTCAGACACTTCCACGGCGCCTCCGTGGCCGTGGTTGTGGTGTTCACCTGCGGCAAGGGCACAACGTCTCAGCTCACCGACTCGCCGACTCAGCCGTTACCGTTCAGCAGCACAGGGCAAACGTGCGTTTTGGCAGAGTGTGTTGTGCAAGAGAAACGCGCATGGGACAAATGAGGTTCACTGCGCGTCGACCTTCACTCTCTGTTTGAGAAGGGCTCAACGCGATAATGCCGCCAAAGCCGTCTACAGTCCGCTCTGATCAGCGGCGGCTTGTAAGGCAGCCATTCATAGTCAAACATCAGATCATTCATTCATGTTTTTTGTTTTTTCATTTCCTCTAATCTGGATGCAAGAATTGGCAAAATTCTCCAGCAAATTTAAAACTGAACACAGACCAAAACATCCACTGTTGCCACGCCCATCAAACATGTTACAGCTCCCTGACAGTGCAAAATACTCATTGTTGTCTAACTCAAGTATGTGTTCGTCCAGTCGCCCTAGAGTGTTTTGCATTATGAATTTGTCACCGTGTAGAATGAACAAAAACGACAGATTGGGTGCATTAGCTAGAAATGTTTCATTGCTGTTCAGTGCACCCTGTGGGGACTTCAACCCTTCTGCCATCTGGGGTTCAAGTGCGAGCAGCGTCGAGCTTTACCTTCCAGGATCTCCTCATACAGGGCATGAACCCCCTCAGGGATGATGACCGCCAGCGCGGTTCCGCACAGCAGTCCGGCTCCCAACACCGTGACCAGCTTCAGCTTCTCCTGTAGGGTCACAGACCGTCAACATCACTGGCACCATCAATCAATCAATCAATCAATCAATCAATGGATGGATCGTCTGATGTCTATCATTCGAACAATCAATCAATCAATCTGGCGCTCTGGTATCTCTGTGGGTGGAGTGGTAAAAAAAAAAAAAAAAAGTTAATCAAACAGTTATTGACTCGCCTCTGAAAAGTTGACAGCCAGTGGGATGGTTCCGGCCACGTAACATCCCACCAGCATCGCCAGCGACAGCAGGCTGATCGAGCCCAAGTCTTCCATGACTGCACTTTTTCCCTTCGGCTAACGTGCTGCTAAGCTAAACCATCAAAACAAAACAAAACAAATGACAAATCGAAAAACCGCCTCTACCGCGGATGTTTGCTCGCGTCCGTCAGATCGAACAGCATCCCGAGCTGTTAATTCTGCTAATGTCACTCGCTTCTCCGGCGACGCTTGGCGTTTCTGCCAAACATCCACGTTAACTCAACACGGACGCTCCGGCCGCCGGCCTCGACCGTGTTAGCAGCAGGGCTGAGCTAGCCGGTGGCAGCCTACTTCCGCCTCTCAGGATTCACAAGACGGGAAACCCGGTGTGTTGGCTCGCAAACATTCCGCACAGCGCCTCGTTTCTTCCCTGCCGCAGCTGTCAGTAATGCGCCTCTAACTTCCTGACTCGGTTCGGAGCAAAGCTAGCAGCTAGCAGCTAGCAGCCAGAGCGAGCTCTTGTTTGGAGGCAAGCGGGTAAGCGCTTCCGGTTCAGATGTCATCTCACGGCGGAATCGTTGGCCAGGGGGAGGGGAGGCGGGAGAAGTGCCACGTATGGGAGACGGTCGTGGAGTGAAGTACATTTTGTGAAACTGTGCGAATCACAGTAGCAAGAGTTCACCTTGTAAACGTGACGTTACAGTTATTTTTATTTTTTTTAATGTGTAGACGGGATATTGTGCCTGTTGATTTTACTCGAAATTATCGTTATAATAGTTAACATATATTAAACATTCGCAACGTGAAATAAAAGTTGACAAGTCCTGAGCGTCCCGTTTAAAAAAATCTAATTGAGTCATCATATCATTTTTTTCCTCAACTGTAGAATTGTTTTTAACTGTAGTTTGAAACTAAATGGTACTAAATATATACTGAAACATTTCCCCCGAGGATTGACTCGTTTTACCATTCTCTTTGTTAAAATAAAGAACACAAGAGGCGTAGCCTTTTCTTTAAAAAAAAGAAAAAAAGAAAAGCATATTTATTAGTTCACACAATAGAGCAGTGCTTTGACATAACGACAGTAAACCAAAGCAGGAAGTGTCCAACATACAGGGGGAGCAGACTGGTCAAAGGGAGCTGACCTGAAGAGCGTCAACAAAACGTAATCATACAACTAAAGTTTAACCATGCAGCGTTTATGTGCAAACTCCTTCCTGTTCACAGCTCGGACTTCCTCCCAACACCCTGATGTAAGGCAGCGGCTGCACGGTGTTGGAGTGAGGGTGCGCGGACGTCTCGACAGCTCACTGGAGCAGAGAACTCAAGACAGACAGCACGTCGGAGGTGCCGCCGGGCTTCATTTCGCCAGTCCGATCTTCTTGGCCTCCGTTTGATAAATTAGAAACCTCCACATTTTCACGATGAAGACTTCTGCCTCTTCATCCAGGACCTGAACACAAAAAAAAACAGAGTTTCACATACCTTACTTAAATTATTTATATGGATTTATTTTAAGGTTGTGCAAAATACAAAATAATCAATAGATAAGATTATATAATTGCGCTTTTTTTTTTTTATGGAAGATGATAAATGTAAATTGGTGATAAAGTCACAATTTCACATTTTAACCAGTGTAGGCGAGTAATCTATTACTACTTTTTGAGTAATGTAACGGGATTACTGTGTCAAAACTGGTAATTATATCATAATTACTTTATCAAGGAACAATTCCATTACTTTTCCGAAATATTATTACTGTGTGCTTCTACTAATTTTAATAATGGCGGTTGTGCAAAAGGCACCGGTGCTGTACACGAGTTTGTTCTGTGAAATGTGCAGTTTGTGTTCAGACAGCAAACATTCATTCATGAAAGTTCATTCCAAAGCACTGAGCAGCTGTGACTTTATCTTTTTTTAACTAAAGTAACTAGTAATCAGTAATTGATTATTTATGAAACAAAGGAGTTAGAAAAGTAACTTTTTTGAGGAGTAATCAGTAATTGGTAGTTGGATTACTTTTACGGAGTAATCCCAACAACACTGACTTCCACAAATGCTTAGATTCCAGTGCAAATCCAAGTATAAAAGCAAGTAAACACAAACCAAATCAACCATAAATGCATATTTTGAGGTGTATTTTTATTCACCATCAAGAAGTAAAAACAAAAGATTTTTGGCATTTAAATCAAAACGACTCACCATAGCAACATCATCTAGAATACCCTGAGGGGTGCTGTGCGCCATCACCTGCAACGAGAAGAACGGCTTAATTCCCGACGACCTCGGTACTGTGTCCTCAAAACAACCACGTTAAGAGTAGCAGGAAGCAGCAGACTGGAGAATTCCAGAGCTCATCACGAACCTTCGAACAGACAAAATCCACCAGCGTCGGCTCCTCCTCGCCGATGTATTCAATGATCTTCTTGTTGATCCACGGCCGGATGCGGCGGTCCATCAGGGTCTGCGGGAGACAGGAAGCGTCAGAGGAGCTCGAACCCGCGTCAGGGCGTCAGAACAAACCGTGGCTGTGCAGGGGTGGGGAGGGGTGGGGGTTGCAGTACCGAGTCCACCATGGTCCAGTCCAGGGAGTAGGAGAAGAGCTCGGGCCTGGCCGTGGGGATCTTCTCAATCAGGCTCTTGATGTGCTTGCGCTTCTCCTCCGAGTTGACGCTGCCCTTGGCCCCGGCGATCTCGGCGCCGTCCAGTCCCAGGCTCTTGTCGTCGTCGCCGTAGTCCAGTGGCACCAGCTTCCTCTTGCGCGGCTGCTCGTCGGCCTCCTCGTCGTCAAACTTGTTGAAGACGCTCTCCACGGCGCTCAGCTTCTTCCTCTTGTTGCCACTGAGCTGGCTGGGACTGCCGGTGGCGCCTGCAGGGAGGACAACGAAGCGAGGGTGTTTAGTCGGAGGCGTCAAGGTACTCACGTTCTGTACTTGAGTAAAAGTACGGATACCTGTGTAATAAATACTAAGTACTGATTCAACATCTTTACTCGAGTAAAATAAACTTGTTGGTCATTTTGCAAAAATTAAAAAAAGTTGTGACAGAATGATCTGGACTGAACCGGGCCAGAGGTCAGAGGTCAGTCAGTCTTGCGTGAGCATCTGGATCATTTCGATCAGCTTTGCTACTTTCAATACTATAGTTATTCTTTTTTTTTTTTAACTGCAGCTCAACCAAACTGTCATCAGTGATGGTTCTGACCAGTGAGCCAGCATTGGATGTTGACACTTTTGATAACAATAACCAGTGTTATTTTCTACGCGTTTATTTTTCTCTGGACATTTGACTCCGAAGCCGAGGTGCTCTAAAATTATCTCCTGTCTCTAAAAAAAAAAAAAATCACCCACTTTTATATTTAACTACGCAGCAGCAGAGTTCAAATAGCTCCACTTCAAGCAACAACAACTCGAATAAAATAAGTGAATATCAGAATTTTAAACGCAATAGTAGCCAGCATGTTTTTCCAATGTAAGAGGCAGAATGCAGGGACATTTGTAAACAAAAGCAGGAAGTAAAAGTTTAAAAAAATGCAGAACAAGAACAGACGGATACCTGAAAAACCTACTTAAGTACAGTAACAAAGTATATGTACTGTGTTGCTTCTCTCCTCTCTTAGTAGGAGACTCAGCTGGGAGGCTGCTTGACGCTGCTGCTGCTGCTGCTGCTGCTGCTGAGACTCACCCAGTTTGAGGCTGAGGCCGATCTTTGGCCGGTGCTCCTCCAGAGGCTGCAGCTCGGGCGTGTTCTCTCCCGGGATGATGATGCCGCAGGGAGACTCGTTGCCCGGCGTCCCCGGCGTTCCCGGCGTGCCGTTCCCGCTGGCCGAGGAGACGGAGGGCGCCGTGGTGATGGGGCGCATGGCCGGCTTGAGCTGCGACGGCTTGACCTCCGGGGAGACCTCCGCCTCCGGGGGGTACCCCCTCTCCTCCTCCTCCCCGTCCTCCTCCTCCACCTCCTCGGTGGCGGCCGCGCCGGCCGCGTCTTCATCGTCCGAGTGCTTCGGGGGCACTTCAGGCGCAGGCTCCACGGGACGCACCGTGACTCGCTTCTCCCGCTCGCGCTCTCTGTGGGACTTTTCGCGCTTCACCTCCGGCTCGGGCTCCAGCTTGAGGGGAGGCTGCCGCCGGCGCTCCGCCTCCTCCTCCATCTACCCGGACAGACAAACACCAAACAACACGTCACCTCAAGCTAAAACCCTGTCATGCATCATCAGCGATGGCTGCAGGGGTGAGAGGGCGTGGCCACACGGGGCCAGGTGGAGACCTGCGACCAATTTGTTGTCCCCAAAATACAAACTGAAATTCTCTGGAACTCTGTTCCATCTGACATCTGCAAAGAATGCAGACTCAAAACCTTTCTGTTCAGACTCGCCTTCATATTTATGCTGCGATTATCAACCTTACGGGAGAAAAACAACAACGCAACGTGACAACTGACCCGCTGCAGCTCGGCATCGGGGTCCGGGTGACCCTCGGCCAGGAGCCTCTGTCGGATCTCCTCCAGCTCCTCCTTCTCACGCTTCCGGTCCCGCTCGTCCAGCTCCGTCTCCTTCTCTCTGTCGCGAATCCTCTTCTGTAGGGCGCTGCCCCTGAAGGCCAGACACAGACACAGACAGACAGATGTCAAAAACCCCAGAGCAGCAGCAGCCTCACACTCTCTAGCGTCCGTCTCGGCACCAACCTGTAGTATTTGGGGTCGTCTCGGTCGTCATCGTAGTCCTCCAGGAATTCTTTGAGTCTTTTGGCCTCTTTCAGCTGAGGACACACACACACACACACACACACACACACACACACACACACACACACACACACACACACACACACCAAGTCAGTCGATCTGAAGCCGCTCACGGTCCGACGGCCGTCGTGATTGGTGCTCACCGTCTCACGCCGCCTCTCGTCGTCCCTCTCCGTGTCCTTGCTGTAGTCACGTGACTTCTTCCTCTCTCGGATCTCCCAGTTTTTCAGCCGCTTCAAGGCCACGTTTGAAAAAAAAAAAAAAAAAAAAAACAAATAAATAATTAATAAATAACATCACTTTACCATCACTGAGCGGGAGAGCGGGAAGTGATTCATGTCATTTTTTCTGATTGCTCAAAATGTTAAAGGCCCCATGTTGTGCACAACATGGAACTGGAGCTCGTACCTCCTGGTAGGCCGCCTCCTTGTCCCGCAGCCTCCTCTCCAGGCGGCGGCGCTCGTACACGTCCTCCTCGTCCTCGTTGCGATCGCGCTTCTTGTCGTCCCTGATCCGCTCTCTGCCCGAGACAAACCAGACCGACTCGCTCACCTTCGTGTTTCCCCCTCTTTGAAAAAGGCGAGGAGCTGGCACGACTCGCACACCCACCTGGACTTGCTGCGGCCCTGGCTGACGTCCCGACTCTTGGGCCGCTCGCGCTCCCTCTCGCGCTCCTTGGTCCTCTCTCGCTCGCGCTCGCGGTCTCGGTCGCGGTCCCGGTCCCGGTCCCGCTCGCGCTCCTTGTCCCTCTCGCGCTCCCTCTCCTTCTCCTTCTCGCGGTCGCGCCGCTCCCTCTCGCGCTCCCTCTCCTTGTCCCTCTCCCTCCTCTCCTTCTCGATCTCCAGCCGCTCCTTCTCCTTCTTGCCTTTCTCCTCCTCCAGCTTCTGCGCAGGGAGGGCCGACAGGGAGGGGAGACACGGGGGAGGGAGGGCGGGGGCGGAGAGAGGGAGAGGCGGGGGGGTTACCGGGCCTTAGGGCCTCATGGCGGATCATGTGTAGGTAAAGTTAGAAAAGGCAGGAGCAACACAAGTTGATTGAGAGTCCGCGGGCCCGACATGCTCACATACTGCCGGGACTCATTGCCTTGGAGAGGAAGCGAGGAAGCCTCGCACCCGCTGACGCTTCCTCCAGGGGGAGCCGCTCTGCTCACTTCGGGACACACTAACTTCAAACACTTGCAAACAATCTTCAAAAGCATCGTTGGGCATTTATGGAAACCTGCATTCAAGGAGGAGGTGATCGCAAAAAAAAAAAAAAAAAAAAAAAAAAACACCGCGGCATCTTTTTGTACCTCACTTGCAGCGGCGTTTCATTCGTCGACCATCTTGATCTAAACAGGTCCCTGCTCTGATGTAATGAGGGCCGGCTGCAATCAAAAGGCAACCGCGCGTGTCGGGCCAAGCGCATTCCCCGCTCGTCAACGAGCACTCAGGCAAGCGGTGACGTGCGAGAGGCCAAGTTCTGATGTAAGAGGGGGGGAAAGTAGGTTGATAATGCTTGACGCGGCGAACGTTCGTCACACCGGGCCGATGGCCCTCAGTGAAACACGCAGGAGTGGCAGCACTCACAGCAATTATTGACTGGAAGGTTATATATATATATATATTTATATATATATATATATAACAAGTGTTTTTTTTAAAATGAAAAGTGACGATGTATCGGCCCAGAGGCCGACCGGCGGCCGGCGAGGTCACCGAGCTGTGACTCAACACTTTGGATCACAGCTGCAGGACGGCCGGCTCCCACCTCTGGGTGCCAAGTGGATTAAAACAAGCCGCAGATTAACGCGGCAAAAAGGCTCCGCGGAGTGAATTACATAATGAGCTCCCGTCTGTTTTTCTTTTTTTCCACGGCAGAGCCGCCAGAGCGACACATCCGGGATTTAAACTACACATTAGGAGTGTAATCTGGTGCGGTGGGGCAGCGTGTGGCGCTGACACACTCTCTGCAGCTGCAAAGTCCAGGGACAACGCGACGTTAAAAAACATAGGTTGCCGTCTCAGGTCTGGAGAGCAGCCCTGTTTTTAGTTGAATTCAACTTTACTGAGTATTATCATTTTTTTTTGTCAATTAATCTTTTAATTATAGTATTTTAGAATAAAACTATCGTTTGGAAATATTGAATTACTCTGTTTTGCTAAATTTTCTGCAACACATTTTTAATGCAATTATTTAAACTATATCGAGACAGGGCTGTACGCTTACTTTTTGAAGTGGTAGCGCTAGCAAGTTCAAAATTTTAGTAGCACAAAGAAAGATTTAGCAGCGCACCCAGGTGGACAGTTAGTTAACATGTTTACTGTGAAATGAATTTGAACCGGGAAACGTAGTTCTTAGATAGCTGAATTGGGACGGATAGTCCACACATAGAACTACAACTCCAGTGGAGCAGCTTTACCAACAGCGGACGGTGGCTTGCGTAGGTCAAAAGCAATGCTAGTTTCCCCACTTCGTGATCATGTTCGTGATGCCTGCCTGCGCTACTCATTCGCACATCACGCATTCTCAGGCATTTCTATTCACAAATGTGACAAAAACTGTTGCACTGTAAAGCCCTGCAAGACATTTGGTATGGTTACATCAATTCATTTTTTACGTTTTTGCCCTGCATTTTGTATTTACTTAATTGAAGGACTGAAGGGATTTTTGTGAAACTCCTCCACAAAAATCCATTAGCTCCTGTTTTTGTTTTGTTTTTGTCAGCTACTGATAACTTTAGCCTGACTTTGTCTCCGGTGACAACTTACAGGCTACAGTTTGAGCCTCTCTGCCTCTACACATCCAACAGGCTGCACAAAGGGGAGGAAAACGAAGGTCAAACGTCAAACACACAATGTCATGGGCAAAACTGTGGCGGCAGCATCTGATCAACACCAACCGGCCGCGAGACATCAAGTCAGACATCTGCATCTTTTCCATCACAAGTAAATTAATGAAGCGGTCTTACCAGCAGCTCGGCCTCTGGAGTCTCTCCCGGCCTCAACACACAGTTGAGAAAAAAAAAAAGATAGACCCTCAACAGACTCAGGCTCACGTTTCAAAACAGTCCCTTGGCTGAGGCCACGTCTGAAATACACGTGGACTTTAAAGGAACGGGGGAGCTGTCGGGAAAGTGAGTCTGGAAGCTGCTGAGTGATAAACAGGAAGGAGGAGGAGGAGGAGGACAGGAGTCTCTACAGGAGCCTTAGTTTAGCGTCTCGCTACACCTTTATCCTCATGCACAGCTAGCTTGATCTAATAACTTCCTCACACTTACCTCTTTATCTAGGGACAACCTTTTTGTTTTTTAATTATAGTCAGAGAACCTGGAGCACCAGTTCAAACGACGGGAACCAAAGAGGATGAAGATATCCGTCTGATATTTCATTGGCTCAACTGAATTGGATTAATAGAATAGATCAAACTCTGGTTTATGCTTGAATTGGTTTATAGTTATTTTATTTTTAAATGAATTATGAGCCCGTGCAAAAAGGTTACTGTTGAAATCTAAATGTCGTTAAAAAGAGGACAGCAATTTTTATTTACATTTTATTTATTCTGATGAGTTTTTTCAATTTGAAATGAGATTTTGCGTGTTTGCAATATGAAGTCATTTATTGTACAGTATTAAGCTTTGTTTGTTTGTTTGGGTTGATATAAAAAGGCTCACTGTTCTATCTGGAGGAAGACTTTTGTCCATAAATATCAACGCTGGCCCACGACTTTGTCCAAGTTTTACATTTTGGCCCCACTGTGTACTCGGGTTTGACACCCCTGGTCTAATGGTCCATTTCTCAATTGGCTGCACTGTCTTTGAAGAGTCGAAGCCTTCACACGCGATCGCTCACTACAATGCACAATCCCTCAAGCATATCGGCGTGGTCTCGCTTGCTCCAGTGACTATTCGGAGGTGGAGGTGATCAGAAAGGGTTGGAAAAAAAGGGGGGAAGAGTGGAAGGGAAAGTGAAAGGACTCACCTCGACAGTCTTCAGACCACTGTGTGCTGTGGAGGAGCGCCCCCTGCTTTAGTAGACTAGGATATAAGCCTGAATTCAATCTACTGCAGTGGTTAGGCTCAATCATGTCTGTGTGTGTGTGTCCCTCAAACACTTCCTGTATTGTCTGAGGACCTGCAGAGGTTCACTGAGCTGCCTGGCTTTCCCATTCCAAAGAAACAAAAACGCCTCGGATTCCCACTTGCGGCACCAGCCAACGCTTGACAAGTTGAATTAGAGCAAGTCGGGGCGAGCCAGCTGCCCCTCTGCAGACCCTCCACAAGGGGGCGCCCGGCACGAGTAAAGAAGAAAAGAAGGGTCATACTTACATCCTATCCTCGCAACTTTTTCCAAAGCTGAGATTGTGAGATTCATCTTGCTCTAGTCACCAAATGATCTCTACCACATTGGTGGGGTTTAATCAATAGATTAGCTTTGGATGGAAGGGAACATCGACTCCATGCACTCTGTGTGATGACTGACAAACTTTTAACTTCTACTGTGTTGTCATGTGATGAAAATGGACGGCTGGTTTGGAAACACTGACCAGTAACTACAAGCCAACTGTTTGTAGTAAATGATGAATAGAAAAACTATGGTGTTTTTTTTCCATTTAATGTAAAAATGTGACACGCTATACGTCCACATTAGGCGGAGGAGGAACTACCTCCACCAACTATGAAAGCTGAGGATTGTTTTCATTTGAAAAAGTTGATTTGCTTTTTCTTCTCTGAAACAAAACAAACAAAAAAAAAGAAGCAGAGCCACGGCGGCGTTGTGATACGCTACCTTGTGCGTGTCGCGGAATTTACTGATCTCCCTGGAAATCAAGTCTCTCTTGTCGTCCTCCATCTCCATGGCGCTGATGTCCTCCTCGCACGAAAGGAAAAGGAGCAGAAAGAAGAACCCACTAAGCACCATCGGCACCGCAGACAAATCAGCAGCAACTGGCAGAGCCGCAGCGTCGCACTGGCGTACCTCCTCCTTCTTCTCTTTCCTCTTCTTGTTGCGGGGTTGGCTGTCCGAGTCCTGAGAGGGAGCGTTGAGCTCACTGGCGTACTCTCTGATCAGGACGTCAATGGCGCCCTTGATGACCTGGTCCCTCCTCAGCGTCTCCTCGTCCAGAACCTCCTCCTCGTCCTCCTCCGTCTTCGATGCACCACCAGCGTCCTGTGTTGACGGCGGACAACAGGAGGAGATGGAGGGACATGGAGGGAGGGACTAAGTTCACTTCGTCGACCACTGGATCTACTATATGTCAAGTCAGTTTCATTTTAAAGGCAAATTAATAAAGGGAAATTTATTTAAAAAAAAATGTATACACAGAGCAACAGTGAACTATAGTTATAGTTTAATTTTAAATTGCAAAAGTTCCATAATTTTTGCTCAAAACAAACAAAGGCTGATTAGGTCATAGGAAGTACAAGCCTATGTCATGCATAACTGGCAGGCTGATTGGAAACTGACAGTTTTGTCGATTCATTTTTATCAACCGTACTTCTTCTTTTCTTTTTTTTTCCTTACACAGATCTACGAGCGGTTGTGCGATCGTTATAGGCAAATCATGTTCCGCAATGAGTGTGCGTACACACGTATTCTCAAGTCACAAACTGGATCAGTCATCGGGGGGGCGGGGGGGATGATTTTTTTTTTTTTTTTTTTTGCCGCTAGTTGCACACACCAGCTTCTTCTAGCGCAACACAGAAAGATGCACCGGGCTCTCTGAGATTCTGGCACCAGCTCCCAAAAGGCTTGCTGTCTCCACCCCTTTCTTCGAGCCAGGCCCAGCGACGTTAATTTGTAATGTCCTTGTCAGTCAATGAGGACGTCCTCCCCTGGCTTCATGAATTTGGTCTCAGTTTTTCCTATCTGATTTCGGCGAAAGCACCGCCAGCCGACGCGGAGATGACGTTCAGGCTACAGGTTGACTCAGAGGGGGGAAACTAAGTGTGGCATTATATTGTCAGTATTTTCTGAACAATGAAACCATATGCAGCAGCAATTTGTGCTTATTTTTTTAGGATGCATTTATGTGTCATTTCCATCCAGTAATTACCGACTTTAACGCTGTTCAGTGTTCAATTCATTTCCTCCCCCCCCGAGGTGTCTTGAACGCAGCATCAACTGTTGCTAGATCTCAACCGACACGTGTGGCCACAGTTATGGTTGCTAACCTACGGTTGGACAGGAGCAGTTTGAGGGAGGGGCCTGGCAAGTTTTTTTTGTGTATATGATTTTTTTTTTATTATTATTATTAATCATAGTCAAACGCCGGAGTCAAATTCCGGCACGGTGTCGCAATACTTTTAAGCCCTGAACATCATATACACTTTGTCTGATACAAAGGAAATAGTAATATTGGACTTTGCTCAGCCACAAACTGAACAATAACCACCTCGAACCTGTACAGATGACTGCAAGCCAGCGTCGGAAGAACAACATACCCCGTTGGCACTTCGGTTCTTGGCCTTCCACTCGTCCAGCTGCGCCTTGGTCTTGGCATCCACTTTGACCAGGAGTTTCTTGTCGCCCAAAAGCAACTCGTGCAGAAGTCTGAGGGCTCGCAGTGTGGACTCGGGCTCCTTATACTCACAGAAGCCGAAGGCTTCAAGATCACAAGAGCAGCGACGTGTCAAAAGTCACTCCATGTAGCCGTGCGTGTGTAATTCAAATTTGACAGCGGTTCAAATCCATGAAATGCTTTTTTTTTGTTCAGCAAACACATACCTTGCAGTTTCCCAGAGGCACCTTGGACCCTTTTCCAGCTTAAAACAATCCCACATTTCTGCACAGAGGGGAAACAGAAACGGGAGATTATTTTAGACGCGAGCGCAGGAAACCTGGTCCAACAAATGAGAGCAAAAAGAAAAGAAGGAGCATTTTGCAGTCGGAAGCCGTGCTGTTACGAGGCACAGCTCGCTGAAGGTCTACAGGCGCGTTGATAAACTCACCGCGAGAAGCTGCCGGATCAACATGTCGGCCACCTTCTCCGAGATGTTTCCTACAAACACAGTGGTGGTTGGACCGGCGCCGTCGTCGCCATCCTTGGCTCTGACGCCACCGGATTCTCTCTTTGGAGTCGCTGACTTTTGTGGCACTGAGATGGTGGTCGGGACCAGAACCTGCGGCGATATTATTGAGGTAATCGGATGCCTTTCAGACCAATACGGACCAATTCAGGACAGTTTAAAGGCTGAGACGCTGTCATTCATGTGGAACTCACCGCAGGTGTTGGTGCCACTATGCCCACGTGGACTGGGATCATGGGAGTTCCTACGGAGAAAGAGATAAACGACGGGCTCAGAATCATGCGGAGAAATAACTCCAGTAGCGTTTTCTAACAACACTCTCCCTGTGCTTTTGCTACTAAAGTCACTTTCCTCTACGTCTAAGTAGGCATAACAGCAGCCGTGGGGGGGAATATTGACCTTTGTGACGTCACAGCCATGAGATGTTCTAAAGATTATTTGTTCGTGTAGGCTGCTCTACTAGAACAGGAAAATAAGAACATATTCCGCAAGGGCTAGGGGTCAAAGTAACACACAATATCATAGTGCTGTGTCCCCCCGAGTTCACAGTGAGGACGGTGATTTGCTTCTTTCAACAACTACAAAAACAAAGACTGCAATACTGACGTGAATTCCCATTAGAGTTCCATCATCCACATCAGGCACTTGGGCCGGTGTGGGGTTTTACACATCCATTTTCAATGGTGTTTTATTTGATTTAGATGTTCATTTCACAAGAGCACCTCTATGCCCGATGCCATTCATTCTCTGCGGACACACGTTGCTTCGGCGGGTCGTTACCTGGCGGCACAGTCGGCGTGAATCCCGCGAACTGAGGCGGCGGTATCCTGGGTGGCAGCTGCGGGATGCCGACCTGCTGTCGGTTGAGCGGAGGAGGGTACGACATCCTGGAGAGGGGGAGGGGGGGCAGCAAGGAGAGACAAAAAATATATATATATATATATATTCTCGTCTTTCCGGTTGTTGGTGGCGGGGCGACAACGTTGCGCCGAACGGCTGGAAGACGCTGGTGTGACCAGAGCGACGCCGCGGCGAGCCGAACCGCCCCGCCTGTCCGCAACCGAACAACGGCTAGCTAGTCAACTGCTAGCCACTACTTCGATGGCCTTGGCTGATGCTAGCGCGTTAGCTTCGGTGGTCACGCACAGAGTCACTCACCTGCTGTCAAAGTGGTTGGGCAATAAGGGCCGCGTTTATCTCCAATGTGTCTTAATCCAAATTAAAGTTATCGGTCATGTGAACGGAACAACAGTGACGCTAACAATAAGCGTTGTTTAATTGTTACCGGCGATACAGGAACACTCCTCTCCCTCACACACACACACACACACACATACACACACACTTCCAGAGACCTATTCGAAATGAATTATGGGAAAATAAGAAATGACGCCCCGAGTTTGGTCTTGCGAACTTCCCTTAACCAAAATGTCCAAACTGCCGTTACTTTTTTTCGACACAGAGACTTCTTCACGTTTAAAAAAGAATAATTCGTGTTAATGCATCATGACATGTATCGTTTGTTTTTATCATGTATATATCTAAGGGGGGATTGTTGACCTACCACAGGGCGAAGATTTTGCCTGGCAGACAATAACCAGGACATACCGACCCTTTACCCCTGCTTGGGTTAAACTCGTTTCTCAAACGCTTGGGGGCGCCAGAGGCTCTCAGTTTAGCTTTGAGGCTCTGTGGCGCATGAAAATAAGCCAAAAGCTACAGAGCCCTCCCTCCCTGCAGGACGAGTCCGGCCGGGTTCCAGTCAGGAAGTGTCACAATAGTCCAACAAATTATCCAGTGATGTAAAACTGTTTCGTTTTCAGATTGGATATTTATTTATTTATTTTTTTACACGATGCATGAATGAGTGCAATCACTAATAAAAGTAGGAAGATCTTGGCAGCATATAGCCTCAAGAGCAACAAGGTCACAGTAGAACTCAAAATACCTGAATTGTTATATTGTGGTATTTGGTGATAGCTAACTTTAAACAGCAGGCTCAAAGAACCTTGAACGTTGTAACATTTGTTCTCATCTTCAGACACTTTTGACGGCTCTTGGAAACACAAAACACCTGCTTGGCAAATTAAAACGCTTATATGTGGGATAATAGTTTTATTAAAATCTCTTTATACATGTAACTCTTGGCTTGTTCTAATGTTGTGCTGCTTGAACATTTCACGACAAATTCAACCTGTTGACTGGAAGACGTTTCCCTAAGATGTAACACTAATGAATTCAAATCCAAACCTAGCTACGGGAAGGGAGTGATCACTACATATTACACATAGTGAGGGTTTCTAGTCCAGTCTTGGACTTTTGAAGCTTAAATAATGTATAAAACCCATTTAATTCACTTGTTTTCTATGTGGTGGATGATTCTTTTTTTATTGAGGCAGCTATGTTGCCATGGCAGTTAATGCAGCTGTCTCAGGAAATGCTTTGTTCTCGGCCAGGTTTTGAGAAGCAGCCTACCCGCAGCTGAAATTTAAATAGGTTTTGAGGAAATACTTTAGGATTACTTCATATTTTGTCAATTGAAGGGCTACAATGAAAAGCAGTGGATTTTGTTTATGACCTGAAAACCAAAAAGGAAAAAAAAAAAAAACCTTCACATCTGCATCTCCAATAGTCTTGATTTATACTCTTAAATCCTTTCACTACTTTTTGTTGACTGCCAGATTAAAGTGACATGTCTTTTAAGTATTTCTTTAAGGTTCGGCTCCATGGTATGCAAAAGGAAGGAGATGGAATCAGGGCGGATGGAGGTGGATATGGGGAGCCATGGAAAGTCGGAGCTGAAGAAGAGGAACCAGGGTTCGTTGACCCCAACGGACAGCTCGTCTTATATCTGCGTAGGTTAAACTCTCTGCATAGTAGGCATACAGAACAGTGTGTCACTGATCCTGGTGTGCAAATCCCAGAAAAGCTTTGTGACATCACAATGTCATGTGATTCAGTGACGTGGACTCGTAAAAACAGCCATGACATTCATACCAACTGATTTATGGGATAAGTTAGTTTGGACGTCAAGAATTTGGACGGATAATATCTGTGTTTAAGTTTCAATTGAACATGTTTTATGTATAATTCTATACATTTGTATGACCTAAAGTAGGCCTATATCCACTTTTTTTTTTTTATCTTCAAAAATACGCAAGCCCAGCATTCAATGACAAACATTTATTCAATTAGAAATATCAATTATGTTTTCACTTGACATTAAAGTCGATGCTTCCAGTAGGGAGGGTGGGGAGGGTTGCTATTGTCCTGAAAGCTATGATGTTTTGCTCAGACCCAGGGGGGACAGCCGCGGTTAATCAATCGTTGAGACCAAATGTAAACAAGCCCATTGGTCAAGCATGACTGCGTCCCTGGAAATTTCCAGCTGGAGTGTGAGTCTGAGTTTGTGTGAATCTGAGTGTGTGTGTGTGTGTGTACGCGCGCGCGCGCGCGCGCGCGTCAGCGGTGTTCAGCTTCATAACAAACACGTCGCAAGGTGCCTGTCCCACATTAATTTCGCAGGACGCGCCCAGAAGAGAGGGCCCACAATGCCCGCGGCTTCCCATTGGCCCGCTCGAAGGTGTGTCGACGGTGTGACGTCAGCCGTGTAGCTATAGCACTAAACTTCTTAACGCCGTGTTTTTCCAAGACCTATCGGGACTCGACTCCGGCGCCCGGGCCCACTGTGAATAAATTAGGCCGGTCCGTGGCAAACCGTACAGGTGGCTTTGCTGAAGCGGCGCTCTCATTTGCATCTCATTAATATTCATCAGCGGGACCCATAAGACCAGCCTCTTGCAGCAGCCCCGCCACATGCAGCATCCAGCAGAGCAACATCTCGCAGAGCTTTCGTCAGACTCATCAGCCATCCGCCGCTGACGGTGTCATCCAGACCGACTGGGTCGGGACTGTTCCACGGGAGAGACATGGCTTTGAGAGGACCCCTGTTCCGCCTTCTTCGGACCCAAATGGGCCACGCGTGCCAGCCGAGCAGAGCCCAATCGGTGGCGGTGCTGGGCGCTCCGTTTTCGAGAGGACAGGTGAAAAAAAAAGAGACTTTTTTTCACACATACACACGTGACATGACTTTTTCTACCAAGAGACTTAGGAAGACAGGCTGACAAAAAAAACAAAAAAAAAAACAATAATGAAATAATCCTAAACCTGTTCTCACTCCCTGACAGAAAACCGGCGGAGTGGAGCACGGACCCAAAGTCATCAGAGATGCGGGGCTCCTCGACAGGCTGTCCGCTCTCGGTAGGTGGTTCGGGGGGGACACTGGAACGGCAGGGTGCCGCTTGCCGGTTATGTAACAACGGCTGGGGCGGGAGCCTGCATGCGCGGCTCGGCCTGGGTCGGAATTAATCGGTATTCTCGGTTACATCACCACCGGGAGACGGCAAATATAAACACGGGGCACCTCGAAGGTGTTCGGCGGCCAGCACGGGGACAAGACAAGACTTCGCCCTCCGAATTTATTCCAGTCTCGTGTTTATAACGGCCACGCGCTGGGCACAGTGTGTACGGCCGACCAGGCAGCGCAATCCACGAGTCCTCGTTTAAGATTGCGTATATTGAGTGGCTGATTAGCTGGAACGGCGGCGATAAGCCAATAATGGCGATGAGTCATGACGCAACCACGTTCGGTATCGGGCCCGGGACAGGCGGGACAGGCGGAGCCACGACGCAAAATGTCCCCTCAATGTTGGCCGGGGAGAAAGGCTCGACTCTTTGAAGTCCCTCCGGCGGAGCCACACATGCGCGCGCCTGAGTCATTCTCCTCCCAGACACGTTCTCTGGAGACGGCGAGGCTCCGCAGGAAGCCTTTATTCATCATCATTTCCACCGCGTCATCACCGGCTGCCCTCACACTACTGTAAATTCCCCACACACACACACCAGCCGAACTCATTGCCTCATGGCGAACAGCCACTTTGGAGAAGGGAACAAAAGACGCCTGCAGGTGGAGGGAAGCCGACTGCGCATTGTGCCTGAAACCCGAGACCTCCCTGACAAAAGGCTTTTATTTACTGGCACAGTAAAAGAAGGCGGCGCGATCTTCGGCTTGGAGTCCAAGAGGGTGTCTAATAGCCCGGACGTGCCAGACTTACAGATCTAAACCTGCATTTAGAAGTGTGCTTGTAAAGTAAAGTAAAGCCGGCGGACTGCTAAATTGCGCCAAATTATGCTCAACGTTTTTAAAAAAAAGGCCTTATTAAGAGTCCAAAAACGTTGCGTAATTCTAGTGATTACTCTGTGAGTGATGATATATATATATATATATATATATATATATATATATATATATATATATATATATATATATATATATAAAACCGATGCCACGAGGCAGTGTTACAGGGCAAATGAAGTCTCACACTATGAGTATGAGGAAGCAGTGCTGCAGGAAGTGAAGGTGCACGTAACCAAGCAGCAGAAAGATCCCAGTCAGTGGCTGTTGTTACATAATAATAGATGTTGAAAGGATAAAGTTATTATTTGCCAGATGTCTTCAGTTGCAGTCGCTGGCGCAGTTGCCAACCTATGGCAAGACACTTATTCTGAAAATTGCAAAATTTAGAAATGTCTGAGCCAAAGTTTTCAGTCGTATCAGCGCTTAACTTTTCCGTGCCACGGTTACCATACGTTCTCCCACCTAGAGGATATGATGTAACAGAACCTACGTCAGTCACCGTGTCACTGCTGAGTGGAATTTGTTGCCACTCTGGCGAGCCTGACTAAACAGGGTGTTTTTAAAAGTGATGGGCCTGTTTCCATCCGGGTCCAGGTTACTTTTTATTTGTAGCCTTTGTTTCGTTGTTGTTGTTTTTTTTTATGTTTTAAACCAAATGAAGATTTTTATCGATGAGCAGAGGAGAAAACTATTTGGGCAGTAAGTTATTTGCTAAGATGAATAATAGACGACGAAAATAAAAACAGATTTGGGGAAATGTGCTCTTTCAAATCTCATGCAGTGCAGTGCTATAAAAAAAATTATGTATATATTTAAAGTCTCGGGAATGTCCTTAGTCATGGAGCTACGGAGTCATCTTCCTGCTGGCCTGATGCCCAAGTTCCCCAGACTGCACTTCAAAAAAAGATCCATGTGGCTGAGGCCCCAACAAGCCCGAACTTAACTACATACCACACTATACACCAATCAACTAACTATAGGGTCGTGTCAGAATGGGCTGCATGAACATTAGTACAGATTTATAAAGCAATCCTGCATGTAACAGAGCAGAAAGCTCATGGTGTTGGGCCATCTGGTCAAAAGCTATGTGAATTGTCCTGCATGAGCTGCAGAAGAAGATAAGGTGCTATTCCTGTCCCGTCTGCCAATGGTAACGGGCCGAGTCGGTTCGTGTCCCTGGGAGCAGCGCACGTAATGGGACACGGCCGTCGGGGCTCACGTTGCCGTATGAACGCCCAAAAAGGTGGATGGCACCACTTGTTTACTGCCAGCCCTATGTGCGGCCCAACGGGCCCGGAACCCGATCTGACATGGGAAAACGTCGCCTCGTCGAGAGTGTTCCTCGGGCGCAGGTTCAAATTCATCGAGGTCAGACAGGTGCGAGTCAAGTCCCGCTGCGTGCGTCCTGTGAAACAGATTTCGATCCCAAGCAGGGCCATAGGAAGGATGGGGACTTGGCACACCTGCTGCTGCTCCGTCTCCATTAGCGCAAGTTGCTCCCTCTCACCTCGAGCTCCAAACTAACTGCTGCTGCTGCGTCTTCTTCTCAGACTACTCTGTCCACGACTTCGGTGACCTCAACTTCCGCCACATCGAGAAGGACGACCCGTTCATGGGCGTGAACTTTCCTCGCAGCGTTGGTGCCGCCAACAAGATGCTGGCCGGCGCCACCAGCAGAGCGATCGGAGCGGGCCACACGCTGGTCATGCTGGGGGGCGACCACAGGTAGCTGCATGGGGACAGGAAGTGGTGTCGCAGGTGAGCAGGGTCTTTGCGCGAATGCCCCGACGCTGACGTCTCCGTTCCCTCCCCCCCCCCCTCAAGCCTGGGCATCGGGTCGGTGGGAGGCCACGCCCAGCAGTGTCCCGACCTGTGTCTGATCTGGGTCGATGCCCACGCCGACATCAACACGCCCATGACCTCACCGTCGGGAAACCTCCACGGCTGCCCGGTGGCCTTCATGCTCAAAGAGCTGCAGGACAAGGTAAGCGGGCAGGTTTGGTCACGAGTGCACAGGTCTTCCGATCCTCTCGAGGACGCCGCTCTTGTTTCACACTCATACAGCATACTGCCCTCCTTCCCACCACAGATCATAGATATCCCAGGGTTCTCCTGGACCAAACCGACTCTGACCTCCAGGGACCTGGTCTACATCGGACTGAGGGACGTTGATCCCGGCGAGCAGTAAGCTTTTCTTTTTGTTCGTACTGTTTTTAGCCACTTGAAGGGAACATCGAGGTCCGACATGTTGAGATCTTTATTTTTCCTGTACTGGACCCCAGTGGTGCAGCCTTACACTGTAATTGACTACTCCCCACCAAAACCATCCGGATCAGCACAAAGCCCTCTGTTCACAGCCTCCTGGTCAAACACTGGGCTTCAGTTGAGACTTTTTGATGTTCCAACACTTGCGAGAAAATGAATGTTTTGCTGTCATTCCAGTCACATTCTGAAGAACCTGGGCATCCAGTACTTCACCATGAGGGACATTGACCGGCTCGGCATCCAGAGGGTCATGGAAATGACTTTTGACCATCTCCTGACGAGGTCGCATATGGATATCCAACAAATCCTTGCTATCCTTGTTCTCAATAAACGCCCACATCATTTCCTGGAGAGCAAACAGGTGACTCTTGTGTTCTCACCCTGTGTGACAGGAAGCAGCGGCCCATTCACCTGAGCTTCGACATCGATGCCTTCGACCCATCGCTGGCTCCGGCCACAGGAACGCCAGTCAACGGCGGGCTGACATACAGGGAGGGGATCTACATCACAGAGGAGATTCACAACACAGGTACCGACCACAGCGCCACCTAGGGGCTGGAGTGGGATTTTTTTTTTTTTTCTTCCTTACATTCTGGTATCTATGTTTCACCTGGAAATGTCTCTGTGTGCAGGTCTGCTGTCTGTCATGGACCTGGTGGAGGTGAACCCTGTGCTGGGCGCCACCCCTGAGGCCGTGGAGGCCACGGCGTCGCTGGCGGTGGACGTCATCGCCTCATCACTGGGCCAGTCGAGAGACGGCGCCCACTCCACCATCCACGAGATTCCTGCTGGGAATGACGACACAGAGCAGCTCCGCCTCTGAGAGCATCTAAAATGTAAAAAAAAAAACAACAAACAAACAAAAAAAAAACTTTATAGACATTGTCAACATTCCACAGACTGAACCAATCCCCAAAGTTGTGAGCGGTTCGTTTGCCATCCTCCCTTCTGCTTGACATGCTTGTCCACTACACCTGCTGATGGGAACTGAACTGACACAGCAAGGATAAATTATTGTTTTCTTTTTGTTGTTTTCTTTTTGTTTTTAGCTCCTGTGTGTATTAAGTGTTCAGCGGCTATGCAGCTGTCTTGTATTTATTGCGTGTTTAGTTTACTGGAGAAAGAACCTCGGAGCCGCAACACGGCCCTGATGGGATTGTCTGCGCCACCGTGTGGCCGCGGCGCTCACCCACAATCAGCTGCCATGCACTTTGCATTTTAATTTGGAGCTTAAATTTGAAGTGATCAGAAACACTTCCTGGTGATCAGCCTGATGAGTATGATTGGCTCTACGCACAGTTGTTATTCAGACACTGGCAGAATTCATCCTGGTGTGAAAGGCTCGGTTTTACCTTTGACTTGTGAGCACAATGTGAGTGTATATTTTGGTCTTCCATAAATGTCATGAACTCTTTGACAATGTGTGTCTGTGGTTCATTTCCTCTCGTTATTTGCCTGTGGTCCAAAACTCAAAGCATTCATATCATGTGTACAAGCTGTTCCGTTCTTAACGCCACACCTTTGTTCCCGTACAAACTCTAAAGCATATTGTTACCCTTCTAAAAAAAACATTCCAACAGCTTCATTCCGAATTGAGTGGCACCGCAGCGCATTTCTCTACGCGCTCGAGAAAAGAATGGGGGGGGGGTTGTGAGGGAGGGTTCCTGAGGGAACGTCTTAAAACTCAGAGATGCCCCCTGGCGGTACTTAAAGGAAGTGGCATGCGGGAATTTTCCGAGCTGCGGCATGTACCATACGATACAAACGTGACTTGGTTCGATGGCGATACAGTTTGAAAATGGCAACAGTTACATGTCCAGTAGAAACATTTTCTTTCCCCTACTCATCACTGACTTTTTTTTTTTTTTTTTTACTGTTGACTCGCTGGGACATTCTAGCTGCAGACCTCAGCCACCATTTACCTCCACGGGAGACAGACGTAGTCTTCCTGGGGCAGAAAGACTACATCTGGTTTACCAAATGGATTATAATAAATGCAGAATTCGGGGGAACGAAAGACTTGCGAAAAATATTTAATTCTCACTTTAGTAATGTTGTTTACCTTGGCAGAGAGGCCAAAGGTAACCAACTTGTCATACACTTGTGACGTCTGTGTAAAATCCAAGTTCAAGTATTCAGTCATAAATCTATACAGATTTTGGTTGACTGTACACATGGCAAAGCGGGAATCTGATAGCCAACTGGATATATTTAATCGACCACTGAATTTATGTTGCACAAGCAAGTAAGCAAACCAAAGTCGGAAGCAAACCGAGCAGCGATAATCTGGTTAAACATACTGTCACACCAGGGAGGCATGATATCCGACCAGAGGGGAAAAACAGGCCTGGCAGTAGAAAACAAAACAAAACACTTCTGTCCATCCACAGTCTGGGAACCGTTTCCAGGGTGACAGATGCTGTTTACACAGCACTGCACCCCTGAGATTTTTCCGACGCCAAACAAGGAAATGTCAGGTTTTTGTCCAAAGGAAGGTTAAAAATATGATTAAACGCTGTGCAACACTGACACAGGAAAGTAAAATTGTAGCCTTTTTTATTTCATTGAATTTTCACAGAGAGATTAGACATCATTAAATGTTTAAAACTTTACATTAAAGGCGCATTTTTACAGTCACACCGCAGCTAAAAACTGCATAATTACCAGTTCAACACGATCAAGTTGGTTCCGGCCGGCTTGGCAGGATCCACCAGTTAGTTTGGAACCCTGACTGGAAAAAAGGATAAGATTTTGGCTCCGACTTGCCTGAATATTGTTTTTGGTGTTTAATGTGGGATTTACTGACATTTAATTCTGTTGGGTTTGTGTTTTGTGGTGCGACTATAAACACTATAACAGATTCTTTATACAACAAACTACTCATTGCAATCTGACAATCATCAACTTTCATGACTCCCAGAGCTGCGAAATCATCAAGTGAAATCACAAGGAGTGACCAACCACTTCCGACGAAATCCTTATGGAGAGTCAGTTGTATGGTTGCGTAGCAGCCAGTAATCAAGCCAATGACATTAACAGTCTGATAAAACAGTGCAAATCTCAGCTCCCAGATCCACGAAGCCTCTGCAGGTTTCGGTCCAAACCACACATTTTCAGTTCTTCACCTGCCGCAGAGAGAATTCACACCTGGTCCACTTTAAGAATGAAGAACCTCATTTTCTGCACTTATAGAAAACTGGTGGCGGAATACAGCATTAGAGCAGTTGTGCTCGTAGAGAGCAAGAGAATCCAGAAAATACAAAAAGTGTCCACAGAACGTCATCGTCGGATCACCGGAAGAACTTGAGATAAACGACGGCTCCCAGAATGGCCAACTCCATCAGGATGATGACGGCTAACAGCAACTTGTTCGTCATCAGACTGTCGAGACAAAAGTTCACAATAAGCGGTTGCACGACATTTACTCACTTCAAGATGCAGATTAGCGAAAGTTTTATTTGTACACTGTATTCTAGAGCAATTTTATGAGGATATTGCAAGTGAATGTGACTTCACTCAATAGTCTAAAAGCTACATAATCAACCGGCTGAGGTAAAACCCACCGTCGTGACATGGAACGTAGAATCTTTCTACTCCGACTGAGGTTTTCTCCGGTGTTAACCAACTGCAACAAGAAGCAAATGAAAATGTAGAGATTAAAATGTGTGGCTGCAGAACGCCTCGAGTGCTATCGTGAAGCCAGGGATTCACCGCTCAACTATCAAACAGAATACCGACAACGGCTTCCAACGTAAAGGAGATTCTCACTCTGTTTCTGGCGCGGTCCAACTGCTCCCGCTGCTCTCCCAGCTCTTCGATGATGTCACTGCCTATCTGCTCCGTCTCGTTGGCAATTTGCTGACTTCGCTGGATGCTCTGGCTGGCGTTATTCAAAGACTGGGTGCCTTGAAGCAGCAAAGATCTCTGAGATTGCAGGTCTGTCTGCAGAGTCAGAAAAAAAAAAAGAGTATAAAACTCTGTCAACACTTGGAGAGCTGATTTTTTTTGTTTGTTTAAATCCAATCACAGACAGTGCTTCTGGGTGACGACAACTGAAGAAACTCACACTTCGTTGGTTTTCAGAGGAGTAGATGCCACGACCTCCTTCATCGGGCAGTCTGGAGAAGCCAAAGCCAGAGGTGGAGGTCTTCATGTCCCTCTGCAGCTTCCCGAGGTCCCGGCGATACAGGCGCACTTTGGTACTCATGGTATTTCTGTAGGCCGGCGGTGCGGCCCGCAGCTCGTCCTCCATACCTTGTAACTGTGCACATGATCACCATTATGAAAAACAACGACCTGAGCAAGTCTACACGTGTGTAATAATACACCTTTGTGCAGTGAATGGTCGCAAGTCGTTCAGTTTTCCTGTTACATGGTTTACACAGTGGATAGTTTTACTGTACAGTTCCTCATTTAACTCGTGCTGGACAAACGACTCACCACTTCCTCGGCCTCGCCGTGCCTCTCATCGAATGTCCTCACCAATTTCTTCCTCTCCTCTACGGGATCACATACAAACGTTAGAAATGAGCGCGTTATGTTTTTGTGTCGCTGATGAGTTGTGTGTGTTTACCTCCATGACATCTGAGGGCTTTATCCGGTATCAGCTGCAGCTCATCGTACAACGACTTGAAGATTTCGTGCAACTTTTCAAATTCTTCCGACGACATAGTGTCACTGCTGTCGCCAAACTGTCTTTCGATTAAAAAAAAGCTGATTTACCAGACAGTGACACAGATAGCCTAATGGTTCCGCGGTGGCCGTGTAGGTAGGTAATCAGTTTCCCGAGACTTTTCCTTTTTCAGGTCCTCGTGACAGGGTGTCCTCCAGATGCCGGGTCAAAAATATAAGTCTTGTTAAGTTGATTTGTTTCATTAGTCGTTGACAAGAATTTTCTAAATACATATTTGTTTTTGTTTTTAAATTTAGTGTAAATCATGTGTATTATATTTGATATGTCATAAACATCAAGCTGGACGAAACATTTCTATCAGGCACGAATATCGGCACCTTTCACAGTTGTCTCGGTTTCAGGAAGTTTTAAAGGCTATCCACCACCGGCCACACCGACTACTTCAATATTTATATTACCAAAATAAAACAACCCTCCACTTATTGATGACGGTTGCCAATGTTGTGTTTGACGCGTTGAAAATAATATACATGATCTATATATTAACTCTGGCGTTTATTTCCAATAATTCTGGGGGGGTGGGGGGAAGAATTATCATGATCATTAGTCATTTCAAAATCTCATATATGTCCTGCGTATCAGGACGATCTTCCTGTACGAGTGTATATTCACTTCGCGGACCTGGAAACGTCGACCCTCAGGACGACACCCGCTATAAACTACAATCCCATGGTTCCGTTCGCGGTGCGTCCTCCGCCTCCCCCTCCTTACTACGCCGTGCACCCACTTTCTGCTTTGACATCAGCTGATCTGCCTGCCTACAGATCATCTGCATCCTGCAGGAAGAAGGCACCGAGAGGCGCACATCGGCGCTGCGATGCTGCTGCTGCTACTGGTCGCGGGCCTCGGAGCGATGACGATAGTCGTGTTCCTGTTCGCGCCACAAATCAGGTGAGCGGCCGACGACAATGTCACCCATTTCTTCCCGTGATTCCATCACGGCTTGTCGGCTTGGCTGACGGGACATTGCGATGCACCGACGCTCTCGTTACCGCATCACCGCTTCGTTTACGACACACGTCGCATGTGATCGACGTCGATCGCGTTCGAGCGCGTGCGTTACATACACATGTTCGTTATTTTTCGTATGGCATTAAAACGAAACACGGAGATGTCGACCAACGCAAGAACCAATAAGCCATATTGACGGAGCAGTGGGAGTTTTGCGACGAGATGAAGTGGGAGTCGTCCGTCAGCTCCTCGGGCCAATCAGCGGGCTCGGCGTGGGCTGGGGGTTAAACATGCGCGCATTGCTCGGCGCCGGTGATTGGCTGCCGGGCGCCCGTGCTCGCCGCTCGTACGACACGCTCCTGCTCTCTCCATGAATAATTAAGCCAGGCGGCAGCCCATGTGTGTCCCAATCCTACAGAGGGCAGAGCTGCACGGAGGCGGCCTGGCCCGGTTCTGCAGCAAAGCGAAGCAAAGCGAGCATGTTGACAGCCGCTGTTGTGGTTGTCGTCGTCGTCGGTGTGTGTGTGTGTGTGTGTGTGGAATAGGAAATATGCAGCCGGAGGAGTGTGTCAGTCCACAACCACTCTGCAGGGCAAGACGGTGCTCATCACCGGCGCCAACACTGGGATCGGGAAGGAGACGGCCATGGACCTGGCAGTGAGAGGTGAGCAGGTCCCAGCGGCAGGATGACCTCGCGACGTTTACAGCATCTCGTCAACGGGGCGCGAGCGAATCCATGTCACTCGCAACTGCAGACATTTCCACGAGCTCGTGACAATTTGCTGAACAGTGCGTCTTAATGCTGTTGGTCGCCGTGTGGCCCTCACGACAGGGGCGCGGGTCATCATGGCGTGCCGGGACGTGGACAAAGGGGAGGAGGCGGCGGCCAGCATACGAGCCGCTCACCCCAAAGCTGAGGTGGAGGTCCGGGAGCTGGACCTGGCCGACACCTGCTCCATAAGAGCCTTCGCCCAGAAGTTCCTGAGCGGTGGGTGCAGAGTCGTCGCCGTCGCGAGGCCCCAGCGCCACAGAGCAGGAACCCCCCCCCGACTCTAAACAGCCTTCTTTCCTCCTGCTCAGAGGTCGACCACCTTCACATCCTCATCAACAACGCCGGCGTCATGATGTGTCCCTACACGAAGACCGTGGACGGCTTTGAGATGCACGTTGGGGTCAATCACTTGGGTAAGACTGCGAAAGACGGTTCGCCTCCGTCGCTTAGTTCAAGGCTTTGCGTTCACCAACACAGGTCGCCCCCCCCACCCCCACCCACAAGGGCCCCGCGTCGCCCCCCCCCCCCCCCCCCAAGGGCCACATGAGTCGCCCATGTCTGATCAGTGTCTGCACATGGATGAATATCATTGATAAGAGTTTGACTCTCAGGTTTCCAAAAAAAGGTCGGTGACCCCTGATCTAGGCTGACCAGACACTTTCACTGCCAGTTGGTAAAGGGGGGTGAAGCTTCCGATTGGCGACGCGTCCTGTGGCGAGCAGTGGTGGTGGGCGGAGCTTAGCCACAGTGCGACCAAGAGTGACGGCGGATAACATTAGATTAGCAAGAGGTCAGCGTTGAGGTCGGCTCACTGGTTTGTGTTCCCGCTTGGTCCCTGAAGGACACTTCCTGCTGACGTACCTCCTGATCGGGCTGCTGAAGCGCAGCGCGCCGGCCCGCGTGGTGGTGGTGTCGTCCCTGGCGCACAACTTTGGTTGGATACGATTCCACGACCTCCACAGCCAGGGCAGCTACAACAGCGGCTTGGCCTACTGCCAGAGCAAACTGGCCAACGTGCTGTTTGCCCGGGAGTTGGCGCGGAGGCTCCAAGGTACGTTGGGAAAACATGCACGCGTCGACAAACACGCTGGAGCTATGAGAACGGACGGGTGGAGATTAGCGGAGGGGGTGTGTCCAGTAAACAGTGTTGGGGAAACATTTTGAGGAGGCGATGTTGCTCCTATCCTAGGTCCTATTTGACCTTTAAAAAGTTTCCACGTTGACGTTAAGAGACTAACCGCATGAGGAGCACTTGTGCTCATCTTTTTCTGAGCATTGGCAAGCTCGCTGCAACTAGCCCGATATTAGCCTGCCGATTAGCCTAGCCACCCGTCATGATGTTCCCGGGGTAGTGAACGCACTGTGTGGGAGATGGAGTACATAAAGGGATACACAAGGTCCGATTACTTTCCCAGTAACCAGTCTAAACCCAGGGGAAACCGTTTCCCTTCTTGACAGGAACCAACGTGACGGTGAACTCAGTCCATCCGGGCACGGTGAACTCTGACCTGACCAGACACTCGACTCTGATGATGTTGCTGTTCACCATCTTGTCCATATTTCTAAAAACGCCTCGGGAAGGAGCTCAGACCAGCATCTACTGCGCGGTGGCGGAGGAGCTGCACTCCATCTCTGGAAAACACTTCAGGTAGGCGGCCACGAGGTCCACGCTGGAACAGAGTCGCACTGATGTAGGAGAGGAAAGAACACACACACACACACACGTGTGTGTATAAATGCAAACATATTGTGTGTACATTTGTAAATACGTATATATATATACACACATATATATATATATATATATATATATATATATATATATATATATATGTATGTATATATATATATACTGTATGTATACATATATATACTGTATGTATATGATATACACATACGTACATGATACATACATACATACGTGTATATGACACACACACACGTGTGTATACATGCATACATATTGTGTGTACATTTGTATATATATGTTTATGATATACACATATGTACATGATACACACATGCGTGCGTACACATGTATACATATTGCGTGTACATTTGTATATATATATGTACATGATATATACACATACATACATATACGATATACACAACATACAAACATATATATGATATACACATAGATACATGATACATACGTGTGTGTGTATACATATTGTATGTATATTTGTATATATATATATGTACACGATATACACAGACATATACACACATACATACATTACATAAATACCTATATATGATTTACACATACATACATACAGCATGACACGCGTGTGTGTGTGTGTGTGTGTACACATTGTATGTACATTTGTCTATATATGTATATGATATATCCACATATATACATATCTATGATATATACATGCATACACATATATGATATACACATACATATATGATAGCTACATACATGCATATCACACACACACTTGACATGATTTCATGGCCTCCATGCCAATAATGTTCTGCTTCTGAGAAAGACTGCAGCGAGTGGTCAGAGATGAAACAGCGCAGTTAATCGCGCCCGATTCAAGGGGAAAGTGAAACGCGCTCAAGTGCAGGGTGACAGGAGACAGCGAGGCCGCTGGTCAGTCGGTCAGCACGCACCAGACAGGTCAGGTGATCTCTGATGATCTCTGTCATTTCAGCGACTGCGCCCCCGCCTTCGTGGCCCCCCAGGGCCGCAGCGAGGAGACGGCCAGGAGACTGTGGGACGTCAGCTGCGAGCTCCTGGGAATCGAGTGGAACTGAAGGAGCGCCGTCTCTCTCTCTGCCCCCACCCTCAGCCGGACGGAGCTTCTTTTTTTTTTTTCTTCTCGATGTTCTCTTAACTTTTTCGAGGTCTTTCCTACCCAACGAGCAGTCAGGTATTAGAGGTGTTTCTCGTGTGAAGTTGCTTCTTTTTTTGTGCCAAATATCAGGAATTACATCATAATAACTGGGGTGCGTTGGGAGCCGGAGCCCTCGCACTCGCAGGTATTATCAATGTAACCGCAAAAACGACTCTTTGGGACTTTATTTTTGTGACAAACTGTGAATATAGTGAAGGCAAAAAAAAAAAAGCAACTCGCTGTGCTGTGATGCTGTGAAGGGTCAAACCAGGGTAAACGACCAGCATATTTATCACATCTACGAACTATCAGCAAGGCTGTTTTTTTTGTAACGTCACAGAGGATCTGCGGCCGCGCGGGCGGCTGCGGGGGAGGGTGGGGGTGGGCTCGGCGACACCACCAGGAGGGTCCGAGCCGCGACTATTTGTCGATCCAGTATTTTTGTGATGACTGTAATCCACGTTAGATGGTAGAGATGTCTCCGTTTCTATTTTAGCGAGTCAACAGTTGGAACCACGCCAGAGAAGGGCTGTGGCGGGCCCCTCCCACAACCTCCTCGGGCCCGCTGAGCGTTTTATACCAGTGACACATGCCTTTTACTACATTTACATTCATGTGAAGAGTTGAATGTTTACAACTGCTTTGAATAAACCGGAATATTACAAAAACGCTGCTCACATACTCCGAAATGTTGACATTGATTACTTTTTTTTTATTATCATTATCATCATCATTATTATTTTTAAGGTACAGGGCACAGATCAATCACATTTCAAAATTAATTAATTCATTTTTCTTTCACATTATTATTAAACCGACAGTTTATGTTTTATTTTTTAATTCTAAATTCGTACAAGGCATAAAGTGCGGCAGTGATGATTCAACAGTCCGAGTTCGGGAGAATTAGAGTGCAAGAGTGCTGTGTCTAAAACGTCTTTTTTTCTTTATTAAAAAAAAAAAAAGAAAAGAAAATCGCCCCGAGTGAGATCGAACTGAACTCCCACCTCACCGCCCAGACCGACACTCGACCCCGGACTCTGTCAGAAGGCAGCTTCAGCGTGTGTTAAATCATGTGATTCGGCTAAAAGCACAGTGCATCTGCGCTCGGCGTCGCTCCCGTTTCCACCGTCGGCTTTGGGAGCAGACGGGAGGCTGTGCAGCAAGCAGATCATGAATCCCTTTTTTTTTTTTTTTTTTTTAAATAAAAAATGTAAATAAAAAAAAGTAACACTATGAGACTGAGAGACTTGATCTGGAAGAGGCATGATTTCAAAGTGAGCAATGCGAGGACATACGTTGAATGCGAGTGGCTCCCTTTCCCAGCCTGGAGCCTGGAGCCTGCTGGTCACCGTGTTGTTGGAATGCCTCAAAAAAAACTCACTTTTATACTTGCTCCCTCTAGCGAGATTGATTCAACGGCCCGCAAATGTTCTTCAGGTACAAGCGGGTCTCGCTGTTTTAACTCGCCGACGTCTGCATCAATTTTGTTGTTTTTTTTTGTTTTTACATTTTTTTCTTCCCTTTTTGGCTGAGGTAGCGGGTCAATCTCTCCGTTCTTCCAACGAGCGGGTACTTTTATTGTGAAAGGATGAGCGAGGAAGTCGCCTTGTCCTCACAAGCGGCCACCACGGAGACGTTCAAGCGCAGCGGCGGGAGTGAGCGTCAGCTTCGCTAGAAACATTGCTCGCCCCCCCTCCCCCTGCCCCTCCCGCCATCATTCACCTCTCTCCTCCACACACTTCCTGTTGGGTGGCGGCAGGAAGCGTCACCTGGCGCTGGGCCGGCCCTGCTGCCGCTGCTGCGCAGGCGGCTTGTCGTGGTGCTCCGACAGCCACTGGCGGCAGATGTTCTGCATGACCGAGTCCTGGGCCTCCTCCGCCGCCCGCAGCACCTCCTGCACCAGCGGCCCGGCTCGGCCCGGGTCCAGTTTGACCGCCTGCAGGTAGGCCGGTCGCAGCTTGCCGCACAGCAGGTAGGCTTTGATCTGCACACAGACGGACGGACGGACGGACGGACGTCGATGTAAGAAGAGGAAAAAGCAACAAACATCATCTGGAGTGAAATGTGTCGGTGCTTCAGTGCTGCCGGGCTTCAATTTGTCAATATTGTGCTCTTATTTTGGAGACAGGAAATGCAGTCGTGCACACAATGTCGATCCATTCACTGCTATTGCTGTGCTTGGTTTCAAGACTCGTGAAAAACATTTTCCAGGTCCCACATTCCCATAAAATATGCATCTTCTCAGGAAGTCCAGGAAACTGAAAATTAAAAACATTCACTTCATCTAAGATTGCCAGTGAGATTCTCAGATGTAGTGAATGTGTTTTGACGGCGCCCATCTTATCCAGCAGCAGTAGCAGCAGCCGGGGTCACGGGGGTCACGCGTCACAGCATCACAGCTGATGACGGCATCGTGACGATGGGTCGAGACGTCACACGCGTGCCGCACACACCGTGACAGCGGGAGGGGGCGTGGTCATCCGGTCCAACCTGACAGGGTGACCACGCCCACCCTGTGGGGGTCATCAGGCCACCCAGTGGCGCTTCTGAAAGAAGACAGCGCCAAAACACGTCGAGGTAGAAAAATAAAAATACAAAATAAACAGAAAAAAAACATTCCTCGTCTAGTTAGCACTCTGTTTACAGCCTCCTGCCAAGACCAGCACTTTGTTGGAGCTTTGCCGTGTTTAAAGGTGGTGCCAGACGTTGTTCTGCGCTAAATAAAGACAAAAGAAAGAAATCGGAGCGGTTACCTTGGTCTCGGTGCTCTTGGTCTCCAGGACGAGACCCTCCAGCTCTTTGGCCTGAAATCAACAACGAGAGCAAAAGAAAAGACGGGAGGCCATGATTGGCTGGTGAGGTCACTCCGCCGCGGTGAGAAGCGTTACCGTCACTCACGTCAGCCGGGATCTTGTCGGCCGCCGAGACGCAGCTGAGGACGAGGCTGTCGCAGTCGTGGCGCGTGGCCGTGCCCGACTCGCCCACGCACTTCAGCAGCTGCCGCACGGCGCCGTACTGCCGCTGCTTGACGAGCCGGTGGCCCGCACGCACGTACACCGCCTGGGCCTCCAGCTGGAAGTCCTGCAGGGGGCGGAAGAGGAGGAGGGAATGGCGAATGAGGATGAGGAAGAGGAGAAGAAGGAAGAGGAGGTGGTGGGGGAGAGGAAGGAGGAGGTAGGGGAGGAGTAGGACGTAGAAGAAGTGGAAGAGGAGGTGGAGGAGAAGAAGGAAGAGGAGGGAGAGGAGGTGGAAGAGAAGGAGGAGGAAGATGTAGAAGAGGCAGAAGAGGAGGAGGAATAGCAGGAAGAGGGGATGGAAGAGGAGGAGGAGGAGAAGAAGGAAGAGGGGAAGGGAGAGGAGGAGGAGGGAGAAGAGGAGCAGGAGGAGGAGGTGAACAATGAGAAGTCACAACTTTCAAGGACTGTCTGTCTGATTTTTGTCCCAAAAGCAAAGGCTCGACTCTCTCGATGGGCTGCTGACGACCGAAGCTCCTCAGCGAGCTCCCTCTGTGTTCACTGCACGCTAGCTGGACTCGACCTTAGCATTGTGGCTAACACTGGTCCCAGTGCCAAACCATCTCATCTCATCAGTTTTAGAGGCATCGTTCCTGCATCTCAGTTCTGACAACATATTGGAACAGTTCACTCACGATGACATGACGAGCGTCCCGTGATGCCTACCTGTATGACTCGATATGCGACGCCAAAACCCTCCTCAATGTTTTTTCCACCGAGCATCACCTGCAAACACGTTCATGGCGAGTCAGGAACAACAGCTGATGATCGTGTCTCAATCAAACATTTCTTTCCACTCAAAATAATAATAATAATAATAATAATAAAAAATCAGCTCGTCGTTAATGATTTTCACCCTGCATGCGATCTCCACTTTCATGGGGCTTCCACCGAACAGCGTGGGCGGCGAGCCGGGCCCGGGGGACTTGAGGGCGGCGGCCTGTGGAGACTTGGCGGTGGCGGCGGCTGCCGCCGCCTCGCAGCGTTGGAGGAAACGCGTCACTTCCAGCTGGAGCTCGATGGTGTTGATGTGCCTGATGGGAGAAGAGAGCCTCGCGTCAAGTCGTGGAGCAGCGATACCGAGCGACGGGCGGAGAGGATGTGGGTGTACGGCTGCAAACAGAGGGCTAAAGACATTGAGGGAGTCGGCTTCCTTCTGTTTGAATAGTCCAGCTGGGTCAGCTGTAGATTTTTATTTATAAAAGTTTTTTATTTCCTTTTATGTCTGGCCATAATGACAAACAGAAACGGGAAACACAAGTCGGTTTAGGGAAAAACCTGCTGAGTAGATTTATTTTATTAATATGATCCTGGCTAAGACTGAGGGACGGACAGGGAGTGAAAGCGAGGATAGTGGGCGGACCAAAGTGAGGGACAGAGAGGACAACTGGCAACACAATACAATATTGTGGTATAAACAAAAGCAGACACTTGAATAGTATCACATAATTAGCAAAAGCAATAATAAAGAAAAAGAGGGGGAAAAAAAATCAATAAATAAAGACAGCAAAAAAAATCAATAAATAAAGAATTAATTAAAGTACAAAGTTTCGTTAAACAATAATTTTAATAAGCACGTTCCAAACCTGGACACATCACTGGATGACATCGTCTTCCTGAAGGAGTTGACCTGGGATTTCTTCCTGCCGCTGCTGCGACCCTGCTGCTCCTGCAGGTACGTCCTCAGGTGCTCCTTGGCTCGGACCAACCAGCGCTGTGGGAGGAGATGGGAGGCGGAGTCAGGCGTTAGCAGCCAGCCAGGCAGGCAGCCGGCCAGGCAGGCAGCAGCAGTGCGTGAGGAGCGAGTGAAGGAGGAAGGAGGAGGCGGAACCTGCTGCTCTCCCAGCTGGATGTAGGAAGTGGCTCCGTGTGTGAAGAAGCGGATGCAGGTCATGGCTGCACGCACGTGGTCCTGCACAACAGAAATCAGCCGAAAATTTAGAAGAAAAAAAAAAAGGCAGACCTCTGCGTGTGATTGGTGCGCAGTGAAGACCCACCGTCATGAACTGCTGCAGCTGGTACAGAGTGTGGAAATATCCCCGTCGCTGCAGGAAATGGCAGGAGGCCATGAGGTAGCGGCCGCACCGCTCCAGGCCCGGGTCCACCTTCTCCAGCAGGCCCTGCAGCGCCCCCAGGCGGCCGCGCTCCAGGCAGGGCTGCAGCACGCCCTCCAGGAACACCTCCTCCGGGCACTCCTGCGCCACCCGGTGGAAGAGGCAGGGAAAGAAACAGCAATAAGAAGTTCAAGAGAGCACAGGTGACACGTGATCAGCGGACGTCCCCGCGGACGTCTCTGCGTTAGTGCACCGGGTGGTTGTTCAAACTTGGTCCTTTGGGCGAGTTGTTGTGAGAACAGTGAACACACGAAGTCCACACAATCCTGCAACTCGACAATTTCATTTAGCAGACGCTTTGACCCAGAGCGACGTGCAAAACAAGCAAGAATTTAGACTGGAGGGAAGAAACCCTGCGCAAGTAGCTGCAGGTGCTGCCATCTAGCTGCAGGAACAGTGCCAAAAAGGTTGTTTTTTTTTCCTTTGTTTTCTTAAAGGTCCATTGTGAAAAATTGTGCCTGATTTCTGAATTTGTAGAAGCTGAACATACTGCACATAAAAACTTTAATAAAAGTGTATATACGCAGCACAATATAAATGATTTGGTTTCGCTACCCATTGAACGGTTCTTATTTATATATAAGAATATACATAGACAAGGGTCGTGCTGCCAGTTAGCTGCCGTCTTGCACCAGCATATTTCTAAGGAAGCCTGGTGTGGACAATCCGGCAGCCTGACAGCGCGTTGAGTATTTAGGGTGAACGCTCGCGTCCTCAAATAAACCAACAAAGAAGAAGAAGAAGAAGAAGACACTGAAGTTCACTGGCAAGCTCGGGAGAGGGAGGGTGCACGAAAGAGCGCCGCAATTCAACATGCAACCACTCGATGTCACCGTTTCCTCTCCAAATATTACACGCTTGACCTTTAAGCACATGCAGCGGAGCCGGGGAAGCCGGCGACGGGGAAGCAGGCCTCACCTTGCTGAGCAGGTGCGCGAGCGCGTCGCTCATGCAGTCGTGGCGCATGTAGAAGCTGACGAGCGCCAGGTGAGTGCCGTACGTGTTGAGGTAGTGCAGACACTCCTGGTGGGCGGGGCGGCCCGGCGCCGCAACCTCGGGCCGCTCACCACCGCTGCCGCCACCGCCGCCACCGCTGCCTTCACGCAAAGAGTCCTCCAGCTGCCGCAGGGACGCCAGGATGTCCTCACCACAGGGCTGAGAGAGACAGACAGACAGACAGACAGACAGACAGACAGGTTTATTTCACATGTCCAAACATGAAGGACTTGGAACAGGGAGGTCCAGTGTGTAAAATTTGTCTTGATTTATGATATATATATAGGCAAAAGCTTAACACAGAGCCCGTAAGTACATAAATAAAAGTGTACACTCACAGTGTAATAAACCGAGAACTGAGAACGGTTCTTACGTGTATATAAGAATACACATAGACAAGGGTCTTGCTTCCAGTTAGCTGTCTCCTTCCACCACCACATTTCTAAGGAAGCCCGGTGTGGACAATCCGGGCTGCCTGACAATGCGTTTCATATTCAGGATGAACGCTCACGCCCTCAAATAAACCAATGAGGCTACCATAGCTGAAGTTATAAAGCACTGCAATCTAAAATGTAACAACTTGAGGTTGCCGTTTCTTCTTAGACGTCTCAGAGCCAGTTGGTAATAGCTACAGAATTTGGAATCAGCGCCCCCTGGTGAGCAGAACTAACTTGAAAAAAACTAGGGTCCTGTTCTCTTATTAGAAGTGTCAGCGATGGCTTCCTGTTTCTGTCACAGCCGTGGCCCCGCCCCTTCCCCCACAAAGGACGGCGATTGGTCGAGTCAAAGCGTTCCAGAGAACTGTGACTTGAAAATGTGGGTGATTGAGCCGCCTCGTGTCCCGCGGTCACGGTAAGGTCGCATCAATATCATCAACACTGGTTATGTAATTGTGTGCCTGTCGGCTCACGCTGCACATGGTTCCTATAAAGAGACGCTGGCCGGAGCCCAAAGTCAGAGAGGGAGATTCCAGTGGAGTCGCATGGAGGAGCCGGGCCAGGTTCAGTCTGGTCAACACCTGCTGCGCTGCTGCGGCCCTCAACACAGTCATTGGCTCAGAGAGGAAGAGGACTGCGGTACACACACACACACACGTGTGTGGGTTCTTTAGCGTGTTGTTGACCTGCAGTCACTACGACGGCACGACTGAACCAGAGCCGAGTTGTAATTAGTGAGACCGTCTATAAAAGTGCAAACATCAGTCAATGCAGTGACATTTCAGTCACTTTCAGCTTTTTTTGAGATGTCTGTTATTCTTTCTGTTCAGGGCATTTAAAACAGGCAGCAGCGGCAGCAGCAAGAAAAGAAAAAAATAGCATGAAAACTGCATGAGTATTCTAAATTATGCAGCAGGAGTGGTTCAGCTCATGGAACTCCTTTCTGTTTCCACCCACCGGGGCCAGACCGGGCGAGACGTGGGTCTCCAGGTGTTGCACCACCTCCTGCAGCAGCGGGGGTCCCAGGCTCAGCTGGTTCCGGTCCACCGGGGGCTTGAGGCAGCGGGCCACCTTCTCCCGGGCGCCGGACAGGTTCCCGGCCAGGAGCGAGGCCGTCCCCCAGGCCTGCCACACACCGCTGGGGTCCAGGCCGCTCTTGGTGGACACCTGTCGGGGAGAGGACGCAACAAGGCTGAGTCACTGCTAATCATTGTCAGTGTTTGAGTCTAACAATAGTTCCTCTAAGTGTTTGGATGGTCTCGCTGTCCACTTTTCACTGTCTCACTGTCTGAAAGCTGAAGACCATTTTTAGACATCAGCTTTTTGAGCCTGCTCCGACTGTAGTTCTCCTCTTGGGCAGAGTTCATGCTGAAATGAATTTATTCTGATATTTATTTTGCTTACATTGGTTTTGAAGTAACATTAATAGAAAATAATTCGTTTATGTATATCAGTGACTGTTTGGCATAGCATTTAGTGCAATTAGTGATACTTATATCACTGAAAACAGTGGTTTTCATAATAATTATTCTAATAATCAGCGTCAATGTTGCTGATATCACACACAGGAGAAAAAAAAAAAAATCACATCTGAATCACAACCGCTGCAATCTGATATCTGATGTGATGACCTTCAAGGCCGTCGCACCTGCAGGTCAACGCTACACCGACTGTGGCACTGAGGGTGGTCACATGACCAATGTCCACGCCTCTTCACATCTAAGATTTACCTGATGCCGCTAGCTTACGGTAGGATCGTGTGAACTCATAATGAATGAATGAGTGAATGAATGAATCAATAACAACACCACTGGGAAACACAGAAGCCAGTCTCGACCCGGGTCCAACCAGACCCCCCCCCCCCAGGTCTCGACCCGGACCGACCGCTCACCTCCACCGCCAGCTGGTAGTGCTCCGCCTCCAGCAGCTGGTTGCGGAGCCGCGTGACCGCCGACATCTCCAGGATGTCGTCCAGCGACGGGATGTATTTGTAGTTGGCCATCACCAGAATTTTCAGCACGTCTACTTTGCTGATGTAGCTGCGGATGCGAAGAGGACACAAGCATGAGCGGAACGCAGGTCGTTTTAATGGTAAACAAACCACCTGCGCGGTTTCCGAGAAGTGGGTTTAAGGGCGCTGCACGGCGGGATTTAGCCCACCTGCTAATTGCTGTTTGTGCTGGCGTCCTACTGACACCATGGAGAACGTGTCGGGCGTTGGGCTCTGATTACAGGCTGCTGTCAGAATGCGACCTGAGGGAAACACAGCTGCGGTTTCGCTGCTCAAGCACGTCTGCCACCCACCTGGAGGTCTTTCCTCTGACTCAGCAGCTCCCCCACAGGTCTAATACTCAGTGGTGGAGTCATGCCTGGAGAAGTGAGAGTACTCCTAATTCGTGACCTATTTTTAAAATTTGCTAATTTACAAAAACATCTATGTATTTTCTTTTCTGCAAGATTTTATTTTATTTTCCTTTTTCAAGATAACAGGTTTTTGACACCACCTGCACTCCATCGCCCATCCTGGGGAATCTTTTGTAATGTTTTGGGTACAATTACGATACTCGTGTTCAGTGTATAATTGTCGGGGTTTTTTTGTATTGTGGGTGAAATAAGATAATAATAAAAAGATTTGAAACGAAAATGTTCATATTTCCAGTGGTAATCCTGATTTTTGTAGTGGTATTTTAATTGGTTCAACACTCACTCACAAGCTGTGGGTGGTACGAAAAACTGCAATTAAAAAAAAAAAAAAAAAATTTGTCCAAAGCAAAACACGCCCGGGACGTCAGACTACCCGTTTCCACCGCACACCTTCCAGAACCCACCTGTCGCACACGGCCAGGTCCTGGCTGCGGCCCACCTTGACAAACATCAGCTTGGCGCTGAAGAGCAGCTGCCGCATGATGTCGGCCAGCAGGCAGGCGTCCACCTCCGGGTTGGTCAGCTTGCGGGACAGCGAGCGGCAGTGGCGGATGAGCCGGTGGCCGCAGGCCGCCTGGTCGCTGTGCAGCGACAGCACGGCCACGCACAGGAAGGCGCTGGGAGCCTTTTGGGTGGGGAGGGGAGGGGGAGGGTCATGCAAAAGAGATGAAGCCGGGGGGGGGGGGGAGCACAAAGACGATCACCATGTGTAATTGATGAGCCCTGCAAGCTGCGGCAGCTCGTCTGCGCCGCCGGCTCGGAAACAGGAAGTGGCAGCGAGTCCAAGTCCCCACCTGCTCGTAGTAGAACTCGCTCCTCAGCAGCTGGTTCTGTGCGGCGCTGGTGCTGAGCTGGAAGTGCTGCTGCAGCACCTCGGGCAGGCGCAGCGTCCCGTCCAGCTCTTCGTCATTCTCTGCCGTCGCCGCCGTCGCCGCCGCCGCGGGGCTCCCCAACACGGCTGAGCCAGAGTCAGAGACGTCAGAGTCAGTCAGATTGGAGTCGGCGCAACGAGGGAACGTCGATGCGGCTCTGAGGTGTTGTTTTATTTACCTTCTGCTGGGTCCAGTTCACTGTCGGAGCTGCACAGGGGGGGGGGGAATCAAACAAACAGCACTTACATTGCTGGACAAAAATAAAATCTTGATTTTTTTTTTCCCCTCTGAAAACTCAATTTTCCATTTAAATTTTTTGGTAAAACTACAAAAGACAATGGAATAAATCATTTCAAATATTTTATCTTCATTTTCAAAGAAAAATAGCAAACAAATTTCCCTATTGGGAATATAGTGCAACTGAAACATACTGTAAATCCTCCTTGGGTTTAGTAAAGTGACATTTACAGTCTTTTTGACCAAACAAATATGAATCCCCAGGCATCAATGAAGTGACAACCGAACTTCACTTGAAAGTGAGCATGTTCTTCATAAACAAAGACAAAGTTCCCTTATTTGGGAATAAAGTGAAAATTTAAGAACCAAGCACAAATGAATCCCTCTGTGGATAAAGTGACAACCGTAGCAGACTTTGACCAAACATCGCTTTCAAAATAAAAGGTTTTTCTATCATCTTGAACGACGACGACGAATGAATAAAGTGCAAAACTTTCACATTCTGTAAAAAAGAGGTCCTTTTCTCAACATCGTCTGGACGAATAAATCCGATTTCGATTTAAAACCGATTAATCGCACAGCCCTACCCAACCAGTAAATGTTCACGCAGTCCAGAGGCACACTGTTGCAGGAAAACATAAGGTGATTTGGTTTGGATGCACTGATGCCACTTTTGTTCACTTTTTCACCATTTGTGGTGCCGTCACGTTTTTTATGAGTACGTATCACAGCACTCAACCGCCGGTATCGGCACCGCCTGCCTCCGCTCCCTCCCACTTACTCCGGGTGGAAGTAGGAGTAACACTGGTCGCACACTCGGACCTGGTCGCCGGGCCAGCCCTCCACGGCCATCCTGCGCTCCGAGCAGGCGTCGCACACCAGCCGGCCGCATCTGCGGCAGTGATGCCGTCTGTTGAACTGCAAGGGCATGAAAATACACAGTCACACACACACCACATCCCAGCTGAAACAGCGAGGACGACCCGCTCCCGCTTCCCCCTGCCCCTCACCATGGTGAACCTCTCGCGCTGGCAGACCATGCAGACGTGCTGCTGGGTGTCGGGGACCCAGTTCTTTCGGGCCGGCGGCTGATTGGGAGGCTGGAACTTTGCCACGGAGGGTCGTTTCCTCTCCGACGAGTCCCGATCCGTGCTGGTGGAGGACGCCTTGTGTGTCGGAGTGCTGCCTGCAACACACACACACACACACACACACACACACACACACACACACACACACACACACACACACACACACACACACACACACACACACACACACACAGTGACGGCGTTGACAACGTGCAGGGATTCATTTCATGTTTTTTCCGGCCCGACTGAACTCGCTACTCACAGGCCGAGGACACTGGAGATTCGTTTCTGGCCGAGGACAGCGAGCTGCTGTCCAGCGCCGGACACTGCAGCAGCGCCTCCTGGAGGCTGATCACCGAATCTGGAAGGCGAAGATATGGTTTTCAGGCATGGCATCCAAGTGCAGGTTGCTTGAGGTCAGAACACTGGAAAACTGCGCGGCCCCTATTTGGTGACTGAACAGATCGGACTGAGGGAGATTTTTTAGACGCATTCACATCACTACCAACCGCAGCAGCGCAGCCTTGTGGGTCTGTACAAACACACACATCTTAGAAAACATATTTAGAATAGGATAGAATAGAATAGAATGACTTTATTTAACCCACATTGGGGACGTTTACATAATTACAGCAACATGTAGTCCAACAGAGGAGAAAAATCAGCTATTTATATAGGAGGAATTTTGTATTTACTATAATTATTTATTATTTATGTATTTGTTTCACTTTAAGTCAAGTCATCGTGTTCATGACCCCTGCTGGCAGTTTTTGGTACTACATAAAAGGTTCTGACACGCCTGTGCAAACGTGATGGCAGACAAAGACCAGGTTGGACTTTGCTGAAACGGTGAATATTGGAATTGGTGAAGCCAGCGGGCAAACGGTCTTCAATTTGTTTTGTTTTTGAGTCCCTTTTTGAATCGGTTTGAATCATTCTATCAGCTGTTGGATTCTTTAGGCCATTTTGCGCCCTTTTCAGAATCACTGGACATACAAATAACAAGACCGTTTTCTCTCTCGACGTCTTGACTCCTTAGTTTGTTTTTTACCTTTTCTACAAACGGACATGTTGAAACCACCTTGGTGTCTGAAGTACATGCCTTAAAAGAAGCCATTAGAATTTATAGCATAGCATTAATAACAGTACCAGTAAGTAAGCTGTGTGTGTGTGTGTATCTACAGATCTGGTGCACAAAGAAAAAACAACAAAAAGTAATCTTGTAAGGTAGCCGAATCTCTGAGCGATGACGCCTGAATTCTCACAGATCTCGACTGGAAAAACCTCAGGCTGAATTATTTATAGTCGCGGGACAAGCCAGACCAATCAGCATCCTCTGAGGAGACAGAGATGGAGCTAGAACAGGAACAGGAAGTGGCAGCTGGACAGTCTGATCATCGTCCCAGTTGAAAAACAACTTTGCAACAAATAGACACGATGTGTGTGTGTGTGTGTGTGTGTGTGTGTGTGTGTGTGTGACTAGGTGCACTGACCGGATCGGGACCTCTCTCTGGGGGCGCAGGGGAAGTCCAGGGCCTTGCCAGCGTACTGCTCCAGCAGCTTGTCCACGTCCTGCCCCGTGAAGCCGGCCTCCTCACCCACCAGGAGGCTCCGCAGCGTCCGCACGGCAACGTCCGCCCACTCCACCTTCAGGTTCATCAGCAGCTGCTCCAGCATCAGCAGGGGCTCGGACAGGAGAGGGAAGTAGTCCTGCCTGGCGGCGGCAGGAAGGGTGAGCAGCATCTGTGGAGGGAAGAGGGAGACGTTCAGAGCAGCACAGTTCAGTGTCTGGTCGAAAACAGAAAACACTTCATTGTTTTTTACTGTGAAGTGTTAATTTCTTGGATCACTCCTTTTAAAATGAGTCCTGACAAGTATATAAATGACTAAACAGCTAAAAAATACATGACTTGACTAAGATAAAAAAAAAAAGAAGACTGAATAAGGTTTGGATTATTTTGTAAGAGATTCCCGTATGTTGTAATTTTGTCATTTTTACTTCCTTTTCTTTTTTTTTTCCTTTAATGTATTATTTTGGGTTTTGCAACTACATTAAAAGAAAAATTCCCAATAAAAAAACTCAAATGAAAAAGGAGTCGTGTCACAACCTGCATCGGATGATAATGCAAAAAAACTGAACTTGTTTATCAGGGGGGAAAAAAGAGAATCAAGAAATAAAAAAAAAAAGTTCAGCGTGCAATTTAGTTCAGAGCAGCATTGGAGACACAGCAGCAGCAGCAGCAGCAGCAGCAGCAGCAGCAGCAGCTCCCCGGCCCCCCTCACCAACCTTCGAGCCCAGGTGGAGGGCGTGGATGTGCTGGCGCCGGGCCGGAGACACCTGCCTCTCGAAGTGCAGCGTGAGGTAGTCGGCCAGGAAGTGGCAGGCCGACAGGCCGGGGCGGCCGTCCAGAGCTCGCTCACACACGTCCAGTCCCGGGCCGCCGTCTGAGAGGCCCTCCAGCAGCTGGAGCCCGGCGACAAACACTCATCATCATCATCATCATCATCATCATAGTCATCATCATCGTCATCAAATTAACGTTAGAGGTCCAAGGTGTACAAATTGGCCCACAGTTCAATAATAATTTGGTTTTCCTACCATTACATCGGTTCTCATATATATAAGAATAAACATAGAGCAAGTTAGCTGCCTCTTTGTGAGCTGGCATCTGGCGCCGCCATATTTTTTTTTAAGGAGGCGTGCCTGACACTTCCCTCAGTAGGAAACATGCTGTCAGGCGGGCCTCCTTAAAAATTCTACACACTAGACCTTTAACTCCACGTGGTTCTGAAGGATTTCCTGTCAAGTTCATTGACGTTCAGCACCTGGAAGGCCTCGTCCGTCTGCTCCTGCTCCAGCAAGTGAAGCAGATGCTCCGTCTTCAGCTGCAGGTCCAGCTCCTGAGAGACGGGATGGAGCTCCGCCCACTGGGTACACAGCACAAACTCCTGCAAACGGCAAACGTTTCAGCGACATTCGGTTAAGCCTGCAAATTGAAACAAAAGGCAGAATTTGGCAGACAAAGACGTGCGTCGAGAACGGGACGTTGACCTACTTTTGCCTCCAGCATCACCGATAAAAGGGACTCCGGATTGACCTTTGACTCGCTTCTCATCTCCTGCCAGGTCGACCAGGGCAGCAGAGTGTTGGAGGTCATCATCTGCCGCAGCCAAAATGAAAGAGAGGGAGATTCTTAGAAATGGTAAAAGGAGGCCAATTGGCTTGGCTAGCAGTTAGCCTGCTGCTTTCTGCAGAGACAATGACTTTCTTCTTCATCCCGCCTGCGTACCGTCAGGGCGATCTCACGCAGCACTCACCCAGTGATAGACGTCCAGCTCCTTCTTCCTGAGCTCCAGCTCGGCTCTCAGCGCCGCGTCTGTGTCGCCGTCGTTGAGGCAGAACTCCAGCAGGTCCCTGCAGGCTGGCAGGGGCCAGCGCTCCAGGGCCTGCAGGGCCACACGAGCTCGCAGGTCGGCGTTCTGGACCCGGAACAGCTGGTTCACACCTTCACCTCCATCTAGATTGAGGGGGAAAAAAAACCATTTTGATTTAATTTAAGAGAGGCACAGTTAGACTTAAAATAAATCATAGTGCTGTTTTGAATATTAATATTAACATTAATGTTTTCCTTTCTTCCTCTATGAAAATGTGATTTTATTTCTTTATTTCTTTGAAATTCATATATCTTTTTTTTCTTCTCTTTGCACTGTATATGCTGCTGCAATTATTCAAATTGCCCCAATGTGGGATCCTTAGTATAAAGCGAAAATGTGCTTACCTTCCAGGGCGGCACAGGCAAGCAGCTGGTCTCTTAGCGCCCCCTCCTGGCTGCAGCTCTGCCCGTACATCTCCAGCAGGCCGAGGGCGCGGCCCAGGTCACCGGAGGTCAGAGCCCCCTGGAAGGCCTCGGCAGCCACGGCCTGCGCCGCCTCCTCCTGCGGCCCCGACAGCAGCAGGCCGACCAGGGCCTTCCCACAGAGCGCCGCCCCCAGGCTGGCCACGCCCTCCTCGCCCTCGCAAGGCCCGCCGGCACCGCCGCCACCCAGCACGGGCTCGGCCATGGCATGCAGGTAGGAGCGCAGGACGGGGAACTCCTTTAGGAGGGCGTCGGCCTCGCGCGAAATCTGCTCGGCGTCAACGACGGCCTCCCGCCGGCCGCTGCGGAAGTACCCGGACCAGCCAGAGGAGGGCGTCCGGGGCGACTCCCGCCTGCTGGCGCTCAGGCAGGCGAGTGCGGCCAGCAGAGGGGAGCGAGACTTGAGGAAGGACAGAGCCGACGGCGTGAGGAGGAAGGGTAGCGATGAAGAGGCGGTGGAGGAGGAGGAGGAAAAGGAGGAGGTGGAAGAGGAAGAGGGGGAGGTGGATTGTGAGGAGGGAGGGGAGGCGGAGGAGAGGCTGGAGGAGGTGGCGGAGTGGTGATCTTCCACCGACGCCTCCGACTCGGAGCCGGGATCGGACGGATGAGGCTCCGGGGCCACCAGGGGGCACATGTGCTCGCGGGCGTGCTGCTGGAGCGCCGCCGACAAGCTGGCCACGCCGAACACTCCGTGAGGGTTCTGGGCCGGGCCGGAGTCGGGGTCAGCGGGGCCAGAGCAGGAGGTCCAGGCTGGGAGGGGCTTGCAGCAGCGCTGGATGATGACCTGCTGAACGCTTAGACGCAGGGATTCCTGCTGCATCAGCGACAGCAGCCTGGGGGCGCCACACAACCAAGAGTACAAGATCAGGGCTCCAGTCCCCTTATTAAATGAAACCTTTGTGTGCAGTTCACTGGCAAGCTCGGGAGAGGGAGGGTGAGAGAAAGCGCTGCAATCAAAAACGTAGCCACTTTATGTCACTTGCTGCGTTTCCATGACAGTTCTTCGCAAAATAAAAGCGATATTTCTAAAAAGTACAACTGCGATTTGCAGGTGTTTCCACTGAATGGTGTGAAGCCGTAATTCTCATAAAATCACGTCTCGTGGGATGTAATTCTTGTAAAAATCTCGTTCTGCGAGATTTACGAGAATTCCGATTGCTTTTGTTTGTTTACGCCTGTTTGCCGTCAAGAATGGTTGCTATATTTTTTATAAAAAATGGAAAAAAAATATTCCGTCTCCTTCTCCATCCAAACATAACGCGCCATTTTCACTTGAAGTGAACTGTCACGTGACCCCGGACGTCATGTCTGTTGACGCGTAAATGCGTCAAAACCTTTTCGCAATATTTGAGAGGTTTTTCGAAATGTAGGTGTTTCCATTACCAGTTTTTTTATTGTGATAATTAGGTTTCGCTCAATTCTAGGGGCAATGGAAACGCAGCTGCTGTTTCTTCTCAAACTCTCTGAATATTCGGCTACACAGTTAACCTTTAAGGCCTGACAGTTCAGCTGGGAGGACCAGTTGGTTTTCTCTTGGCGCTTTGAGACACCTTTGGATGTGATTTAGCGCTTTACAAATAAAAGGGGACTGATTGATTGACTGACTGACTGACTGACTGACTGATTGAAGAGTCTGTTGGGAGGTCACCACAGCACCTACCTGTCAGGCGACACCTGTCTGTCAAACAGCAGGTGGGACAGAAGCTGGAAGGGCGACTGGAGCAGCACCAGCAGGGGGTTTCCCAGCTTCACCTCACTGCTCTGGTCTGAGGCGGAAAGGAAATAACAAGTCCGCCCTTAACTCTCAAACCTGGAGCCTTTTTCCTGACCCCCCCACAAACGGCTCCCTTACCTTCAGAGCCGAGGCTGCGCACCAACACAGACGCCAACGTGTTGACGTAGTCGAGGAAGCTGCGAACGTAGTCGGGCCGGGCCGGATCCCCGTCCGGCTCGAAGGGGCAGAGCTGGTCCAGAGATCGCAGCAGCTGCTTCATGCTGGAGCGGACGGGGTGAGCGTCAAGCTCCGCCTGCTTCAGGGCCGCCTGCTCCACCAGCAGCGCCACGAGAGCGCTGCCTGCGCTGCCCTCTGCTGGCAAGCAAAGCGGGGAAAAAAAACGGCGTTTGCGCGAGTCTGTGACGGATGGAGAAGGAGGCGGGACGAGGTAGGGGCGGGGGGAGGAGTTTTCAAGACTGACCTGTGGCATCATTGGCTGTGCTCAAGACGTGCAGCGTGGTCTCCAGGCGCTGGACGAGGCCCAGCCGGCCGCCGATGCTCTCTTGGCGCAGCGACGGGTGGCAGCACAGCAGCACCTCCTGGGCGCTGCAGCCAAACGGGCTGCAGCAGCTCTGATCCTCCCCGGCAGCTTCTAGGGAGAGATGGACCACGGCAGAGTCAGTTCCGCTCGGACGCCATCCACCGGCTCACCTCGAGGCTCCCGTCGTCCTCTCCACCTCTCTTCACTCTGTACGGCGACGACTGCAGGAGCACCAGCTCCAGGAAAGACCTCACAACGCATCATCAAATACACCGATGACACAGTGAACTGGACAAGCAAAATTGTCTGTGGCTAAACGTATTCACTTCCACCACAGCCACTCTATCACACCCCCACTCACAGTCAACAATGAAAGAAGGTACAGGTCACTCCTACTAAGGACAAAGAGAGCCTCCTCCAGCTTCCTGCACACCTCCACCTGCCTGCTTAATAGCTGAGCTGAACCGTGGGTCCCTTATCTGCACTTGTCTTTTATCTTTTGGTCTTCTTTTTTTGAAGCGTATTTATGGTATGAGTGAGCTCACCTCTGAATTTTTATGTATGAATGGATTTGTAAATGCGCCTGTCATGTCTCTGCACCGACACTTTTAACTTACGGAAAAATAAAGTTTACTGAATTGACTGGAGTCATCAGAGTCATGTGACCCCGGCAGGGCAGGGGGCCACTTTTCACACGTGTCTGTGCTCACCAGGTTTTGCGGAGGCCTTGTTAGCAGGTGAATGATTGAGGATCTTGGTGATGTGCTGCAGGAGCAGCGGGAATCCACAGATTCCCTCGGCGTGGGCCGCCGTCGGCTCGACTCTCACTCCTGAGCACCAATCAAACAAGAAGAAGAAAACGATTGTTTTTCCTTCTTACAGCTTGACACGATGACTGGACAAAAACGAGACAAAGACAAGACAAACATTTCAAACAGGCCGCCAATCACGACACTTGCTTCTACGCACCTCGGCCCTCCAGGCTGCCGTTGAGCCGGCGCTCGGCCGTGTCCAGCAGCTGGCGCGACGTCTTCCACAGCTGGCAGTGGCAGCAGGCCAGGTCGAAGGCGGCCATGGCGGCGGGGCTGAGCTCGTCCAGCAGCGCCTGCAGGAGGCCGGAGGGATCCGGGCCGCAGCGGCTCAGCCAGTAGCCCTCCTCCAGGGTGGGCAGGGGCTGAGCCGGCGTGCTGAGGAGGCGGTCGGCGATGTCGGAGATGGAGTAGAAAGCCACACCTGTGGAGGCAAACACACAACACAAGCTACAGTCAAATCAAATCTAAATCTAATGTAAAAATAATCCTTAGCTCAGCCTGCTGCATTTCATCGTTTACAGCGTTGGTTTATTTTTATTGTGTGAGAGAGGATGTATCGTACAAATTTGTGTGTGAGGTTTTTAAACTATTCTTTTTTGTCAGATGATTGCACACAATTTCATTATTGTAGATTTCAGCTGAAAACAAACTATGACTACTATTTCATTCATTGAAATCCTGATTGCAGATTGATTTATTTTTAAAGTAAATTCTGAACGTGTTGCATGAAGCTGCAGAGTGCTGGCACCTGCGGCGGCGGCGCTGCCGATGGCCTGCAGGGTGGACCTCCCGCTGCTGCCCACCCGACTCCGCCCAGTGCCTGGCGTGGCGGCCACACCCAGCCCTTCAGAGGAGGAGGAGGACGACGACATGGACTGGCTCTCCATCTTGGCCTCCACCCGACCCAACTCCACCAGCACCTCCTGGTAGCGCTCCATGAAGACCAGCTCGCCGCGGCAGGCCGACGACTCCAGGTCGAAGACCAGACACACCTGAGGGGGGGGGGGGGGGGGGGGGGGGGGGGACACAAACGTGTCAGTGTTCATGTCAATTCTAGGCTCTAATTTTTAGTGGCAAAATGGCAATCACTCAACAATGACAAATAAAACAAAAAGAAAATATAATAAAAACAACAAAGAAACCAAACAAGATGAAACCACCTTGGCTGTGTCTAAATTCAGGGTCTGCATTTGAAGGCTGCATTTGAAGGCCAGTTACGTCACAACACTGCGGGAAGGTCTGTCCCAATTCACTACTTTGGATGCTCCAAATGCCCCCTTCAAATGCACCGCTACTATCTGTTGCAGCCTCCCGTATCCCAGGATGCTTTGCATGCTACTGCAAAGCATCCTGGGATCCTGGGAAGTCAGCTGAAATGGCGCCATCTGCTGGCAAAGACACGACATATGAATTTAAGTATTGAAATTTCACCTAAAAGTTTTTATCGTAGGGTTTTTACTTATTTGAACATCCAACGTCATATATGTGAAACCAAAACCCCCAAAATTCAGTTAAACTATGTGACCGTTAATGCTGAGTAATGGTTAGCTTGATGCTATAAAAACGTCACTTCCGGGGTCGGCCAGCCGTAGGGAATGGCGGGCGAAGCAACCAGGAAATACGGCAAAGGCGAGAGCGTCCCATTTGGTCACCGGGGAGGTGGGTTTGGGTTCTTACGAAGGACCTGGCCGACGGAGTCTGCAGACCCGGAATTGAGACACAGCCCTTGTGTGAGTGTTTGTGCTTCTAAAGAGACTGTGTGCCGACCTGATGAGCCTCCATGAAGTTCCCCCTGCGGATACAGGACATGAGCAGGGACTCAGGGGGCGCCAGCATGGCAGGGACCAGCCAGCTGTGGGAGCCTCCACAGGGACACGCTTCCACTTCTGCACAGCAGGCGGCGCTGCCTGCTCCACCGTCTGAGCATGAAAAGCAAAGCAGTAAAGCTTTGTCAGCGGAAAGGTGAACGACCCCGGAGCGAGGTGCAGGAGGTGATGCTGTCACGCGCCGTCACCTGACGTGCCGGTGCTGACGTCTCCGCCGAGCCTCTCGGCCGACGTCTGCCTCTCCACGCTGTGGCGGCCGGCCCGCCTGCGGCGCCTCAGGCTCCAGCTCTTGCTGCGCGTCAGGGACGTGAGCGGCGAGCTCACTGCCGACACCGGCGCCGGACTCTCCAGGCCTGCGGGCGATGGTGGAGGTGAGACCCGTGCAGTCTGACACTGAACTTGGTGCATGGGTCCCGCAGTTACGATTAATCTGACCCGCCCCCGCAGCTACCATTGCAATGTTGTGTGTCTGGGATTCTCACCGCTTGCGCTGGCCTGGTTGCTGCTGATGATCTGCAGCCTCCACTGGGCCTCGGCGGTGCGCTTGGACAGGCTCTGCAGGCGGGGGCCGAAGGTCTCGGCCGTCACCGAGCAGCCCAGGCTCTCGGCAGCCTCGGCCTCCCGGGGCAGCGCTCGCCCCGCCTCCTGACCTTCCTCCTCCTGGCCCACCACACACATGCCCTCCAGGCCCTCCTTCAGCAGCCTGAGGAAGCCCTGCATGGCCGTCACGTCGGCCAGGAAGCCCGTGCAGCCCTGGAGCAGGCGGCCCAGGTCCAGGTGGGCGTGCTGGGCTCTCGGACTCTGCTGCTGCTGCTGCTGCTGCTGTTGCTGTTGCGTGGCGTCCTTCCGCTCATCAGTCTCAGCTTTGGTCCCCACGTGTGCGACGTCTCCTGCGTTTGCGTCTTTGCGGACCTGCTGGACAAAGTCAGTGGTGGACAGGAAGAGGAGGGAGAAGATGTTCTCCAGCAGCTCCAGGCGGAACATGGCAGGGACGGCCTCCAGGTAGAGCTGACACTCGGACAAATAGGTTTGGAAGAGCACGTGGTGATCTGTGAACCAAGACACAGAGGCGGTGAGGTCGGACAAGCACCTCAGACCGAAACTAAAACATCCAGTTTAGCTTAGTTTGAACAGGTTCACAAAAGAATAACAAGAAAAAGATAGATAAGAACATGTACAGTTAGTGTTGGTTACATGTTAGTTACACGTTAGTTACATGTTGTAGTTGGAATTGTTTCATTGTGTTGTGTTGGACGTTTTCTTCAAAAGTCCTACTGTTTGGTACCTTCAGAGGAAGCCGACGTTTGGCTTTCTTCCATATCCGTCTTATCCGTCTTTTGCAAATGCTGTTTGGATTCACAGCCGGAGCAGCTGGAGGAGTGACGTGCGTTGACACAGAGAGCGTAGACGGCGTACTTGATGGCACAGAAACCCTGGAAGAGAACGATGTTCCTCCTGGCAGCGGGACTGAGAGCCACGGTTTCTCCTGCCGGGACGGGGGGGGGGGGGGGGGAGAAAGAAAGAAATTGAGTCGGAAATCATTTTCTAAATAAGCAAATGGCAGATGAGGCGATGGTCCACCTGCTTCTGGTGAACTTGGGAGCTGCTGCAGCAGGTCCAGTATCTTTCGCTCTTCATATTGAGCCAAAGGAGTCAAAGAGTGCAAAATGTGCAGAGCAGAGTGATTGTCCAGAGTGTGGAGCTGCGCCAGCAACGCCTCGGAGGAAACACCACTGAAGACACACAGAGTCAAATCAATATGAAACAGCTGTTACTGGGGGGGAAAAGACATTAAAGAGGAACCATTAACTTACGGGTTGTTGTTATTACACCATTCAAGGATGAGAAGCTGGGAGGAGAGAAGCGATGCAAACTCCTGCAGGACGCCGTCGTTGGCTGGAGCCTTTGACAGATGGAAAAACTCAGTTAGCACGAGTGGCAGCCTGTGTCTGTGTCTGTCTGGGCTGCTGAGCGGCGCCGGCTGACACCTGCTCCAAGTGGAGGACGCTGAGCAGAGTTCTGGCCGAGCTCAGGCTGCGACACTGCGTCCAACCCAGCAGCAGCAGCAGGCGAGCCAGAGGCCGGAACTCCTCCCTCAGTAAGTGGCTCAGCTGGGAGAACTCCTCGTGTTTAATCAGATCCAGCGCAGTGACCTGCAGGAATGAGTCCAGCCTGATTACATTATTCTATTTCCTCTGCCAGCAAACTGCCGCCGACAAAAAAAACAACTTTTGCAGGAGGCGGCCAAACATTTCAAACTGGCGCACTGGACTCACCAAAACCTGCTCCAGGAAATGCTTTCCACTGCTAAGGCACTCAAAGTAGACGTTCTTCCACATGAAGGGGTGATCCTGGTGGCAGCTCAGACTCAGCGCCAACCGCTCAGACTCTGGAAGCTCCACTGCAAGGAAGGACGTGCAGAAGCAGGAAGCAACAGGAGGGTCAGGTGACAGCTGAGGAGGTTAATTCATGAAGCGTCTCCTCGAGTTGGGATGTAAAGACATCGAAATATCACAGTAATTAATAACTCAGTGCAGAGTAAGACTGTATAGGGAAAAAAGTAAAGTCAACCTTTAAACCAGGCATGGGCAAACTACGGCCCGGGGGCCATATGAGGCCCATTTAGCTTTTAAATCCAGCCCGCCGAACTTGAAGAAATGATATTAATAGCAAGCAAGTCAGAAAATAGTTGTATTTCAGGTTGTTTCAAATCACATTTGGACAGATGCGTCTCAGTGTGAACAGCTCCAAACACACCGATCAGTTTTGACTGTCCTTGACGTCACGCTACGTGATGCAAGACCCAATGCACCAGACCAGAGAGCACCATTCCAGGTGCACAGCTGTAACGTAATGGAACAGACAGAAGAAGTAGAAAACAGCAGCAGTCCCTGGACAGAGGAGGAACCTCATTGGCTCATCAGTCTGTGGGGAGATGCAGTAGCTCCATTCAAGCCAAGCTCCAGACGATGTTGTTGCTACAGCAACCTGTCAGATGGGTCAATAATGTGGCCCAGTTTGATCAAAACCGGATCCCATTTGGACACTTGCTAAAAACAGTGTGGACGGTCAGCCGGATTTGAGCAGGAATCTGATTTGAATCAGATTCGCCTGCAGCCTGAACGCAACCTAAATGTTCTTCACTTGCAGCACCCACCACTTCAATCCTACTAGCAGGTCTTTAAATGCAAACAGACCAGAAAGAAAGGAGGCCCAGCGAGCACCATTGGCATCTCGCTTGCATTTCCCTTCACTCTGCAGCAGCTGAGAAAACCCCTTTTTGTCCAAGGGACTGTCCGTTACTAATCAGTGGCGATGTTATTATTCTAAGCAAATACTCAGGGTCAGTGAAACTGTGGCAGAGACAAGCAGATGTCAGTCACACGCTGAGGCTTTCAACCACACAAAAGCAGAAATGGGAATCATCAAGACCCCTTCGCTGGAATATAAAATAATTCCGCAGAGGCAAGACAGGCTCAAGCAGCCTGGCCACACAAATCAACCTTCAGACTGCCGAGGCCACAGGTGGCTGAAATGGCCTCCTACCTTGTAGCTGTGGGCTGCTCGTCAGCAACTGGTCCCTCTGCAGCCTCAACGCCGTGGCGCAGTACGCTGCCACGAGGGCGTCGCACTGCGGCCGCAGCAGGGAGCTCAGGATCCTCTCCTCCCTCAGCGGTCCGTCCCTGGCTGACCACAGCGCCTCGCACAGCGCCCCCAGCTGGCCGCTACCCGGACCGGGGCTCCACGGCATCACAGACAGCACGGCGTACACCTCCTCTTCCACCTCCTCCAGTGAGAGGCTGTGGTCGCTCACTCTCTTCATCAGGTGATGGATGAAAGGGAGCTGCAGAGCTGCAGCGTCGTCCTCCGTGCACGACCGGTCCTGCGGTGAAAAATGGCGAAACTCAAGTGTGCACCGGAAGGAGTAAAAACGCTGGAGTGCGGTTCAACTCTACCTGTAAGAAATGTGCGACCGATTGGGCGAGTCGGGCCTTCTTCTTCTCCAGCAACCTTCTCAGGCAGGAGTCAACGGCAGCCGTCGTAGTGCTCGAAACATTTCGGGACTTTTGATCCGTCTGGGTGTCCAAGAAGGCCTGGTGCAGTTCCTGATGAACGATTGTTGTATCAGTAGTGACGTCTTTATGCTGGCAGATAACAAAATTGAATATAATATAACAGTTCAGACCTTCAGAAGAGTCTCTGGGATGCCTTCTGAGCCAACCTCCTCCAGGAGCAACAAGAAATCTAGCTCTCTCCTGATTCGGGGGGAAACCTGAGGTGAAGAGTGAAGAAAGTTAGCTGTCTGGTCTTGTTACAATGTTGCAACACTAACATAATGAACATGCCTGCATAAAAACAACTTATTAGCCACAGGATTACCTCCTCTGCAGTCCATTTATCCAAAATCTGAAGCCAGTACCATGCCAGCCTGTGTGGGCTCCCCACAGAATCCCATCTGCAGGGGAAAAAAAAAAAAAAAAAAAAAAAGATTTAAAGAAAGTCATTAGATAAAAAGTCTAACCAACACACACAAAAACAAACAGCCCGGTCAGCATGAAACTCACTTCAACTTGTAAGGATGGCAGATGATCGCTTTGATGATGTCATGCAGCTTGTCTGGGGGGCCTCCTGGTGAGCTGACCAGCTGCGGCACACAGGCGCTGGCCAGCTCCCATTCCCCGTGCTGAAGGCACCTCTTGAAGTACTCAAACAGGTCCTGCAGGGACGTCTCGGACTCGCAGCCAAAGGGGTGCGTGGCGTCCATGTCCAGCGTGAAGCTTCCCCGCTCGGGTGTCAGAACGGGAGAGGCGCTTCAAATTCCACACAGCCCAGGACTCTGGGGGTTTCTTCACCTAAAACCCGAGACACGTGAACACAAGAATACTGATTTCATCTTGCATTGATTGCGATCTATTCAATGACGTATAGCATGCACTGAACACTGGAACTCAACAGCGGGAAGTTGACTATTACTGTGAAACGGTCGGCACAGCCCTTCTATCGGGTCGACTGTTCCTTTAATTGTCTGTGCAAACAAATCACAAAGGCTGAACATAACATGGATCACATGTCTCCAGGTTCACATGTAGTGCTGATAAAACGTGCCTTTTTAATAATTCGTTTAACGTGACAGCGCTACTACTACATACTCGTTTCATTTCAAGCTTGGCAGAGTAAACTTAGCATTAGCTTGATATTGCTGAATGTATGGAGTCAAAATAAGAAGTTGACTAACTTTTCTCAGAGCCTGTAGACACACTGTCCTGCACAGCAGCGGAGCTGAGTGATTATTAGATATAGAGTACAGCAACTTACGCATTTCTCCGCGTCCCCTCCCCTGGAAGCAGGAATTTTGCAATTTTCCCTCTGGCTAACGCTCCCCCTCTCGCCTGTTATGCTAGCAGTCGGCGTACATGTTAACAATGGTCATGTGACGAACTCAGCTGACTCCCCGACTCTGGTTGGTCAGAGGTTGGCACGAGGTGGGCGTAGCCCGAGAGTCAGACTGTTGCCTTCAACACTATCGGACATACTACAATCGGCGATATATGACGCATTCAATATGAATGTATCAAGGGATACAGTACAAACGCTTAAAAAATATCATTGCTGTATTTTTCTTGTATCCTGACAGGGTGTGATTTTTAATCAGAGATGTAATGCTGGAATTGAAAACAGAACAATGTTTTCATTGTTCAGTTTCTGACGCGCAATGAACCACGTTGGTACGTCGCCACGATTGGCTGACGTAACCCCGCCCCTCGACCTCTTCTCAGCCATCTGGATATGGTTGTTCCTCGCTGGAATTCAGAAGCGAAACGCATGTAGGGGGTAAAGAGCAATTAAAAAAAAAAAAAAAAAAAACTATGGCTGCCTTTGAAAGCATGCGCTGCCGTTTCTTGAACCGACAGACCATGTCGGCGGGCCTGCGACTACTTTCCCGGCGTGCAAGCGGAGGCGCGTGGAGAGGCTGCTCGAGTGCGACGCGCCGGGAGAATGAGCTCGAACTTGGAGACTCGAGTTCAGTATCGGCTCCAAACTTGGTCTCGGCGCCGAAATTGAGTCCGGAGAGGGTAAGAGACACAACACCGCACACCGAGCTGCACTTGTCCTCCAGCCAAGAGTGTAAACACGGGCCTGGCGATGTCTGGTGTTGTTGGGTAATCGCAGTCGTGTGTTTGGCCAACCTGCGTGACTCATTCATGATTTTGTCTATTGCTTATCGTTGTTACTCCACAACAGACACGGCGCTGCGGTAAGATTAATTGTTTTCAGCAGAACTGGAAAAAACATTGCTGGGATTACATGTGAGGGGTGCTGCTCTTGCACAGGTGTTCGCGTGGGTTTTTGTTTGTTTTTGTTTGTTTGTTTTTTGTTTTTTTTGTTTTGCAGTAGTTAGAAAGTTCCCTTTCGTGTTTTAGCTTCAGTGTTAAAAGGTTGTTTTGTTGTTGTTTTTTTCATGTTGCGAAGGCTTGCCTTCTACAAATCTCTGTCAAACTGCAGATGTATGTTTACTAACGTTGTTTTCGTTGTTTCGCCGTGTTGCCAAAACCTGAGATTTGCAACAGGACGCAAGCTGCCTGCTGTGTGACCCTGCGGCTGTAGCATCTTGCTAAAGGGATGACTGTCACACCAATGGGCACACATGGCTATTCAGAGTTCAGTCACACTCGCTGTGTATAAGTGACCGTTTCAAACACGTGCTGTTTTTGCTCCTGCTGCTGACCTTTGACCGGAGAGAATTACTGCGGCCCGCGTGGGTGACTGTCATGAGAGCGACGGTACCGAGCCGTGTCCGATCAGAGCTTCACAGCAACATGACTTTTCACTCAGACCCAAGTTGGAACCGTAAATGTAAAAAAACAAAAAACAAAATAGTCGCTATTACAGCGTAATGAAGTGTTTAAACGGCCTGTTTGCTCAGTCAATAATGAGCGCACCTGCAGGTGACGTCATAGCATCACGTTTCTGCGAAAACCAGAGGAATACAGCTTAAAAAAGTAGATGAAAGGTGAAATGTCTTCAAGTGAGCAGAACAAAGTCCAGTTACCGAGAACTCGGCCTTCAAAGACCAGCGCGACTGAGTGGAACCTACTCAGAAACATTTCTGCAACAGCTGCTTTCTTGATCCGTTTTCTTCCGTGAGGTCCCGCCAAAATGAACTTATTACACGTGTCTGCAGTTCCGGAGGTCCAGCTGTTTCCACTCCAAAGTCACTAGATTAAAAACAAAAACAATAACAAAAACAAAACGTCAACTGCTTTCTACCGTGTGATCTCTGATGCAGAGAGATTAGAGGCCGACTCTTTCCCTTGTTTACGACCCATAAATAAATAGAAATCGCTCGGGCCACGTTGTTGACCCGTGTCCTCCTCCGTCCCCCAGGAGAGGTTCGGCTCCGACGGCGCCCTCCCCTTCTCGGCCTTCCTGACTGACAGCTTTGGTCGGAGGCACAGCTACCTGCGCATTTCCCTGACGGAGAAATGCAACCTGCGCTGTGAGGAAACCTTCTGAAATCTCCGAATTGACCCTTTTGAAATGTTTTTCCTGCTCAGCCAAACAATTAATGAAGATGTAGAATTAAAAAATAAAAAATCTTCGGCTTTGTGCAGATTTCAGTACAGGTGGAGGAGAGCGGCTGAAACCTGCGATATTTAAATATAAAATCTTAATAATGTTAAATTTCATAGTAGCTGTGACTCAGCTGCCCTGTTTATTTTTTCACCATGTTACCTGTACTTTAAGCCATGTTGACCAGTCAGACCCGCCCCGCCCCGCCCCTCAGGTCAGTACTGCATGCCGGAGGAGGGGGTGAAGCTCACGCCACGCGGTCAGCTGCTGTCCACCGCCGAGATCCTCACGCTGGCCCGCCTCTTCGTCCGCGAGGGGGTGGAGAAGATCCGCCTCACCGGAGGAGAGCCGCTCATCCGGCCGGACGTGCTGGAAATCATCAGTAAGGAGCCGCCGAGGCCTTTTTCATTGTGGCGGTTGATCAGAGCCGTAGCTGCCTGTTCTGATGGTCATGTGAACAGTTTCATTGACGTCAAAGCACTGCGGAAAAAAATCACTCAAAATACAGTTGTTGTTTTTTTGGTGATCCAAGACCCCTAATACCGCCTCATACTGGCAGAAAACATGAATTACACTGCATACAGTGAATAGCTGAAGGAAAAATAACAATCAATAATCAAACATACGGAGTAATATAATAATAAACAGATGTGGGGCGGGGGGGGGGGGGGGGGGTGATTCGACTGGGACACTGAATACTTGCACCAGTTTTTCCTCCCAACAGTTAATTTCACAGCTTCGGTGTTTGAACAAACAGCAACGACCACAACGCCACTAATAGCACATGTGGCCGTGACGCCGTCTGAAAGAACAGAAGCGCATGTGTGTGTGGTGTGACCAGAAGGCGTCATGTTTTACTGAGTCGCGTCGCCTCACTTGACGTGAATCAGGCTGAAACAGCAAACAGACTTCAGGGATTTTTTTTGCCGTTTTTTTTTTTTTTTTTTCCCCTCTTGAATTCTGAGCGTGAAGTTATGAATGATGAATGATGGGGTTCCGATTTGAGGTTTCTCTCCTCTGGTTGTTTTTTGCAGCAGAGCTGAAGAAGCTGGAGGGCCTGAAGACCGTCGCCGTGACCACCAACGCCATCAACCTGGCTCGGCTGCTGCCCAAGCTGAAGGAGGCGGGCCTGGACCTCATCAACGTCAGCCTGGACTCGCTGGTGCCCGCCAAGTTCGAGTTCATCGTCAGACGCAAAGGTAATGACAAATCTATCCACCCATCCACCCATCCATCTACCCATCCATCCATCCATCCATCCATCTACCCATCCATCCATCCATCCAGCCATCCATCCAGCCATCTACCCATCCATCCATCCATCCATCCACCCACCCATCCACCAACCCATCCATCCTGCCATCCATCCATCCATCCAGCCATCCATCCATACATCCATCCATCCGTCCATCCATCCATCCATCCATCCATCCATCCATCCACCAACCCATCCATCCATCCATCCATCCATCCATCCAGCCATCCATCCAGCCATCTACCCATCCATCCATCCATCCATCTACCCATCCATCCATCCATCCATCCATCCATCCATCCAGCCATCTACCCATCCATCCATCCATCCATCCATCCATCCATCTACCCATCCATCCATCCATCCATCCATCCATCTACCCTACGCTGACCTATTGAAAGTCCCGATCCATGACTCTGTAACTGATTCAACTAGCAATCCATTGATAGTACGAAATCCATTTATGTGGTTGCTACCGATGCAACCGTACCTCTCACTTCCTGAACCGGATATCCGATCGCATCATATTGACTGTGACTTTTGTGGTCTCCCAGGGTTCCACAGAGTCATGGAGGGCATTGACAAGGCCATCCAGATGGGCTACGACCCCGTCAAGGTATCTCCTCACAGCACCTCATCATTCAGAACTGAAGAATGCCAAAAGCGGCCCGCATAACCGGGTGCCGTGCTGCCCCCTGCAGGTGAACTGCGTGGTGATGCGCGGCCTGAACGAGGACGAGCTGCTGGATTTCGTGGCGCTGACGGAGAAGAAGCCCGTGGAGGTTCGATTCATCGAGTACATGCCCTTCGATGGTGAGCGTCACCGCACGGCCCCGCCGTGGAAGCCTGACTCCTCCCACTTTCCCCCTGACTCCTCCCCGGGTCCATCTGACTACTCCCCCATCCCTGCCTGACTCCTCCCTCTGTTAGCCTGACTCCTCCCCCGGTCCACCTGACTTCTCCCACTTTCCCCCTGACTCCTCCCCTATCCCTGTCTGACTCCTCCCTCTGTCAGCCTGAGTCCTCCCCCGGTCCACCAGACTCCTCCTACTTTCCCCCAGACTCCTCCCCTGGTCCACCTGACTCCTCCCTTTGTCAGCCTGACTTCTCCCCCATTCCTGCCTGACTCCTCCCTCTGACAACTTGACTCCTCCCCCGTCCCTGCCTGACTCCTCCCCCTGTCCACAGGCAACAAGTGGAACTTCAAGAAGATGGTGAGCTACCAGGAAATGCTGGACAGCATCAGGCAGCGGTGGCCGGAGCTGGAGAGGCTGCAGACTGAAGCCGCCGACACGTCCAAGGTCACTTCCAAGGTCACCCAGATCAAGACGGCCTCCAGGCAGCTTGATCTGGTCTCCCTTCCTTCTCTGAACCCTTCCTTCCGCTTCGACTCATGAGCCTCTTTGCCACTGCAGGTGTTCAAAGTGCCAGGGTTCAAAGGTCAAGTGGGCTTCATCACCTCCATGTCGGAGCACTTCTGCGGCTCCTGCAACCGGCTGCGGATCACGGCAGACGGCAACCTGAAGGCGAGGCGGCGGGCCGGCGGTTTAGCACGGCGCTCACCTCAACCGTCAACTGAACCACTTCCTGTTTCCTGTCTGTCCTCCGCCAAACAGGTGTGTCTGTTCGGGAACTCCGAGGTGTCTCTGCGGGACGCGCTGCGTTCAGGGGCGCCGGAGGAGGAGCTGCTGCAAGTCATCGGCGCTGCTGTGGGCCGGAAGAAGAAACAGCACGCAGGTGTGTGTGTGTGTGTGTGTGTGTGCAAGTTCCGTCGCTTTCGTCTCGTACCTGTGACTTTGCAGCACTGACCCAAGGTCCTGCTTGCGTCCTGCAGGGATGTTCAACATCTCCCAGATGAAGAACAGGCCGATGATCCTCATTGGTGGGTGACCTGGCTGTACGTACACATCTCCGCCACTCACATGGTTCATGTGTCACATCGTGCAGAAGGAAGCGTTTTCGACCCACACGGCCAAACATCAAACAGCGGTTATTGAACTTCCTGTTCCCAGCAGCGTTTTATAACTCTGGGTCCAGCGTGTAAAACTTTAAGGAAGCACCACCTGACAGCGCATTTGGTGTTGTGGTCACTGTCAGGTGGGCTTTCTTAAAATACGGCGGCGTAAGATGGCAGCTAGCTAGGAACAAGAGCCCTGTCTATGTATATAAGGATTAGAAGAAGAAAAAAAAAATGCCTTTATTAATCACACATTGGGGAAATTTGCATAGTTCCAGCAGCATATACAGTGCAAAGAGTGAATTAGATAGCTAGATAAGCCAATAACTTCATTGTATTGCGAGTACACACTTTTAGTCCTGGATTTATAGGCACTATTTTAAGCTACCCAATATAAAAATCACAAATCAAGCCAACTTTTACACACTGGACCTTTTAATCTCCTTCCCCGTCTCTCTAACAGGCGGCTCGCCCTCGGCGCCGTCACCTCCCAGCTCGTGCGACGGCAGGAGGTGGACGTCCCCTCCAGCTCTCGCCCGGATGGCGCCGCCGTCCCCGTGCCTTACCGACCCCTCGGCCCCGACACGGACGTCCCGCTCCGACACCCTCAGCCCCAGTAACCAAGGCGTCGCCGCACAACACGCCCCCAAACGCAGCAGCCTCCTCACGTTAGCACAAGCGAGAAGAACCCTTGGGTCGCCGCTGGCCTGCGCCGCTCGCTCGCTCTCATTGGTGGAGGCCGGAATCCCTCGGGGGCGACTGGGCGCCAGGCTCTGCCACAGTCGCCCCAGCTCAGACGGCGCCGATGCCAGCGCCGGCGCCCGGCTGACCCACACCGATGCCGAAGGCCGCGCCAGAATGGTGGACGTGGGCGGGAAGGCGGCGACCCGGCGCACGGCCTCGGCCCAGGCCACCGTCCTGCTGGGCGCCGCCGCCTTCCGCCTGCTGCGCGACAACCAGCTGGCCAAGGGCGACGCCCTGGCGGTGGCGCAGCTGGCCGGCGTGATGGCGGCCAAGCGCACGGCCGGCCTCATCCCGCTGTGCCACCCGCTGCCGCTGGACGCCTCCGCCGTCTCGCTGCGGCTGGACGAGGGCCGCGCCGCCGTTCTGGTGGAGGCCACCTGCCGCACCACGGCGCCCACCGGCGTGGAGATGGAGGCGCTGACGGCCGCCGCCGTGGCCGCGCTCACCGTCTACGACATGTGCAAGGCGGTGAGCCACGACATCGTCATCGCCGACGTCCGGCTGCTCGCCAAGACGGGCGGCAAGCGGGACTTCCGGCGTGAACCCTGACCTTTGAACTCTCTGACCCTTACCTCTCCCCCCCCGCCCCCCCGGACAACTGAGGTGATATGCAATGTGGAAAAAAAGGCACAATTTCTCTCTCTCTTTTTTTTTTCTTTTTTTTTTTAAAATTAATTTTTTAATGTATTATTTCTATCTATGTATTTATTTCTGATCGTGGCTGTAACACAAACATTACAAACACTACGCTAACAAACAGCAAATCACTCAAACACCGAAACTTCCTGGAGATGAACATCTGGGGCTGCTGTACCTCTTATCGACCACTAGAGGGCCACAACGTGCTACACTTCCGTAATAAACCAATTTTTTTTTTTTTTGTCTGTATCGTTCAACTTTTCCACTCCCACATTCTACATCATAAAAACGAACCCGCTGTAGATCTCCTGCAAACAGAATATTGAGCCCTCTGTTTGCAGTCGTGCATTGAAACTGATTGTAAAACAGCTTGGTTGGACCTTGCACGTGTTTATCAAAGGGCTCTCATCATATCGTCATGTAGTTTAAGACTGATGGAATTGTGCTGCTGACACCGTTTGTTTGTTTTTTTTTGGCCCAGTCAAATACGTAATGAAGGACTGGAGAAGATCTGTGGAGATTAAATAGAACAGAATCGTGCATCTCAATTTTCTGACTTTTTGAATAAATAACAACACTAAAGTAACACAAGTAATTGCCTATTATGACATTGATTCAAGGGAAGGGAGGAGAAGCTGTCTTTTACTCCTGCTTCTGTTTGTCATGCTCATCCTTCATCGCCCCCCCCCTCAACTATGACCTTTGACCCCGACGTGAATAAAGTTATAAGGTGACTTCCTGCGACTCTGCAGCAGCAGCTGCTACAGCCAAGACTAACACAACACACACACACACACACACACACACACACACACACACACACACACACACACACACACACACACACACACACACACACACACACACACACACAGTCCCCTCTGTCTGTCCGTTCCATTTGTTCTAGGACAGCGTCAGCGAGCGTTGACCCGTCACAGGAAGGATCGCCTTTCAAAAGAAACAAACGGCGGGATCTCATTTTCGCACGCCGCTCAGTTCCATCTGCAGCTCCCCATTCACCTGACTCTTGTGTATATATCAATACGCGCAGAGCAACAAACAGCCAGCAACAAACAGACGTCCAGCCAAGCCAAACACCGCTTCAGCAGGTTGAAATGGTCGGCAGCTGCAAAGTGGCTGGGTCGAGGGGAACTCTGCGCTATCGAGCGGAGATCAGGAGAGGAAGAAGGAACTGAGAACTGTGCATGATGAGCCTTTTGATGAGAAAACCTTTTTTTTTTTTTTTTAATTGCACCAGTCGCATCTGTGAAATCTAATCGCAGCTTGACATGACGCACTCGCACAGACCAAACAGGCAAACCCAGGAAGTAAGATAACGTGTTTTTAAGACTTTATGAAAAAAAACGTATTTGTACATTCATGACCGCTGCAAAGGGTTTCAGACAGGACATCTATCTTAAGAGCGAGAACGCCCGGCTGGATGCAAAATGACAACCGTTTCATTCTACTACAACCCATAATATTCCCTGGATGAAGCCATTCAGTTAGCTTTTGTTTTTGGTCACTCGGGGCTGGACAACACCAAGGTCCTGATGCTCAGAAGTCTGTCGCTGGGAGGCAAGCAGGCTCAGATGAGTTCAGAGTTTGATCACCGTTCTATCGTGACCTTGTCTTGCATTCATGCAAACGACAACAAAAACAACAGAGAGGCAGGCAGACAGACAGGCAGGCAGGCAGGCAGACAGACTCACAAGGTGATCTGCCCCTCCACAGCAGAGATCTATGGGTGTGTCAAAAACACATTTTTTCAGTTTTAGTCAGTCAAGTTCCAATTAGGTGGAAGTGGTTTCGCACGTCGTGGTTGCAGTTTTGTTGACGCGAGTTCTCGACCGTGGAGGCGAACAAGCTGTCCACAAGGCCCACAAGACTGGGTCTAGTTCATCAGCGGCGGTGCCGAGTCGTCCTTGGCTCTCAGAGGAAGACTCCCCTTCACTCGGTGGGGACGTTAGTCCTAGTGACGGCGACGTGGCTGAGCAGCACCGCAGTCGGGGGGCCGTTGTTGTCGTCGGTGGCCACCTCGTGGGAGTCGGTGGCCGGGTTGCTGTGCCGGCGGCGGCGGCGGCGGAAGCAGCAGCAGCAGCGGCAGCTCAGGGTCCTGGAGGCCGAGTTGACAACGGCCTCCAGGAGGCCGTGACGCGCGCTCTCGCTCACAAAGCAGTAGAGCGCCGGGTCGGCCAGGCAGTTGAGGGTGGTGAGCAGCAGCGACAGGTGGTAGTAGTTGAAGATCCCTGGAAGAGTCACACCAAGATTCAAGGTGAACTCTATTCACAGTCATTGTGCTCATGCTGGATGTGCAGTGAAATGTGGCAATGCTGCTTTCGAGAAACGGCGCAAACAGCGAAATACGACGCTGCAACTCTTTTGTCGAGATTTGATTTCATTCTAACACTACGGCACACGATTCACAAAATGTACGAAAAGTATCACCAAACAAACATGATGCTACCTGACACAATATTACTACTACTACTACTACTACTACTAATAATAATAATAATAGTAATAATCATCATCATCATCATCATCATAATAATACAGTAAATATGTTTTTTTTCCGCATACCTATGATGAAGTCGCAGTCCCGCTCCAGCAGGGTGCGCACCAGCAGGAAGACGTGGTAGGGCGAGAAGCACACCAGGAAGATGAGGATGGTGCTGCCCACCAGCTGCCTGATGCGGCTCTTCTGGTCGGGCTGCGTGCCGGCGCTGCGGCCCACGGCTCGCAGCACGCACAGGTAGCTGACCTGCCCACAGAGACGACAGCGGCGTCAGAGGGCCTCAAGGCAGCGGCACCCGGCGAGCAGCTCTCAGGAGGTCGCGACCTTCAACTAGCCGGGGTACAGCGGGACTTGGCTGTGACCTCGTGAAAATGTCGCACTGACAGCGGCTTCTGGTTCTGGTGTTTTCGTGAATTATGAACAAAGCTGATTGCGCAGCACATACTGACCCACTGTGTATGAAACCACATGTTATGACACTCAAAGACGAGATAAAGATCTTATAAAACAATGCAAATAATGTCATGTTAATCAAACTTACTCCGAGTCACATTCTTCTGTTCTCAAGGAACAAATCAGAATTGAAAAAATGTCTGTGTATTCATGTTAGCAAAGGCCAAAAAAAACCCAATCAAAGTTCTCAAAACCAATGAAGAAGAAGGTGGACGAGGTATCCTGGTTTGTGTGTGAAGGCCATGGGAGAGGGAGGGTGAGTGATAGCGCTGCAATCTAAAGTTTAACCACTTGATGTCGCTGTTTCTTCTCAAAATCTCCAAATATTACACACTTAGCCTGCGTCTCAATGCAGGGGTCTGCATCCTTCCAGGCCTGCATTTGAAGGCCAGTTATGTCATAACACTGCATGAAGGCCTGTCCAAATTCACTAAAATTTGAAGGATGCTCCAAATCCGCCCTTCAAATGCACCCTCCTTTAAGCCGATTCGAAGGATGCACCGCTACTATCCTTCGCGGCCTCCCGGGAAGTCAGCTGAAATGGCGCCATCTACTGGCAAAGACACCACATATAAATTTAAGTATTCAAATTTCACATAAAATATTAAGTTTTTACCGTAGGGTTTTTTACCTATTTGAACATCCAACGCCATATACGTGAAACCGAAAACCCCAACATTCAGTTAAAACATGTGACTCTTAATGCTGGGTAATGGTTAGCTTGATGCTATAAAAAACGTCACTCCTGGGGTCGGCCAGCAGTAGGGAACGGCGGTGACGCAACCAGGAAGTACACCGAAGGCTAGATCGTCCCATTTGGTTACCGGGGAGGCGGGTCTTCCGTCGGCCGGGTCCTTCTAAGGAACCGGCCAATGGAGCAGGACCCAGCCGACGAAGGATGCAGACCCTGAATTGAGACACAGCCTTGACCTTTAAAATCTTCACTCCCTGAAATCTGCTAACTGCCTTGTCGCTGCTTGAAACTGACAGGGACCCAAGATCTTGTGCGATAGTCAGCGTGTGTCCTTGTGAAGGATTCCGGCGAGGACAACACAGGAGGAGAAAGATGAGGTGGCAGAGGAGGGAGTAGAGAAGGAGGAGGAGGAAGAGGAGGAGGAGCTCCTACCGTCAGGATGGCTAGCGGGAACAGGAAGCCCACGGCAAAGCGGTAGTAGTTGAGCGGATACTCCCACGGCCTCATGGGGTAGTGTTCAAAGCAGACAGACTGGTTCATCTTGTTCCTGCTCAGCTCCTTGTGGAGGAAGAACACCACGCCGACGGAGAGCTCCTTCAGCCAGATGATGGCGCTGACGAGCCAGGCCGCACGCATGGAACGCAGGAAGGGGAACCTGGATCGGAGAGCCGGCCGGAGGCTGTTAGACGGAGCGCCCGGCTAAAACACGCTAACAGCCCTGGCTCGGACAGGACACGCCCACCTGAGAGGATGGACCACGGCCAGGTAGCGGTCCAGGCTGATGCAGCACAGAAAGCCGATGCTGATGTAGATGTTCTCGTAGAGCAGGAAGCCACACAGCTGGCACAACCATTCACGGTGTTGCCAGTCGTCATCCTGCATGTGAAAGAAGGGATCCAATATGGCCGGCCTCATTCATTTTTATATATATACACTGTATATGTATATTCACTCATTCATCTTCCATACCCACTTATTGCCGAGCTCAGAGTCATGGGGGTCTGCTGGAGCCTATCCCAGCTGTCATAGGGCGAAGGCGGGGTGACGCCCTGGACGAGTGGTCAGTTCATCGAATCTCGTCTTACCTGGAAGATGTACTGAAGCCAGAGTGGAAGAGACGCCAGGTAGAGAAGATCTGACACCGTCAGGTTCATCAGGTAAACTCCGAGCTCGTTCTTCTGCCTGAGCTGCACGGCCGCGTGGTACAAAGAGTACAGGTTGGCGGGGACGCCGATCTAGGATCAAGAGGAAATCCGCTGTGAGAGTCCAGTCCGCACAGTCCACTGTCTCACCTCTACCAGTGACCCCAGCGACCCCAGTGACCCAAGGCTGTCTGCAACAAGGTCCCAGTTAAACCTGCCCACTCAGGCATTCTGGGCCCCACTAAAACGAGTACCATCAAGGGCCGTTGTTCCTCGTCAACTAGTTCGTCTGTACCACTGGTCACTAACACGGTCCTGAGGGCACCAGGTTGTCCCCAAGGACCACATGAGTCGCCCACAGGCCTATTCTAAAAATAGCTCAACTCATTGAGCTGGGTCTAGAATTCAGTTTTCCCAAACTTGTGATCGTAGTTCACTGGCAGACTCGGGAGAGGGAGGGTGAGCGCTGCAATCTAAAATTGCAACCATTTGTTTCTTCTCAAAGCATCTCCAAATATTACACACTTGACCTTTAAGTCATTGTTGATCATTAATGAGAACTCATGAATTCACGTGTCTTCACATAGATGAGTATTATTGATAATAATATATAGCTAAAGGTAAAAAAATGCCCTTTGTTTGTTTGTTAGTACCAATGAAGATGCTCTTCGGTTCAAAAAAGTTGATGACCCCTGGACAAGACTACAGTATTCACCCATTACACCCAGCATCCACCACCTGAAGCCCACGTTACTCACCACGAGCACCAGGATGTAGATGGAGGAGAAGAGGTACTGGTGGATCTTATGGTTGATGGTGCAGTTCATCACGCTCTCTTCAGGCATGTTGGACACTATCTCATCTCACCTGAACATACTAGTGACGTCACCGACGCGTGGAGGGGTCTTGGCAACGGTGGCAGCAGGTGGATGGACCTCCACCCTGAGGTCCAGGCTGCAGCTTCCTGCGGAGACCAAACGCACAAGTGGGTGAATCCCAATGCGACCCGTTCGCTGTCACTGCCGTGGTCGGTCTTGAGCGCCAGCACACTTCTTTGAACGGGTGGGTAAGGAATCGGATTGGTCTGCTGGTCAGTCACCAGTTCAGGTCAATGGTTCTCCTGTAGGTACCGGTAACCTTCGGAGGGCTGAGGACAACTCCACAGGTTCCGAGCACCCACTGAGGAGGTGCCGTGGATCAGGGATGAGTTGCGGACCACTTCTGGGGACTTTGGGCCACAGACGAGTTAAAGTTTAAGTTTAAGTGTTTTTTTTTTTTGTTTTGATACTTTTTTTGTTCAAAGGCATTTTGTTTTCCTCTCCCAGAAGCCAGAAAAGAAATCATTTTTTGAAGCAGAAATCTCCTCGTCTCTGTTCACCTTGCCCTCATCTGAAACAAACTCATTTACACCGGCTAAACTAGCAGCACCACCAAAGACCCGGTGGACTTTGGTGTGGGGGGGTCGGAGCCTCGGAGGAGAGCTGCGTCGTGGGTGACAGGTTGGTACAAATACCAGGGCAACAAGCCAAGAAGCTGCACTGAAACTGCTGCATGAGGGGGTGGGGGGGTAGGTTGGCTGGCACGCACGGCATGTTTCAAAAACGTTGAGCTCCAGGTTGTCAAACAGAAATAATTCAGGCCGGTGGCTCCGGTCCAGAATCAAGCTAAAAGCCCCAAAGAGAGGATCCCAGGAAGTGAGTCATTGAAATGATCTGATTCTGAGGCAGCGCACCTCAAAGCAGCACGACTCCCTGTCGCTCACCAAAAGACTGACAAAGCCGCTCGCTGAGTGCGTGTGCGTGTGCGTGTGCGTGTGTGTGTGTGTGCGTGTGTGTGCGTGTGTGTGTGCGTGTGTGTGCGTGTGTGTGTGTGGTCATAACACTCTTGAAAAGCATTCAGAGCCTCAGACACTCTTCAATACCATTAGCATTATCGCACTCTACTTCAAGCACCGCTCCAGTAAACCACAGTCGGATCACAGCCCACCGGGGATTCTGCACCGTTGTTCCGACCGTCCTCAGAAACAAACTGACTTTTCTTCTTTAAAAAAAAAAAAAACGAAAGAAAGAAAGAAAGAAAGAAAGAAAGAAACGCATACAATCCAGATGTCTGCTGTTTGCTGTTGAACACAAAGTCATACAAAACACAAAGCGACGTCCTGCTTGCCAGTGCAGGTTTACAGTCGGGCCACGCCAAAGAAGTTGCGTTCAAAACTTTTTCTCCGTGAGACAAAATCTCTGTCTGGAGCTCTAGTCCAGTCCGAGGTGCTACATGGCAGCAAAAAAAACGAAACAGACCAAAAAAAACATAGAGAAGAAGAAATGCATCAAGTGACTTCAAAGCAAGCTCGCTGCCTCGAGGAGCTGCAGCAGCTGCAGCAGCTGGAGCTCTCACCAAAACAAATCCGGCTCGCTGACTTTAAAAATGACGCATGGACACTTGGTCCGCTTCAGTTTGGAACGTTGTCTGGAGGAAAACAAACGGAAGCCGAGCTGGTGGTGGTGGTGGTTCGCACTTGGGTCTCAGTGCGTGTTGGCTGCTCTCTCCCCCCCCCGCCCCCCCACCCCACCCCACCACCACCACCTCGCAGCCTTTAGATGTTGCACGTCTTAGTCGTGCCAATTAGGTCAAGTCAAAATAAATGTGCCCGAGCAGAAGTAGCGGTTTGTTGTTTGCTCTCTACATCTTCTGTTGTGGTTTCCACTCGTGCGTGCGGTTGAATTCTAAAGAAACACGGCTGTCAGCCACGGGGGTGGGGGGGCGGGGGTTCTTTCCCGGTCCTGGTGCCTCGTGCGTGTCTCTCTGAGCTGATGGTCTGCAGCATCCCGGGCCCTCGGGACGGCGCCTCGGCCCTCCTGTGGTCACATGACCTCTGTTCCCGCATCTCCTCTTGCTTTTCCGAGCCTCCTCCTCCCTGTTCAGTCAGCTGCCGCAGTGTTTCTTCCAAACCACTGTGTGCTGTGGCACACTAGTGTGCCGTCAGATAACGTCAGGTGTGCTGTGAAGAATGATCCGATTTGGTCTTAAAAAAAAAAAACAACCCAAAACCATTCCATTGTGAAGTGGCTGTGCTTTTAACAGGAACGTAAGCTTGTTTTTCTCCCTCAATCCCTCCCAGGATATCGGCTTTGTGTGCATCAAAACAGGTTTCACGCCGAGTGAGTGTAAATTAATTGAGAGACCATATATTAAAAACGAGAGGTTTTGGTTCATGGAGTGCCATGGGATTTTTTTTTTTTTTAAATGTAAAAAATGTTCTTTGAGTCAAAGAAGGTTGAAAAACACCGTCCATACATCACACTTCATCACGGACCTGATGATTAAAAACCACTGGACAGGTTTCAATAGATGGGAGTGGGAGGACGTGGAGTGGGCTGGGAAAGGATCCCTGGAATTTTCTGGCTGGGATTCAGGAATCTCGGTTTATCGTTTTCCCCAATATTGAAAAAAAAAAAAACAAAAAAACAAAAAAAACCCTTGAGGCTGAACAGACAGATCCACGATCCACGTTTTCACAGCGGGAACGGGCCAGGGTCGGCATACTCTCAGAGGTAAGAGGCGGAGCTATGGCCGGGGTTTATGTGAAAAACCTCTGTCTGATTAAAAGAAAGATATAAAACTATTAATTTCTTAATCTGTCTGGCTCTTTTGAACCGTGGCAGCCAGGGGGATCTCATCCAATCACGCAAAAACCATTTCGCCATCAAGGGCCTGAGGACTTGAACCCCTGGAAGGAAGAAGCATCCGGAAGACATTAACCTCCGACAGCCGCTGGCGAGCGATCAAACCCTGTGAGAAACCGGGCGTCACCGCCTCAGCGGGGACACGAAGACAAACTCTCTCCTCACGTCGCGGTGAGAGAAGTCCACGCCGGCGCTCGCTCGGCAGCCATAAATCATCTGACTCGTCGGCGTTCTCCAGTGTTTTTGGGGAGTCAACGGCCTATTATTCTTCAGGAGGCCCCCCCGAGGGCGGCCGAGGACGGCTCGCTCCTCAGTCATCACCCCGAGGACGATGAGTGGTCTAAATCGAAAAAAATATATATATATATATATCACCACAAAGTTCCGGACCAGAGGTGCGAACTTTACGATGGACGGCGATGTGCAACTTTGCCGCCGATTGAAGCTTGCCTCAGGCTGACGCTAGCTAAGCTAAGCGCTTCATATTAAAAGTAAAAGGTCCAGTTGTGTAAAGTTCGGCTTGCTTTTTGATTTTCATATCGGTAAAAGCTGAATATACTGCCAATGAATTCATTAATCAAAGTGCACATCCACAGTACAATAAAGGTCACTTGGTTTTCCTACCCTCAGAAGAGTTTTTATATGCGCGCAGCCATATTTCTAAGGAAGCCTGGTGTGGACAATCCAGCTGCCTGGCAGTGGGCTTTTTGTATTCACGGCGAACGTTTGCGTCCTCAAATAAACCAACGAAGACGAAGGAGGACCAGGTATGCAGATTTGAGTGCGCAGGCCACCCACCGTAGTTCACCGGCAAGCTCGGGAGAGGGAGGGTGAGAGGGTGAGCGCTGCATTCTGAAATGTAACCACTGGACGTCGCCGTTTGTCTTCTGTAAATCTCCAAATATTTATACCCATAACCATTAACCACTATAATCCAGGATACGCACCAATTCTAACAAATGGAATCAATATTGGTAAACAAATAAACAGAGAAGCAATCCAGTATTACTGCGCTATGGTCAGACAGCGCCCCTAGTGGCCTGGCCTTGAACTTTGACACTACGCGTAAATCTGAAGTGTTAATCAGCATCACAGCGTGCCGCGATCAATACCTTCAGCCGTCTCCTCTGGGTAGCTCAGCGACCGCTGCTCCACCAATGACTGTTGACCCTGACGTTGGTCGCCGTGGCAACAGCAGCAGGTGGCGAATCGGCCGCCAAGTAACAACGAGGGGCCGGGAGTGATTGATGGCACCTGTCAATCATCGGGAAGCACCTCCACCTCAAATTAACCATCCCACTTTTCACAAGCCTGATCTGAGCTCCTGTCAAACTGAACAACCAATAGGGAACGACTTCCTCTCCCTCCTCCTTCTCACCCTCGTCTTCTTCTCTCTCAGCCAACCTCTGAACCTCGGCATTGATTTGCACTCCCACGGTTATGAGTCATCCTCCTAGCTATTCCGACGGAGTGATGACGTGGCTCCTCCCACTCCCGGGGGTTCACGGCCCCTCGTGACGTCA